>NC_056529.1:11830157-11862179 GCF_019175285.1 Sceloporus undulatus | reverse complement strand
CAAAGGGGGCAATTGTCTATAGACGCCTCAGAAACATGCATTTATATTAACATTTTTTTAAAAATCAGAATTTTTTTTGCGTGTCCTCCACTTTTTTAAAAAAAAGTGTCCACCATTAAAATGTTGTCCTACATTGTCCTGTTTATTTATTTATTTAATTTTAAAAATTATTTATTTTTTGGCTTCGGCCCCCCAGTTTGTCTGAGGGACACAACCGCCCGGCTCAAAACGGTTGCCTACCCCTGGCTAACTGATGCTTATTTCAGACATCTATTTAAAAATCTATATTGCATCCAGATTTTTTTTTAAAAAGCAGTTTCATATTAATTTTTAACATGCCATCCTGTGTTTGTAATGTCCTGCAACATAAACAAACAGAAGGTTCAGCAAAATGAGAGAGTGCATCTTACAAGTCCTGCAGCCCTATAAATTTCAGCATCTCGACAAGTCTTCGGTGATCTCTGGCCGTGCATGTGTTTCCTGGTGTTTCTAAAAAAAATGTATTTTGGATCAGAATACAGGCAGCATCCGCATGTGCATACACATACACACACATACACACTACTGGAGCCATCAGGATTTGGATTTCATTAAAAAAGTTGATAACTTAACCTCACTCTTATATGGCCAAACAAGAACAGGAACAAATATTGTTGGTTATCACTCCCTTGCCATACTTATTTGCTTATGTGCATATTTGCCCATATGCGGGCTCATTATAGGCGGCTTCCAGCTTACGTGGAGCGCCAGGGGATTGGAAATGCGTGTGTGCCATGACACACATGCACTGTGCACAGCATGCACAAGCCCCATTCTATCTAATGGGGCTCGAGCATACCTGCTTCTGCCTTACGCGTGTGGGGTCCGAACGGATCTCCCGCGTAAGGCAAAGGCAACTGTAATTCCATTAATGCACATACGTAACTAAAAACGAATAATAAAGCACAATATGACACATGGGAGTATTTAAAGAACCAGCTAAGCTGGGACTAGGAACTTATGGCTCTTCAGCTGTGTAGATGGCCATTAGGCCCCTGAGGGTGGTGTTGGGGTGTGGCATCCACACATGCACACCCTATGTCTGTGTAACGCGCGCACCGCACCACACCAATCCAGTGCTCCTCTGGTGCTGTGTCCACGTGATGCAGTGCCAAAGGAGCACCGTAAAGCTGCGAATGCAGAAAGAAAGGTGGGGTGCATATATGCATGTGTTTGTGCTTTCAGTCATCTGTCAACTTATGGCAAACTCATGACTTTCATAGGGTTTTTATCACAAAATAAGCTTTACACTCATTAGAAGAAATAGGGATTCACCTGGCAGCGCTTTCACATGGACCATCCCAAGACAACCGATTTCATCGCCAAAAAGCCGGACGAAATTCATGATACACAGGGGGGAAGGGTTCAGATCAATTGTCTCCAATAGTAATTATACAGTAACACACCACTTTTCTTTAACAGGTAAGCCAGAAGGAGCTCTCAAAAGACAACAGTTAAGGGTTGTGGTATTTTACATCATGGCCTGTTTCTATCTAAGTGCACATTAACCCATACTCAGAATAGAAAGAATAACCATGCTTTTAACCTTTGCATATTATTATGCAATTTTTGAAACACCGTTCTTACATTATTTCGATTGATTTTGATATCACAGCTTGGATGAAGAAGAGAGGCATGCTTATCAAATTGCAGAGACAGCAAATTAGGAGGAGTAGCTAATAATACCCATCAAGGACAGGATCAAATCTTTGCCCTGAATAGACTGGAAGCTGGGCCAAAGCTAACAATGAAATGTAAGGACTGGCACTTAAGGGTGAAAAATGAAAGAATAGCTATAGGATATGGGGACATGTGCTTAAGGAGACTTCTGTATGTGAAAGGGTCTGGAGTCCAAGTAGACCACAAGCTTGAACATGAGCCAACAGTGTTATGCCGCTAAAAGGCCATGCGATTTAGGCGCATCCATAGAAGTAAGTGTCTAGATCAATTCTGAGTGAAGGGTGCAGTACAGGCGTCTAACCACTGCGCCACCAGTGAGGCCTTTGTGTGGTGTCTTTAACAACCATTGTTTTACATTGTGTTGTAATTTTTGTTAAATTATATAATATATGTTGTGTGTATGTGTGTGGATCCTGTGGGGTCCCTTTGTGGGGAAAGCGGCCTAGAAATGAAAGGATCAAAGGAAAACCCTCCCTCAGGCTTGTCTTCCCTCATCATCTCCTCAGGAAGAATGAGGAAGACTGGGGAGCGAGTAGCGACGGTTGGTTCCCGCTCGGCGGAGGCACGCCCACTATAAGCCACGCCCCTCGGAGCCACCCCCAACAACGGGCGCCCCCCCGCAGCCTCCCTCCCTCACCGCCGCTCTCCGCAGCTGCTTCGGGGAACGAGGCCGCCGGGCTAGCACTGGCGATGACCGGATGGAGGCCCCGGGGCCGCACTGCGAGGGGAGACGTGGCCTGGGCTGAAGGAACCGGGCCGCCCCTCTTCCTCTCCTTCTTCTTCCTCCTCTTCAAGGGCCTGGGCCCGCTGCCGCGCAGAAGAACGAGCAAGCAGGCCGCGCAGGCCCCAGCACGACTCCGCAGCCGCCGCCGAGAGGAGCCGCCTCCCTGGTCCCGCCTGCACTGCAGCACACTAAGCAGGGCCCACCCCACCACCACGAAGCCTCTCCCCGCCCTCACCGCTGGCTCCTCGGCCCGGTAAGAAGGAGAAGGGAAAGGGGAATCAAACAGAAGGAACGCTTTGCAGCTGGGGGCCAGGGGACCCCTCCAACGTTAAGCCTTTTGAATGAAGGGGGTTTTAATTCCCCCCCCAATGATGAGCAATATTTGTGCTGAGGATACATATGCAACTTATATATATATATATATATATATATGAATGAGGGGGTAATATTGTTTTGTGGAGAGGATTATATATCTGTATATACACGAGGGCACACCACCCCGTATATATATATATTATATGCTAAATGCTTCTGAAGCTATTATATATATCGTGAGAAGCATATATATATATATAATATATATATAAATGCTTGGGAGATATATATATGCTCTCCTTCATATAGTAAATATAAAAATATCTCCTCACAACATATATATATACATATGTTCTATAATATATATATGTGTGTGTGTCTTCATATATTATATATATACAACACATATATTGCTGCTTATGGGAGGACATATATATTGTGGGGGGGACTATGCTCAGTCACTGTAATGGGAAAATGTTCTAAGGGGAAATGAAAGGGTTTACAAATATACGTGACTGAAGGTGAATACTTGTGGGAGGTGTGTGTGTGTGTGTATATAATATATATATATCCCCACAAGCACCTGGGTTTTCTAAGGGAGGGTGAAAGGAAGAGGGCCATTTCTTTCCTAATAGCTTTTTATTTGGAGGGGTGCAAAAAAATGGGGGGGGGCACAGGCTGTTTGGTATTTACTGTCTCTTTTTTCTTCACTAAAACATAAACTTGGGCTTTTAATCACACTTTGGCAGTGTGCCTCCCAGCCCATGCCCTTCCTTCCTCCTTCCTTCCTTGCACAAGGCTTCTTTGGCCCTGTGGGGTTTGTGGAGTTTCCCTCCTTGGTTCTTATAGTTATTTCCCCCCTCTTTTATGGTAATACGTCAGTTCTTCCCTCTCTTTCTTGCCTTTTTGAAGCTCTTTTCCTAAAGGTGGCTCTTTTATATCCAACTTTCTCATTCTTGAGCTACTGAGCTGCAGCAGACTTGAATGGAGATCACTGGATGATTCATCACTGCCTTCTTTTCTTTCAAGTTCCTAGTCAGGCCTGTCTTGTCCTTGCAGGCAGCCATGCCCAGCGAGAGGTGAGTCTCAGTCTCTCTGCAAGCCTAAGCCGAAATAAGTTGTAGGCCTCAAATGCCTTTCACCAGTCCTTCATGACCATTTAATAGTGATTAAAGAAATGCAGCACCTTACATAGTAGAATGGTGGTAACAATAATGTTTTTGCCATACCCCCAATTCATAAGCATTTCTGTAGTATAAACATGAATTAATACACCAGAGTGAGGCAGAAGATCTTGATTGGTTTCATTCAGCAATCACAAGGATAACAGTTCTTCCACTCAGGATAGAGGTGCCGCAGACTTTGCTGTTCGAACCCGCAAGAGAAAAATCGACGTTGTAGTAGTAAGTCCATAATTTGGGTGGAGAGTGTTTCCAGCATTACAGCAGCGGTCCCCAACTGTGTCCTTAAGAGATTTTGGATTCAGCTCCCAGAAGCCTCACCTTTGGCCACAGTCTGGGATTCGGGAATGGAGTCCTAAAAGAGCACAGTTGGGACCAGTTGTCCCCAACAAACTGGGTCCTCACTGTAACAACCTTGGAAGGCTGAAAGCCTGAGTCAATCTAAATGTAAGTGTAAATGTGAACCATCTCTCTTCCATCGGCCTTGTGATACCTCCCCAAATACACACACTACCTCAATATTTGACTAATGAATAACTCCTAAAGATTGAGGCAACATTCATCAACAGGGGCGCAAAGTTAGCTAGACATCCAAGGATCTGGGCCTACCATTCTTGAACAACATGCGGGCTGTGGTGGTTGCTCTGTTTAGGTCTTCCTGCACATGAAATGACTAAACAAACAACAAGCAGAGATCTGGTTGTAACCACAAATCATAGAATCATAGAATTGGAAGAGACCAAAAGGACCATGAGTCCAACCCCATTCTGCCATGCAGGATCCTCAATCAAAGCATCCCAACAGATGGCCATTCAGCCTGTTTAAAGACTTCCAAGAAGAGACCCACCACTCTCTAAGGAGTTGTTTCCACTGTCGGACACCCTTACTGTCAGGATTTCCTTCTTAATGTTGAGGTGGAATCTCTTTTCCTGCAGCTGGCATCCTATATTCTGGATCATATTCTCTGGAGCAGCAGAAAACAAGCTTGCTCCCTCCTCAATATGACATCCCTTCAAATATTTAAACAGGGCACCCATATTACCTTCAACCTTCTCTTCTCCAGGGGCTAAACATCCCCAGCTGCCTAAGTCATTCCGCATAGGAACCCTGTTGTGAGGAGGGCATTTTAACATGGGAACAAGGGTAATATCCATTATTTCACCAAGTACACACTAATAAAGACGGCAATGTATTGGTGAGCCTGCCTGTGTATGTCCCGTCATTTACTGTCTCTTTTTCTTCACTTAAAACATAAACTTGGGCTTTTTAATCACACTTTTTGGCAAGTGTGCCTCCCCAGCCCATGCCCTTCCTTCCTTCCTTCCTTCCTTCCTTGCACAAGGCTTCTTTGGGCCTGTGGGGTTTGTGGAGGCTTTTTCCCCTCCTTGGTTCTCTTATAGTTATTTCCCCCCTCTTTTATGGTAATACATATCAGTCCTTCCCTCTCTTTCTTGCCTTTTGAAGCTCTTTTCCTAAAGGTGTGCTCTTTTTAATCCATACTTTCTCATTCTTGAGCTACTGAGCTGCAGCAGAACTTGAATGGAGATCACTGGATGATTCATCACTGCCTTTCTTTTCTTTCAAGGTTCCTAGTCAGGCCTGTCTTGTCCTTTGCAGGCAGCCATGCCCAGCGAGAGGTGAGTCTCATGTCTCTCTGCAAGGCCTAAGCCAGAAATAAGTTGTAGGCCTCAAATGCCTTTCACCCAGCCCTTCATGACCATTTAATAGTGATTAAAGAAATGCAAGCACCTTATCATATTAGTAAATTGGGTGGTAACAAAATAATGTTTTGCCATACCCCCAATTCATAAGCATTTCTGTAAGTATAAACATCAGTGTGAGGTAGTAAGACTGTTGTCTTGGTTTGTTTGCAGCAATCACAAGGATAACAGTTCTTCCACTCAGGATAGAGGTGCCGCAGACTTTGCTGTTCGAACCCGCAAGAGAAAATCCGACGTTGTAGTAGTAAGTCCATAATTTGGGTGGGAGAGTGTTTCCCAGCCATTACAGCAGCAGTCCCCAAACTGTGTCCTTTAAGAGATTTTGGACTTCAGCTCCCAGAAGCCTCAGCCTTGTTGGCCAACAGTCTGGGATTCTGGGAAATGGAGTCCCTTAAAAGAGCACAGTTTGGGGACCAGTTGTCCCCAACAAACTGGGTCCTCACTGTAACAACCTTGGAAGGATGCAAGCCTGAGTCAATCTAAAATGTAAGTGTAAATGTGAACCATCTCTCTTCCATCGGCCTTGTGATACCTCCCCAAATACACACACTACCTCAGATATTTGACTAAATGAAATAACTCCTAAAGATTGAGGCAACAATTCAATCAACAGGGCGCAAAGTTAAGCTAGGCATCCAAAGGATCTGGCCTACCATTTCTGAACAACATGCGGGCTGTGTGGTTGCTCCTGTTTAGGTCTTCCTGCACATGGAAATGACTAAACAAACAACAAGCAGAGGATCTGTGGTGTAACCACAAATCATAGAATCATAGAATTGGAAGAGACCAAAAGGACCATGAAGTCCAACCCCATTCTGCCATGCAGGATCTCTCAATCAAAGCATCCCCAACAGATGGCCATTCAGCCTCTGTTTAAAGACTTCCAAGGAAGGAGACTCCACCATCCTCCATTGAGGGAGTGTGTTCCACTGTCGGACAGCCCTTACTGTCAGGAAGTTCTTCTTAATGTTGAGGTGGAATCTCTTTTCCTGCAGCTTGCATCCATTATTCTGGATCATATTCTCTGGAGCAGCAGAAAACAAGCTTGCTCCCTCCTCAATATGACATCCCT
Source organism: Sceloporus undulatus (assembly GCF_019175285.1). NCBI lineage: Eukaryota > Metazoa > Chordata > Lepidosauria > Squamata > Phrynosomatidae > Sceloporus > Sceloporus undulatus. Next base: position 11,855,447 of record NC_056529.1, on the reverse strand, counting down.
TCAAATATTTAAACAGGGCTACCATATTACCTTCTACCCTTCTCTTCTCCAGGCTAAACATCCCCAGCTGCCTAAGTCATTCCTCATAGGAACTCCTGTTTTGAGGAGGGCATTTTAACATGGGAACAAGGGTACTATCCATTATTTCACCAAGTACACCACTAAGTAAGAAGTCCAATGTATTGGTGGCAGCCTGCCTGTGTATGTCCCTTCAAGTTGCCTATTGACTTATGGCGACCTTAGGGAATTCATAGCATTTTTTAGACAAGGCATACTCTGAGGTAGTTGTACCAGTTCCTTCTTCTGAAATATAGCCTACAGCAACTGGTATTCATTGGTGCTCTCCCATCCAAGGACTATCAGGGCTGACTCTGATTTGCTTCCAAGATCAGATGGGATCTTGTGTTTTAGGGTATTTTATTTCATTATAGTGCTAATTTTTATAAAAGTAGCAAATATAGTTGCTTTCCCCTTATTCCTGTACAATTCATGATCTAGCAGTATAGGAGGCAGCCCTAAACAGAGTCTGTTATTGTTCCATATATATGGATACATATAATACTGTTTCATGTATATATCAAGAGTGGCCCTGAGATGTGTGGCTTTTGGCCTCTCCAGAGCACTGTTTTACTGGCAAAAAAGGTGGATTGCCTCCCAGGAGTTGCTGTTAATTTTATAAAATTGATTACATGACCTGTCTTTTTCAAAAAGTGGCTTAAATCAAAAGTGGACTTCCAACCAGTTTTGTTTTCTTTTCACTTTCATCTGTCCCTGGCCCTTAGGGAATCTCAGGGTTGCAAAATTATCACCCAGGCCCTGCTCTGATCTAGATATATGTTGATTGGCAATACACCCTTAGTATAGTAGCTTTCTTCTCTATGGAGTGAAGTTTTGTCGAGGAAATTATTTTTTGAAAATGAGCTTTATTTTCAGTGTGGTGTAGTGGTTTGAGTGTTGGAACAGGACTCTGGAGTCCAGGTTTTGAATCCTGGTTCGGCCACATAAACCAACTGGCTAACCTTGGACAAGTCACACTCTCTCAGCCTCAGAGGTTGTTAGTGGCAAGTCCCTCTGAAAAAACTTCCCAGAACTGATGAAACATTGATACTTGTATCACTAGGTCCAAAACAATGTGGCTAATAGAGCACAGTGAACCCCATTAGTAATGGCTTGTGTAAATGTTGCATGTTATGTTAACATGTCCATTGGACTGCCCTGGGAACTTAAAATATATTGGAAGTATGTTGTAATCCTGGATTTACTGTTTTTCCGTTCAGCTGGTTGCAAGCTTTAAGCCTGATTTTTTTCCCTTTTCATTGTAGTTTTTACAGGATCCTGATGAAGATGTTGCCAAAATAGAAATTATGAAGAAGCAAAATGAAAGCCAGGTAATTGCATTATCATTACATACCAATTCAGTGTGGAAGCTAAGTCAGCCAACATTATGGTATCTTACAAACTAACAATTGGTTGTGGCATACACTTTTGAGAACTGAAGTCTATCAGTGTATGAACTGTTACACTAGGGTTGATGGATGGATGGATGTCAACTCCTATAATGCCTTACCATTGCTTTTTCTAGCTAGCGCTGATGAGACTTGTAATCTAGTAGCAGTCCAACAGTTGCCCACCTCTAGAATATAACCTTCAGCATTGCATCTTAGTCTGTGTTTCTTTGTATGAGATTAAGTTGATTCCAAACAGGTCCCTGCACTTCAGCTGTGGAACGCTGGAAGATTTGTTACACTGCAATACACTAACTAAAGCTGCAGTCCTGTGGTCTCTGTGAGGGCATCCCCCTTACCCCACTGTGTGTCTCCACCTCAAGTCTCCACCTCAAGGGGTGAGAAGAGGGGAAGAAAGGGAAGAGCTTGATCACAGATCAGTCCTTTCAGCCAGTGTAAAAATTTACACAGTACTTGGAAAAAGGGAAAGGGACACATTGTAGGCAAAGCAAGAGAGTCTTTGGATCTGTAGAATTCAAAACCTCCTAAATCCCTATGTGTATGCCAGTTAGATGACATGGGATGTATATGTCAACTGACATACATAATTTCTCTTCCATTGATTTGTGTGTGTTGTCTGCCTTCAGATCATTTCTGACCTATGGCCACCCTAAGGTCATGGGTTTTGCTTAATTTGTTCAGAGGAGGTTTGTCATTGCTTTCCCCTGAGGCTGAGAGCATGTGACTTTCCCAAGGTCATCCAGTGGGTTTCATGGTCGAGCTGGGAATCAAACTTTGGTCTCCAGAATCATAGTCCATTACTCAAACTACTACAGCACACTGGATCTCTCCTATTTGTTTCCTTTGAGGGAAGTATTTCCAAGAGGAGGAAGAATGCTCGAGCATGAAAGGAGGAAAATGCCCCTTCCTCATACCATCACACCACGAGTCCAACTTTGGATGAAGTGGTTTGTCCACCTTTGGAACTCTCTGTTGCAAGTGGTAGGAGGGTTCTGACAGTGCAATAAACTGTCTGATTCCAAATCTTGGCTTTGCTTATGTGGTAATTTTCTCCATAATCAAATTAGAGCCTGTAAAATTTGAAAGCATCCTTGTGGAACCTTATCTCCACAGCTTCTTGCCATGTGGAATACAGATCAGGTTATTGCAGGTTGAGTCTCCCTTATCTGGAATTCCAAAGTATCCAAAACCAAAGCTGTTTTCATGGGCAGCTAAAACAGTGACACTTTTGCTTTCTGAAGGGTCAGCATACACACAACCTGTTTCATGTATACAATGATTTAAAATTGTATAAAATTGCCTTCAGTCTATGCATATAAGGTGTATATAAAATATACATGAATTTTCTGTTTAGACTTGGATCCTGTCTCCCAGGTGTCTCATTATGTACATATTTGCAGATTTCATTATTCCAAAATCTGTAAAAATCCCAAACCCCTCTGATCCCAAACATTCTGGATAAGGGAGGCTCTACCAGTATAAAGAAATGTTTAGGACTGTCAGGAACATCATTTTTCTTGTTGAAAATCTACACAGAGATTAAATTTGGCTCACACCTGAAAGAATGTACAATATCAGTTTCCTCTGACTATTGTGACACTGTTTGGGGCAGTAGTTAAACCTGCGGAAACATGATCAGGAAATGTTGCTTTATATTTCATTTTTTTTTTTAGAGCATGGGCTAGTCGAAATTACACTACATCTTACCAATTACAGCAGCTGGAGGTGTGGAGGCCAGTGCTGCCATAGCAGATGGGCTTTGTTTGTTGTGAATTCTGTTTGCTACAGTTTGCCTATTCTAGTTGTCAGTCAACCTGTTAAATGTTGGTTTTCTGGACCCTCCCATGAGTAAGAAATATCTTTCCCCTTTTCATCTTTGTGTATGCCTAAAGAAAGGTAAAAAGTGTAAGTAGGAAAAGATGTATATTACAAATATGTCTACTGGACAGTTCTACTACTCAGAGCTAGATTGCAGCATCCACTTTTATACCCTCATTTGGCAGACCCAAGTTTGCCACAGTGTTGTGCATGCTGTAGACCCCAGATGTGCCATACTTACTGGTATTATCTTGTGTCCAACATGGCAGTCTTCTGTCTGAATTGGCACAATGTGTGGTGATTATTGAAATTATTTACATAGCAGTAACATGTGGAAAAAAGCTCCAATAGCTACACAGTTATGGCAGAACATTACATGTATTGGCCTTGCAGCTCTTCCTCAAATAAAGCTGGTATCATAGCATCTATTACTATATAGAGAAAGTCTCTTGCCATAACCATGTATTGTTGTTCTGGTTATCTTGTAAGCCTATGTAGCCAGCATTTTGATAGCTCAGCTGCAGCTCTGTAGTCTGTGGTGTGGCATCCCATAAGCTACTCTCTGGTACGAGTTGCCTTCAGCTACTAATGAATGTAGCACACCCACTATTAGAAAAGCAAAAGAGGCATACAAATAGCATGGCTCAATTATGAACTAAGATACAGTTATAAACTAAAAAACAATCCTTTGAATGGATGGTCTTGTAATGTATTCTTGCTCCATGTGTAGAAAAGTGCTGTTGTTTCTTCTTACAGAAAGCAAACTTCATTAGTGTCTTTAGTCTAACTTAAAGCCACATAGCACTTGCAGAACAGCTATTATTTTTATACAGTGAAAGTAACTTGTCTATTTACAGCTTGATTTTCTCCTCTTCTCCCATCACTCATTTCTTTGGTGAGGGTGCTTGTAGATAAAGTGATCTTTGTCTTGCATGTCGCATCTTGTGTTGCATATTACGCCAGCGCTTTAATCAAGAATTTATTCCAGCTTCTCAAAGCTGGAAAGACTGAAGAGCAGCACCAGAGATAGGAAAGTTAGTGGAGCAATTGCTATTGCATTACATTTAGACTAAAAAAGCTCTAAAATGAATAAAACTGTGTTAATTGGATTCACGTTGAAAAGTGTATCACAAGGCAAATCTGTGCTGCAGATTTCATTTTCCTCCATCCCTCCCTCTCACCTGTATTTGTTGATGTTCATCGTTTTGTTGCTGCATGCCAAGGAGTGAAAAACTCCAGTGCAGGCAGAAAAGTTTATACCCCATATCACTTTCTGGAAAGTGGCTTGGAATGAAACTGTAAAAGAAAAGTATCTTACATTCTAACCTGGGCTGTTTTTTGTTTTTTTTTACACAGCCTCATCTTAATTAATATCACATTGCTTCAGTCTCTGAGCAGGACTGTGTTTGTGTGCAGATGTGCATGTACATGCATGCAATGTGAATACTTTACTATTGGTTCCATTGTAAGAACACGTATGAAAAATATTTTCCAGCCCACCTGTGGCAGATAATCATAATTTAGATCTGATTTAAGCAAAAAGATGATGTTGCATGTTGCTGGGAGATTAGAGCAGCTGAAGCAAGATCATTACTACCTCTTAATATGGCATTGAGTAAAAACTATTGTGCCTCATCAAGCAATGCATATACTGTCAAAAGCTTTGGAGACTACTGTGCTGATTTATGAAAATTTTAGGGGTGAAAAACTGAGGCTAGCCCTAGCCAGTATAGCTGGTTCTGAGAGATGCTGAGAACTGCAGTTCAGCAATATCTGGAGAAAGCTAGTGTGGTTTGGGAACAGAGTTTTCCTTCTCCTAGGATGGTTGCCATAAGGTTAGAGAGCCCATCCTGCCCTTTGGCGCTCTTGGTCAGACCCTTTGGTTGTGACCTGTCTGGCATGGGAGGCCCTACCGGTGGCTATTATACCACCGCCAGCGTAGCTCACAATTTCATTAGGGTATGCAAGCCTCTCCCCCACGACAAGGGGGCGTCAATGGAGAGGAGTGTGGTATAGTGTTTTCAGTTTTCTGGACCAGTACTCTGGGTGATCTGGATTTGAATTCCTGCTTAGCCATGGAAATCTGCCGGATGACAAGTCACACTCTCTGAGGAAGGCAATGGCAAACCCCTTCTGAATAAATCTTGCCAAGAGAACCCTGTGATAAGAGTCAGCATAAGATACAGTCAGCTTGAAGGCACATAACAACAGTATCCACACATGTATATCCTGTTTGATTCTTCATGCTTCACCCTGAGAGCTCTACATCCAGGATGGAATAAAAATATTTTAAATAAATCAAGATGACAGATATTCATCAAGATCTGGGGTGGGGTGTGCGGCACAGATTCCCCTTCCTATCTTATGGCACATTGCCATGGGCAGAAAAGGTTTGGAATGCACACAGACATCGTAATTCAAATTAAAAGGTGATTGATAATTTTCATAGCCCCTGACTGCTTGGAGTAAAGCAAAATGTCTTTCAGACAGCTAAAGGGATTGTGACTTTCTGCTGGCAGAGGTCCATGGTGATATCGAACAGATTGTTCAGAGGTATAAAGGCAGAACCAAAAAAAAAAAAAAATGAAGAAAAAGAAGCGAAACAAGGAACAGGAGGGAAATAGAATTTTTAGTCTGATGTTTCTCAAGCTTTCAAGGTATTTGGTTTGCACATTTAGTCAGTTTACTCATTGCTTCCCTCCAGAGTCATCACTTTGAGTAGCTGTAACAGAAAGTCAGATTTTTTAGTCATTCTCACATAATGTGAACCTTGGTTATGTGTGCTGTTGTGATCTTGTGGAGCAAATAGCACCTGAGGTTTTCACTATGATAAAGCACTCAGCTGTCATTATTAAAAGCTCTAAACGCCTAGAAGAAGCCACCATACAGAAAATGTTCTGCATGACTGGAGTACATGTATGTGTAACAGAAGAACTTTAAAGCTCAGAAATAAACTTTTCTGCTGACGTTTGTGGGTGCTTACCCTGCATTTTGGACCACTGCTGTAATATACAGCATCACTTATCACTTTGGAAGTTTCCATATGCTTGACTTTATGGATTTTATTCCTTTCTTTGTAGATTGTAGCTAAGTTAATGTAAGATAAGTTCACTTTCTCTTTGGCATGATAGCGTTACATAAGCATATCTTTCAAGAATTCAGGGAATAACATATATGTCAAATTGCAGTTAACATCCATAGTTTTCTTGGTAGACTAGCTGTTCTGAAATCCTGAACCAGCCAAATTCAGATATTCTCTTTTGGAAACAGGTCTTAAGTGATAACAATCCTTAACGACAGCAAAAAAGCCATCCAGCATTCTTTTTCTCTGTGTGTTCATTACCACAGCAAAACAGGATAACAGTTTCATACTTCCATCTGTTTCCTTCCCACCTGAAGTTTTAATCCCTCTGTTTCTTGATTTCCACTATCAAGGATATCACCATCAGGTGGAAAATAAACAGATGGGGTTGAGAAACTGAAAGCCTGTCTTACTTCACACAGAATATCTTTTTGTGTGGCACCGTAAATGCCGCATTACAAGTGCTCTTTTAAGAAGACCCCTTGCTGCTTTGGTGACTATTTCTCTGTTCCTTTGAAGCAACAATGACTTTTAGCAAATATGAAAAGTAAACTACCATGCAGTTGTACACAATGGATAAAATAATTTTCTTGTATAAGGTCATCCTTGTAACTCTTTCCAAATTGATTGCATAGAGGATTAAACAATTGTTGAGTAAATGTCTGTACAACTATGAACCTTAATGTACCTCCTTTATTTTTCATTCAACAGCCATCTTCAAATCCTGATGTGTGCACACTTCCCCATATGCTGATCCCTACACCAGACAAAGAAGATGAGTTGAGGAGTCCAAAACTCTCTTTCATGCACCAAAGCTTTACTGCTGCTAGAGATTCACCCTTGCCTGTTTTGGGGTAATTTCTCTCCCCCCTCCTTTTTTTCTGTCTCATACCTAACTTACCTTTCTAAAACTTGCCTTTTAACATAGCTCCCTATCCTTTCTTTCTTTAGTTGGGCAAATAGAGATGAAGTATGGAAAAACATGATCGACAAAGAGCAGGCTTACGTGAGAGATAAACTATATATGCAAAGGCACCCACTCTTGCAACCTAAAATGCGAGTAATTCTTCTAGACTGGCTAATGGAGGTGAGAGTTTTGGGTTTGGTTAGTGTTTTAAGCAAGTTGCACAATAATGTAAGATGTGATTCAGATTGTCTGTCTAGAATGCTGTCGGTCATGGCAAGCTCCCAGATATCATCTTTAATAAAAGGAACTAGGCACGTTTTATTTACTCTTCACTTTCAGGGGTCTATCCATGTGTTGCTCAAAGGACAGGGGCAATTTAATTTGCCAATATGTTTGGAATAGGAGTTTAGCTTGTAACTGTTAACATGCTTTACATAAATCTGAAACTGACTTGGGCTGCATTTGCACTGCAGAAATAATCCTATTTATTTGTTTGTTTGTTTACTGTACTCTATTCAAAACAATATAAAATTCATGTTAAAACTTACCAAGTTAAAAACACCACTAAAATGCATACCCCATGTAAACCACCTTTCTTTTTTTAATGATAACACATTAAAAAGCTTGCTTGAATAAAAATGTTCTTGCTTACAGGAGAAAAGCAAGCAGGAAGGCGGCCAGCTAGCCAGTTTGATGCCACTTTAACTGCCATGGCTCAATGCTATGGAATTATGAGAACTGTAGTTTTGTGAGATGTTTAGCCTTCTCTATTAGAGAGCTCTAGTGCCACAACAAACTACAGTTCACAGAATTCCACAGTATTTAGCTATGGCAGTTAAAGAAGTGTCAAACTGGATTATATCTGCAGTGAGGACACAGCCTTTGTCAGTAGAGGTCTTTAGTAACGACAGATGATTGGGAAATTGAAGTGGTACTATGAACTTCTTCAGGAGCCCCTATTGCTATCAGATGACATCTGTCTGTCTGGTAGAGTTGGCTCAGAATTCTGGAATCTTTGCCAGACTAAGGAGAAAGTGTTTGTAAATCTAAAACAGATGAGGACCTTGTAGTCTTCCAAATATTAATAGGTGGCAGGGGTGATATGGGAGGTTTAGTCAAGCAAAAGTCCTGGTCTAGAAAGAGCAGCATCACCACAGGGTTTCTAGGTAGGACAGAAAGCTGAAAAAAAAACATGACTGAACTCACACACATACACTTTTAAGAGAGAGGGGATAGAAACACCACATTTTTCTGTAGTTTTGAAGGAAATGGGAAAGAGCAAAAGGGAAATGAAAGAAAAGGACTTGATCTCTGTCTTTAAATGCCCAAGATGTTTGATAGAGAGTGAATCTATAACCAAGGATTTTATCTGGCCAAGAGAAGCTTGGTTATTCCTAGTAGGGCTTCCACTAGTGTTAGAATGCAAATTATGAGCACCCAGCTAGAAGCTTCAAGACAGATTCAGAACATCTCAGTAGCAAGGTTGTTTGCAAAAGCACATTAAGCGTATGAATCCAAGAACAATTCACACTTTTAGAAAACAAGAAGGGTATAAGGAAACAAAAGGGTTCAGGGAGCTAAGGCTGTCTGTGTGTTAGATGGAGTGAGAACATACTAGGCTGGAGGCTTGCAAAGGCCCATGTGGGTGAGGGATTCTGGGAGTGGTCCAAAAGTAACATGCTTACTGTGTTCCAGAAATATATGTGAAACAGCCATAGCAGACGGTTGTTTTACAAATGTGCCTGAACATAGTGGTTCCGTTTAAAAATGCATACAGCTACAGATCCCAGCATTCTTTATATTGATTGTACTGGCTAGACTGATGGGAGAGGTACATCTGGAGAAGTACAGGTGGCCTATTACTGCACTGTACTGGGCTGTAATTACCTCCTATTGAGTCTGTGCTAACACTACAGAAGCTTTTCTTCTTTTCTCTTGTAGCCTGTGGATCGGATATGAAAAATGTTACTTGGGACAGGCAAATACCTCTAAAACTAAGGCTAATGTGCCCCAGATTCTAATCTTCATCTGGTTATCCATGAAAGCTTCTTGATACTCAGCAAGCAGCTAGAGATTTCAGTTTATACTACTTAGATTTAACATACTTTCAGGCAGCAGAAAAAGGTTGCGCCATGGCTTAGATAAATATATATAATCTGTTCCATAAAAGTGCATTCTTAAAGTATTCTAATAATATTTTAAGGCAAGGGTGGGTAAAGATATTTTTGGATTGCAACTCTGAATGTTCCTTCCCTTTGACGGTGCTGGCTAGGAGTGATAGAAGTTGCAGTCCCAACAATATCTGGAGGACCTCACTTGGCCCAACTCTGCCCTAAAGAGTGATACTAAGGAGTTTTATCGCATTCAAAAAAGTGACTTATCCCTGACAGGATACAGTTGTGCTTTGTATTATTAGCTGTTTTTATTGCATGAAATTAACTGTAGATGCCGCTGGGTGACTTAAACCTGCATGCAGTCCGGGTCCCAGCCACACTCAGCCAACCACTTTTCAAAAAGCATTAATTGTTCTTGGTCCCGTTTTTGAAAAACGGCTGACTGAGTGTAGCTGGGACCTGGGCTAAATGCGGGTTTCAGTCATCCGGCAGAAATTACATGCGATAAAAACAGCTAGTAATCCGAAATACGACTGTATCCCATCAGGGATAAGTCACTTTTTTTTAATGTGATAAATTCCTAAGAAGGAAAAGTGTATGCATCCCTGAAGTCTCATGATAGAATGTGGAATAAAAATATTTTAATACATTTTATTTTTTATTTATTTTAATCTACAGGTTTGTGAAGTCTACAAGCTTCACAGAGAGACATTTTATTTGGCACAAGATTTCTTTGACCGGTTCATGGCAACACAACAGAACATTATAAAGACACTGTTGCAACTAATTGGCATTTCATCTTTATTCATAGCTGCAAAGCTTGAGGTAAAATGAGTCTTGCCTTGTAGTATTAAAGCCATTTTGTAATTTCTGCTGATTACATTCCAAGTAAAAAATGCATATGATTACATTATTAAAGTAAAATAATTGTTAGGCATTATGTACAGCATGTTAGGTAGCCATGTGGATTGAACATGAAAAGTACTGCCTGGATCAGAAAAATGCCTTAAAAGCAAAGGCTTTTGTACGTTTTTCCTTCCTCATTGCAGCTGCTAGTAGGCTAGAAAAGGCAACTCTTAAAGACAATTTCAGGCTTGGTCTAACTGTTCCATATAACAGAAGAGCCTTCTAAATCCTATTCCAAATTAAATATACAGTTGCCCCTCCCTTCTCATGGACTTGAGATCCATGTTCTTGATTATTCATAGAGGGGGGACCTCCATTAGTCTCAGTGGGGTGCGCCCCCATGACGCATGCCCCACATGCGCTTGTGGGCACATGCCCCATTCAAGCCCTATGGAGCTTGAATATCTGCGAGTCTCCGTTTTCGCGGGGGGGGGCACGGTCTGGACCAGATCCCCTGTGAAAACGGAGGGCCGGCGGTATTTTAAAGGTTACTGATTTATGCAGTAGCCGAGTCCTTAATGAAGGCACTGGAAACAAATGAAAATGAATTAGAAAACATTGCAGGAAAAGAACACATTTAAGTGGAGGTTCTGTTTATGGGCAGTTTCGACATAAGAAGATGTGATCCTTGACAAATTTATATTAGTGACAGTAGCACTGTTAAGTGAATTTGCATTGCATATTTTGAACAACATTTGCCCTAAGTGATTTGAACTCAGGAAATGTTGAGTAGTCCTGTTACCCCAAGATGTAGACATAGGGCTGGAACAGACTGGCCATAAAAGTTGGCTGCTTGGGGCACTGTGTCGGCACATACCCCCAAGCCACCCGGAAGCAGCTCTGCCAACCACACGGGAACGGCTTCATGACAACTCCAGGGACATGGCGTTTTGATGCTGCATGCTCCCGGAGCTTCTTGAAGCCACTGTGGGGTTGCGGTGTGGCTGCCTAAGGCAGCTTTTTAACCAGCCCAAATAATACATCTTTTCCGCTTCTGTTTGAACCAGCTCTGGGGTGGATTGGGACTGCGGTGTCTGGTTGCCAGGGCAAGTGGCTCCGGTGCAGCCCCAAACTGGCCTTTGGGTTGATCTGATTCACCCCATAAAAAGCTATTGTCTAACAAAGATGACAAATACAGCAATTAATTTTGTTTTTCAGGAAATCTATCCTCCAAAATTGCATCAGTTTGCATATGTTACAGATGGAGCTTGCACAGAAGAAGAAATTCTTAGCATGGAACTCATCGTAATGAAGGTAGGCATGACTCCATGTGTGTTTTGAAACGGGGATAACAATATGACAGGCAACATTCTACATGTAAAACGTTTCATCCCGTGGGAGACAGGCTGGGGAACCTTTAGCCCTCCTCAGTGTTGCTGGATCAGGCTGATTTGAACTGACATCCTAAACGCAAGGGGAACATCTAAGGCAAGCATTAGGATCCTCTGTGTTGCGGGCTGCATTCTCTCGGAGCAAGCTGCATGGATCTTTTCACTTCCACTCCAGCAAGCTTTCTCGGTTGCTTTGCTGGCTACAGAGGGAGGCCCTTCCTCCTTCCATGCCAATATGGGGAAAAATGAGCCAAAGAAAAGCTGTGGCCAGCAGTTCTCCGATATACCTGTAGTAGTGAAGAGAGTACTGAAAAGCATGTGAAAAGCAGAACACAGTAAGGAGACAAGCTCCGCATGCTCTGAGATGTTCAACTGTTTATTTGTTTTTTTAAAAAAACATGTTTTGGCCTTAATGAGAAAAGGCCTTCTTCAGGGGCCTCCAGCAGAAATCAAACACGGGACCATGGCCTCCTTCCTGTTTCTGCAGTTTGCTGTAGCCATTCCTTTATTGTTTTTGCATAAATAGCATTTAGGGACTATGTTAATTCTTAATGGCCCTGCAATCACATTTGCAGAGAAGAGCAGACAAACATAATGTGCTAACCTAGTTTTGACAAAACCCAACTGATATGCATGATCTTTCTTTAGGCACTCGGTTGGAATCTCAGTCCCCTCACAGTTGTGTCCTGGCTAAACATATACTTGCAAGTCGCATATCTAGATGAGATCTATGAGATGCTACTTCCACAGTATCCACAGCAAATATTTGTGCAAATAGCTGAGGTAAGGATTGTTTGTATCCTTGAAATGATTTGCTGTTACTGTAAGAATTGTCTTCTGTTAAACTTTATTTTTTTTCCCTTTGTAGCTTTTGGATCTCTGTGTACTGGATGTTGGCTGTCTGGAATATACATATGGCATCCTAGCGGCTTCTGCTTTATATCACTTCTCCTCTTGTGAGCTGATGCAGAGGGTTTCAGGTAAGCAGCATTTAAAAAAAACACATGGGAAATTTTAGGATAAAGGCTTTTTAATAATTTTTTTAACAAAGGAAAATTTTGTAATCTTCTAGGTTATGAATTTTCTGACATAGAAGAGTGTGTGAAATGGATGGTTCCTTTTGCTATAGTTATCAAGGAAGTAGGGAGCTCAACGATGAAACAGTTCAGAGGAGTTCCTTCGGAAGATTTGCACAATATACAGACGCACATAAACACTTTTGATTTGCTGGTAAGCATCACACTGATTGTAAATTTTGTTCTTGTAGAGATCGAGAACAGTCTTTTTGTGCATAAGCGAGGTAAATATTGTAAAGCATTTTATCAGCCTTGTGACTTCTACAGCTGAGTCCAACATAATAGTCCTCCAATGTTGATTATTTCATTAAAGGAATGTGCAGGTTGTAGCAACAGGGAGTAATATCCACAAGTATGTTTTAATCCTTAAGCCTCTTCCCTGACAGTTTGACTGATCCTTGCATTCTTTGTGCTTAGATCCATTTATTGTTGTTTGGAAATAATGCATGCCTGTCTTCTTGGCAGTTCTACAAACAGGAGCGAGTAATTATATGTCCTTTTCCAGATGCCATTTGATTTCAGGCCTCATCAGACCTGGCCAGCATAGGGATAGTAGGAATTGCAGTCCAGTGTACCTGGAGGTCCACAAGTTGCTTGGTTCTGTTGTGAAATATGAGGCATCCCATATCCTGCTTATCTGTAATTTAGTGTCACCAGTTCAGTTCTTGTATGTTTCTTTGGCTATGTGAAATTGGACCGCTTCTGAAATCTAGAAACTGTAAACACATTCTCTACACTTCAGTGAACAGTTAGTCATTACTCTTGGCATTTTTTTCCTTCTAGGACAAAGTTCAAGCTAAACAGGCCATATTGGCTGAGAAAAACAGGAGTTCGCCTTTACCTACTGGTGTCCTCACCCCACCTCAGAGTAGTAAGAAATTATCTCAGATATCCAAACAGCTGTGACTGTGCAAGCTGCCTAACCTGAAGACCCCTTGGCTTGAAGTGCCTTTTTAATCATTCTTCCACCATGAGATGCTGCCAACGATTGACTGAAAAGTCTGTGAAATTATCTATAAATGAAAGTCCTTTTTATGTATTTTGTTTTAATGGGGGAAATTTTACATCATGGAAACTATTTTTACTGGACACTTATTTGTAAATGAACTGCTTGAGTACACCAGCCACCCCAAACAACAAGCCTTTGCTTGGATTGCTGCTAAGGAGGGTGATACTCAATGTGCTGATTTGCAAAAGGGAGAGGGAAAGAAGGGGTAGTGCCCTCTGCTTTTCTGGAGCACCGAGGATGCTCTTCTTTCATGTTGCTGAAGGAGGTGAACCTCTTCCCAGACTTCTTAGTTTACAACTTGATCCTTTTTTAAAAAACACTTTGTATAAATGCTCTTGTGTGTCTTTAATTTTAAATAAAATGCTATTTGTGTGTAGTCGTGTGGTACTATTAATGACTTTGGAAGGTGCACAAGAGCAGTGTAATTATTCCTCCTCCTCCCAAAAACAGTTAAGAGATGCTTTTTTTTAAAAAAAAATGCAGCACCATCCGTAGAAGCAGGCTATATGTCCTACTTATGAGCAGCTCCTAGCTGTGATTTGATTCAGGTTTGTGATGGGGACAGAGTCCTCACTCCACTACATTGGATGGAGACCAAACAGATCCTGCTGTAGGAAGTTATGATTGAAGATCTAATCATGGCCCTTTGGAACATGTCCAGAGGAGGGCAACTAAAATGGTGAAGGGTCGAAACCATGCCCTATGAAGAATGACTTGGGGAGCTGGAGATGTTTAGTCCGGAGAAGAGAAGGTTAAGAGGTGATAAGATAGCCCTGTTTAAATATTTGAAAGGATGTCATATTCAGCAGGGAGCAAGCTTGTTTTCTGCTGCTCCAGAGAACAGGACCAGGAACAATGGATGCATTCTACACTTGTTCCAGCTTCCACATGCATAAGGAGATGGGAGTGCTAAAAGATTAAACAGCTGACTTTCACGTGGCTTATTTACCAAATGATGTGATCATTTCTGTATATTCTAGAGCACACTACATGTTAAAGCAAGACTGTGAAACTGAAGTGAGTTTATTAAAGGATCAACAATCATTGGCTTCACAGAGAGATAGTTTTGCACATAAGAATTTTGTAAGACTACTCATTTTCCAGTCAGGTTATGATGCAAGAAGTACATATGTTTTCCCAGTTTTGACTTCTCTTAAACGGTGCTGTTTGTGACTTCCAAAAGATGGTTGTAAATTGGGCAGTAATGGAATGAGTGTAAATGTCAACTTCATCAGTGCAAAGTTGACAATTTGATAGTTTTATTACCAATATGCAGCTATGGATGTGGAAGGTCGGGTTTATGTTATCCTCAAATTCACATAAAATCCTATTTGCTTATAGCAAAAAGGATGCTGCTGTAATTTCTAATAGCTCCTTTTGCAGGGTGGGGAGGTTTACACATGCTTTCTTCTCTGAGTTGATCACATTGTATTAAATTAGCAGCTGGTGCTTCAGAAAGGCGTACATCCCCCTCTGAATTGCCTTTTGCATTTTATGGGGTAATAAGAGTTGATTTCATATCTTCTGCTCAGAGGGCAGCCTCCTAACCCTAACCATCACCCTTGTCTAGACTTGGTTACTATCTGTAATAATATACAAGAGTAACAATCCCACTGGATGAATATAAACTAAGCTGTTTTTCCTCTCAATGTATGTGGACTGGTTTGATGTGGATAGAAACAAGCGAGCATTTTGAATCTGCCTTGTTGCCTCTTACAGTGTTTCCCAAGTGAAAGCTAAGGTTTGTAAATGTGAAAATCAAGGAAATAAGGCTCCCTATGAGCACCACAAATGACTCTCTTCCCCTGATTCCTCCCAGTCTTCCTGTGTTTGTAGAATCAGAGCTGAATAAAGCTAGATAACCTAGTCCAGAGTGGCAAACCCCTCCATATTTTCAGACTACAACTCCAGCAATCCCTCGCCCTTGGTCATGTCAGATGAGGCTGATGGGAATGATAGGCCAAAGGTCCAACTGTCACATGCTAGATACCAAAGCTAGGGCATATTAGACTGAAGGCTGTCTAGCCTTCTAACTGCTGTAAACTATCAAATTCCTCTTAATGTCTGGCATTCTTTGTAACAGTCAACCTGTTCTGAGGGTTCAGTCCCCTGGATCTATTCCTACCTTATGTGTTGGCAATGAACAAACCTTTGTTCTTGTTTTATTTTAGGAGGTCTTACCTTGCAGTCTTGGACTAACTTTCTCTCTGCATATAATACAAATTGTCTCCAGCAGTATGCTATGGAAAGGACGCATCTTTTCCAAATGCAGAACTTGCCTTAAGAGAAGACATGAACGAAAACGGTGGCTTTCATGTATTACAGCCAGTCTATGTCTGCCATCAGTTTTGAACACATCAAGCAGCCATATATGATCTCGGCTCTTCAGAAAAGGAAAATAGAAAACACATTAGCTATATTAATACTCTGCATCTTTACATAATTAGTCCTATTATTAGGGAAAGTAAGACAACCACCCTTGCAGATGCCCCTAAATAGCAGTGGTATGTTCTCAACTCTTCATTCTAATCTCAGACAAGACTAGTTACTATGCTGTCCTATACCCATAAAGTCTTCAGATGTGGAAGACTATCCAGAGCCCATTGTTCAAGTACATTACTACTGCCAGTCTAGCGAACTACTTCACGTTTTATCTCTTGCCTCAAGTAGCAAAATATTTTTATTGGATATGTTTCTTAGCTACACTTTTGAAGGGCTTTTAGCTTTATGATTTCTAAGTGAAAACTACCAGTAGTAGTGCATTAGTACCTGAAACTGCCAGGTGAAAACACTAAGCAGTTTTGTAGTAAACATATCCAGGGGTAGCTGTGTTGTCCATACAGCAAAGTACAATAGCATCCAAAAATCCACAAAACATCTTTATGAGGCCAACCAAAATGCACAAAATACATGATGCAAGGTTTCAAAGCATCACTGGCTTCTTCATAAGGCAAAGGTATTTAATTCATACAGGAGGAAAAAAATATGACAATCGTTAGTCAGAGGTGTGCATTTGGTCCAGATGTTCTGACTTGAAATGACACGGATAGCCATGCATGCAAGGCAATCCTCTTGGCCATGTGCGTACTGAAGGACAAAGCATCCAAAAGTCCAGGTAATAAACTTTAAATTTCATCAGCAAAAGTGTTGGACTAGGACTCCAGGAGACCAAGGTTCAAATCTCCACTCAGTTGTAGAAGCCTATTGAGTGGCTTTGAGCAAATCATATTCTTGACTTCAGAGGAAGGCAATTGCAAACCGCCTCAGAACAAATCTCCATGATAGGGCTGCTATAAACCAAAAAATATGTGAAGACACACAGCAACTACCACTTTACTGTGCTTTGTTCTAGGGCCTTTTCTGCTTGTCAAAGGCATCTTTAGCATGCTCCTGTCCTTTTCTGTTCTTGTACATACCAAGCAGTGGAAATTTTAGTCATTAAGTTCTGCTTTTCTGAAACGAAGCAGCTGGAGTCACTGAAATGTGAGGAAGAAGACTGGCATAGAACTAAGTATAGCCTTGGCTGTAAATTTAAATATTCACTCGCCGCTGAGATGGTGAGAGCTAAAGCATTTTTTCCTCTAAGTCTTCACAACTTGAGAGGCAGCCACAGCTGCTCCCTGCAAGGTTTGCAGAATGATCACATCCCTGTTGAACATATTAAGAAGATAATATGCACGTTCATGTGGGTTAACCATAGAATTTAAGGGTTGACTCAAATGTTATCCAGTGTTTCTTAAGTTTTCTGACAAGGCAGGGAGTGGCACCATATTTATGCCCATTGGCTACAATTATTTCTTTTGTTCCTGGAAACTTGCTTTGGACCCACAACTAATGGCTTGCAGACTGGCACTGGCCTATGGACCACTGCTTGGAGTAGCACTGATCTAGTCTAAAACATCCATGACAGAAGGTCAACCAAACTCTGTTTTAAAACAAAAGACCCTATCATTCAGGTCTTTCTAATGTTCATTCAAAATATTTCAGGTAAAATTAATCCATTGGTTCAGGTCCTACCCTTTGGAGAAAACAAGCTTTCTCCATCTCCATAAGGAGATCTCCTTAAGTAGAAATTGTTTTAATCCTCTTTATCTAACACCACCAAAGCAGTAAACCTCATAGCAATTTGGAGGGAGCTGAAGGACTCCTCCTATTCCTCTGTCTCCTCTAGTCATATGTAAACATTGGATCAGCATGTCCTGCATTGGAACTCATACCTAGGATAGAAGGAAGGTCAGCAGCATAACCATGCGTGATGGAGTAGGGATTATAAGAGCTGCCCCTTTCTTAAATATATGTGCATTAAATCCAATATGTTTCAAAGCAGCTCAGCAGCTACTGGAACTAATCCCCTTTTGGTAATGCTTAGGTGTTCATCCTGGGCATAGATAAGGTGTTGTGTTGTTTTGAGCAATGCTTGGATATCAAATATTGCAGGGATTGTAATGTGAACATGTTTGGTTTTTTGACTGGTGAGTCATGTAGGGCAGATCTACCCATAGCAAGCCATCTACCTACACCGAGATGTTGTTCAGGGTTAATTAAACTGGGTTGGTTACTAAGGATTAATTAACCTCAACCCTGTTTCCGAGCGAAAATAATCCCCAAGTAATCTATTCTTAACCTCAAATCAAAGTAGCCACATGTAAATTCAACACCAGTGAGCTCTTGTAACCCAATCAAAACTCAAAGGGCCTCAGCATTAAATGTCTAATATATAAGCAAAACTTGAATATAATTTTCCCAAATAGGAGTAGGAAAGAATTAAGTGAGAGAATATATCTATGATTACTTTGATTTTATATCTCAGTATTATTTATCTTCCCACACGCGGTCCTGGGCTGATTTCAGTCAGACAAAACTGAATTCCCATTCCCAGCCCCACTGAATGGCTATTGTTTGGTTTATTTACTTATTTACAACAGTTAACCTCATTCTTCTGCCAGATAAAAAGTCCCATAGACCGATCAAGATATCCCTTGCCTTCAGATTTGCATTCTGAAGGATAGAACACAAAAGGAAAAAGGCATTGGGCGAGAGGAGGAAAAAAACATTGTGTGTTCTCATTTAAAATAATAGCACCATGAGGACAACACTTGAAACTTCCCTGTGAGGTAGTACTTAATTCCATTTTGCAGATGAAGGGATTAAGAATGATAGGCAAATCACTAACACTGTGCCAATGGTCCCTTTGCAAAGGTGGCGGCTGATCCTTCTGTTCTAAAATCCAGCTCCTCCTTCATGTCCTTTTATCCTTCCTTTTTTAGCCTTTAAAGCCAAAGATAGAGCCAAATTTTGCTTACATTTTCACAGCTCTTTCTTCCTCGCTCCACAATTACCTGTAAAGAAATGAGGGGCTGGAAATATTGACCAAGCCCTTACATTGCTGATTTAAATTACGAATATGTATGCGTAGTGGTTTGAGCGCTGGACTAGGACTCTGAAGGCCAGGATCAGTTCCTCACTCAGCCATGAAACTCACTGGTGACTTTGGGCTTGTCACATGTTCTCAGCCTCAGAGGAAGGCAATGGCAGACACAGGACCTTACCATACAGGGCACAGAAGTAGGGTCAGTTCGCAGTGGCCGATGCGTATTCGCGTCATATCGCATCGTTCATTCACACTCGCGCTCTCTGAATACGCTTTGCCGATTCGTATTTGCGTCATATCGCATCGTTCATTCACACGTGGGCGGCCTTCCCGAATCGAGGTTTTGCAAATCGGCCAATGTGTATTAAGGCAAAGTGAGGCAAGTGCAAATTGGATAACCACACCAGCCCAATACAATGTGTATTGGCTGATGCGCATTGGCAGCTTTGTGCATGCTCTGTGGGGCTCTGAATGGGGGCATGGCTTTGGCGCAGCTTCCGACCTCTTAGGATGCATGCATCATTTAAACAGCATACCTCCAAAGTAACCCGAAGCAGCTTTATTTTGGCCTGTCTGTTCAGGCCCTAAAGAGCTTAAATATGTCTTAAGGGCACTGGAGGCAGGACAGCCTACCTCCTGCTGTGGTTTGAAAAATCAAGTCAGACCATCACAGCAGCTGTCACAGCACCCGAAGGCACAGTCAGGATGAGGACAAATTACTTCCCCCATCTCTTATCATTTGGTCATCTTTGACTATGAATGCTCCTACAAGCACAATATGTGCTTAGAAGTCCCATCCATAAAGTCTTTTATAAATACATTTACACAGAATGGTGTGTGTGTAGCCTTTGTCATTCTGGGGAGGGTGCAGCTACCATAGTACATGGATAAAACTGGTACCTGTAGGGTTTGAGAACAGGAGAATCGGGTGAGGGAGCTCTACTTTGTGGAGTGGAGAAAAAAATGGAGAGATAAGCCTACCTTAGTGTTGCAACTCTCTAGTGTGAAGCATGTGCATAGTATATTTTCATTAATCACCCCTCAGGCTCTCCTGTTTCTCTGAACTTCACTGTTATCCTCACACCAACTGGATAGAAACTGGGTTTTCTTGGGAACCATCTATTATTCGGAGCTATCCTTGCCAAGATTGCTAGAGTGGTACAACGTAAGAAGCCATTTCTTTACATCTGGACATTCTTTTCCCTCTCACTTACTTGCATACAGCACTCATGCAGCTGTATTCATATAAAATATGAGTTTACCGTATTTTCTCTCCAGATTTTCATTTGTTCTCATAGCTAACAAATACATTTTCAGATCTACACTTTCTTTTATATTCAAATTTTTTTCTTACTGGATTATGAATTCAATTCCAATATCTTTTGGTCCATTTCCAAGACCACCAAAGATAGTCAAAGATTCCTGGTTCATCTTCACATTTCCAGCATGTGTTTTTCAAATCTGCTTATCTGTTTTAGCAGATATGCGGGGTGAGATACCACCTATATTGCATTTTACAAAAGTTTACCTTCAGATCATAATTTAAGGTGTATTTAATCCTTTTGGACCATGGTTTTCCCCACTGTTCTAATACAATATTTTGCCAGAGATCTTGGGCCCATTTCACCATACACCCCTGAATTATTTAGTATTCCGTTTCAAGTTTTAATAATAGTTTATAAAATTTGGAAAACTTGGTGGTTACAATCTGATTTTATTATTTTTTCAGATTCTGATTCACCTTTCCCAGTTCGAAGTTTTTTCATATCCACCATGAACCTTGCCCTCAACTGACAATAAAGAAACCAGCTAAACCTACTGGTTTTTCTTGCTTGGGCAAGTCACGCTCCCAGCCTAATATCCTTATCACACTCACTATTAAAGCAGAGAGGAAGATAACAGCAAAACCTCCTCATGCCAAGAAAAGCCTAGGAGACGGTCACCATAACTTGGACTTGACTTGAAGGCACACAACAACAGCATCCTTGTTGCAGTGCGATTTGTGGGCCTTGGCTTGACTGGAGAATGAAGACCCATTGAACTGAGACAGAGATAAAACCACCTATAAGAGGCTTCTTAATTCACACAGTGGACTGCATTTTTGGCTTTCTGGAGGAGTGTGGGCTTATGGGAACTATTGTGATGAGAGCCTGCCCTTCCAAATTTACTACTGATGGGAAGAGATGAACGTGTCTTTCCTCTGCCTCTACCCTGAGATTCCTCTTCCTCTTCTCTCTGAACCAAGAGCCACCCCAAGCTTCAGCTCCTGGCCATGTAGTCAAGAAAATTTTGCTAACATGTTTCTTGTTTTCTCAAGTTTACATCTCCCAAGTTTTCACGGTTGCTACGAGGCAGACTGTTTGAGTGATGAAAATAAATCTGTGTCATTTTATTTCCCACCCCGTTTATGTGTGAAGTTCATTTCTGCTCGTTTCTCCTACATATACACACATATTATGCATGATTATGCAGGCTTAGTAAAATACTTACACTCTTTTTTCTGATGCTCTGTGTGAAGGAATACATATGCACAGTGCTCTGTTCTCGAAAGACCATATGCTCGGGTCTGTCAGCTTAGAATAACCCAGAAAAGTGATGCTTTAATTCAAACAATAAACTTTCTCTCTGCCCCCACCTATCTTTCGAGGTTAATTAATCTCCCTTAAAATGCCTAAATCCATATTCAGCAGTGCCAGCTGAAGACGCTTTGATTTCTGGGGAGGATGACAAGATGGCACCCACCGCTCAAATTCCAAACAGAGATAGTAGGCACTTTCTTCATCACTTCTTCTTCACTTTCTCCTCGGATGCATATGGAGGAAGTAGACTGAAGTCTACAAAAGCTCATGCTGCCAACTATTTTCGTTTGGTTAAGGGTCAAAAGTGGTACAAGGTCTCTCTTCATACTGATTCTACAGATTAACACAGCTATATATCTTTGAATTTAAAAAGTATGGAAAGAGGAGGAGGCAAAGGGATCAGGTCTTCCAAGTCTCACACCACCTTGAGCAAATCTCGTGCCCAGTGGGGGTCCCACTCCATCATCTGAGAGCCACTGGTATAGAGCTTAACTCCAAACAGAGGACATCTTTGGCTTCTATAAAGAAGGATCCATGACCACCCAAGCAATGGAGACAGGGAGGGCTGGAGTTTGCCACATAACTTTCAATGACAGGACACATATCTATCCATCTTGCACACAGCCGATCTCCTGTCTGGCTACAAGAGACTCGGCTGGGCCAGAGAAGCATTAACATTTCAGTTAATAGGACCAGCCCTGCCGTTAGAGAGTCTGAATCCAGCTTGGGTTACTTATTAATGAAGCCGGAAAGTGCCTACACTTTAGACTTCACTTAGCTGTGGGGCGCCTTCGAGCACCAATTTGACTTCTATTAAATGACTAATGGCTATTGAGACATAATGTCCTTGCAGCCGATAGCACATCCTATTTGGTATTTAATGTTTAAATATTTAATTAATTAAACACTGCCAAATATTTAATTAAATGCCATCAAAGCCATCCTGACACTTCCACTATGCATTATGCAAAAAAAGAAAGAGAGGGAGAGAAAGGAGAGCAACAGGGGGAAATGGGGGATGCTTCCCCCACAATCCACTTCCTCAGTGTTAACGGGATTTCCTTCTTTTGCCAAGTGGGCAGGAGGCCACCAGATGAATCGGAAGGGAAGCAGAGCTTGGAAAAGTTACTTTTGGGGTCACAATGTCTCTAAAAAGTCACTTTTGTGGTTCACAAGAGAAAATTTTCCAAGCCCTGGAGGAAAAGGCAAGCACATTTTGCATTATGAATCAGTTAGGCAACTCTATAAATGTACAGATGACCCTCCATTTTTGCAAAAGATCTTCCGGACCTTCTCCCCCCGCAAAAACAAAAAACTGCCAATATTCAAGCTCCATTGGCTTGAAAGGTGGAGTGTGCCCCATTTTATCTCCCTCTATTTGCTGCTCACTCATAAGTGAGGGGCGCGGATCCCAAGTCCGCGAAAACGGAGGGGCAACTGTGCATGTTTGGGATGCCTTCCACACTACATAGTTATACCACCATAATTCCATGTTAACTGCCATCCTGCAGAATCCTTAAGTTTGCAGTTTAGGGAGAAGTGTTTAGTATTCTTAAGCCAGAGAGTCCAATACCTCTTGGAACTGTGTATCCCAGGATCCCATAGGATGCAAGCAAAGGGCCCATTCACACTACAGAATTAGACCTGCACGCATGTTTTTGTCAACAACGTGAGCTCCAAATGAACATGTTGGCAAGGCTGAGAGGCAGTGCTCTACCTGAAGATGAAGTTGCTCTGCCAGTCTATTGACTTTTAATTATTTAAAAGTAAATGAGTGCTACTTAGCATGGCATACCTGACAAGAGTTTATACTCCTTTTTATTTAAATATTTACTCTGTTATTCAATAAAAAATGAATCTGCTAAAGCAAAAAAAGAGAGAGAAAATGGAAATGTGGCACATCCTGATATTAACTCAAATGAGGGCAGAGCTTCTTGAAAGTTGTCCAGAAGCAATAATATGATGCAGTTGGCCCATAAGAAAAATTCCAAAACTGTCTTCCCTCTTTACCAGGGTAGATATAAACAAAGTAAGTGTGTGTGTGTATTAGTATGTGTAGTTTAGTGTAACATAATGTATTTTTATATCTGTTGTTGTGTGCCTTCAAATTGTTTCCAGCTTCAGGTGACCCAAAGTCCATCTTCTTGGCAAGTTTCTTTAGAGGGGGTTTGCCATTACCATCCTCTGAGGCTGAGAGAGTGTTGTTTAATTTGTTTGTAAGTGAATAAAGTACAGTATATAGTTTGAAAAAGTATACTGTGATAGTTTCACCTTAAATTTCCTGTAAGTTGGAAACGACTTAAAGGCACACAACAACAACACTTTATACCCAAAGATTTAATACCGCTCTGTAGGGCATCTGAAGTCGGTTAATATCCATGAAAGCTCAAATACATACACACAATTTATTTTTCTGTCTGGAACTTAAGACAGAAATCTTAGTTTCAAGGGGCTGTTCCCAGATCAAAATGAAATAAGGAGATTATTCCCTTTTTCTTATTTAGCATAGGAAACATATAATCTAGTTTACTTGCTGCCAGGCAGATGGTGGATGCAGAGTAGAGCTGAGCTGAGTGGAGGGTGAGTCCTGGCACCACAATGATTGGGAAGGAAGAAGGAAGCTAAGTAAATGCAAAGTTTCCCTGGAGAGGCATTACAAGTTATATCAACTATTGAATTAAACCTTAGAAACTTCAGCAAGCTGCTACTCTTCTAGCTGTACATTTGTACATAACCCTTTCCTCTTACCCAGAGCTGAGCCCAGTGAAACGGGAGAATTTGCACCCTCATCTCCTACTTGAAGATGTCTCCCATGAAACTGGAGATTCAGAGCCAAATCCTCAGATCTGGCAACTCCACTTGGAACTGTCTTCATTTTTAGGTAGAATCTAGTCTGTAAAATCAGTACATAAACAGATCTTGTAGCACCTTTGAGACTCACTGAAAGATAGAAATTGGCAGCATGAGCTTTCCTAGACGTAAGTCTATTTCAGATGCATTCGGTGTACTTCCTCAAATGCATCTGAGGAAGTAGACTGATGTCTAGGAAAGCTCCTGCTGCCAACTTCTTTCTTTCAGTTAGTCTCAAAGGTGCTACAAGATCTCACTGCATACTGACTCATTTTTAGGTGAAATACACATGATCCTTGATTGCTAGAAAACTGAAGGAAAGATTGGAACATGGCTAGCAATAACAATGATGGTGATGACGTTTCGCCTGTGCTGATTGAGTATCAGTATCGTATTCTGCAGTTACTTTGAATGTACAGTACTGTCATTTTAAGGATTAGAGTCATAATATTAAAGAGACCTATGGGATCACCTAGCCCAGCGTCCTGCTCAGTGCGGGCTCTACAACAGAGGATGTGGCGACAGCTTCCTTCACATTCTGTCCAGTTTTATAGCATGTGTGTATGTGTGTGAGAGTGTGTCCAGTTTTGGCTTAAGGCTCCAGAGAGACAGAGAATGAACTGGATGTATTGGGGATATATGTCTCTTTGGCATCCTTTTAAACATCCTTTTAAAGCACTCCGAAAATAAATCATCTGTAGGGATATCCTTTTTAAAAGAGTACTTCTTGATTAGAGGTCTTCAAAGAGGATATTGCAAAGATTCGACTGCCATCTTGTGG
>NC_056529.1:11773560-11830147 GCF_019175285.1 Sceloporus undulatus | reverse complement strand
ACAAGTGCATGCCTACGTTAATTTGGGCCATGCACTCTGCAGCCTAAGGGTTAAGCCACATTGCATGTTTGCACAACGAAGCCACTCATTTTTAAATTAGGTTTATAATATGGTGGATTAGTTTTAGGAAGAGTGAATAATCGCAATTTCCCTGCTTAACTAAAGTTTTTGCTTCGTCAGGATGAAATAGGTTCAGGTATGACACTGAATGACTGATGGAGTCAGTCCTAATCATCTTGGAAAAGTATGCTTTTTTGCCCCCTTCAAAATATGGGAGTTACAAGGAGAAAGACTGCAATAACGTTAGTACAAACTGATGATTTGGTGAAGTACTGGCAGGGGAAGATGATGGCTGGTCCCAATACTCTGCCAATTCAGGTTTCATGCATTCAGAACAATGTCACATATTTTATTATCTTGTACCTTCTACAGCCAGAGTTGTAGACAACTAATCTCTCTCCCTCTGAAAAGTTTTATGTGAAATTTCTGTTAGATGATATATGTCTGAATGTTTCTTTATCAGTTGCTAAGTCCCTGCCAATAATGGTCATTAAGACTAGAGAGAGAGATGTATTAAAAATCAGATGGGGAACCTTTAATGTATCATAAGCGCAAGTCAATCACACTGCATCAATAGCGGGGAGCTTAATAAATGTGCAGCTATATTGCTCCTAACATTCCTGGTTTTTATATATTTACTGTAGTCTATTTTACTTACTATAGTCTACATTTTATTTCCTTTTTATTTAACTTTGTGATTTTGCTGCTTGCATTGTCAGACTTTGGACTACAAATAAAATATAAGTACGGTAAGTAAATAAAATATAAGAAGACTAAGAATGGGGAGGACAGCAATGAAAGAACTAGAAAAGTTCCTAAAGAGCAAAGGGTACACAACTAAGCTCAAAAGTTAGAATCATACAAGCAATTGTATTCCCCATTATCATGTATGGATGTGAGATCTGGACAGTTAAGAACATGGACGAAAAGGGGATTGGTAGTTTAATTGGTGATTAACCCATCAAAATCTTGCAGTTGAGATTAAAACTTGGTTAACATTTTCACACACAAGAACCAGATAATAAACGTTTTCCTTGTTCTTCTAAGTATCTTTGGTTTGATTCTCTCTTTGTTTCTCATTGACACCACATCATCATCATCATCATCATTATCATTTATATTCTGACTATTTGCTAGTTTGGGACTCAAAGCAGTTTACAACAGTTAAAAGGGACAAACCTAAAAAGAAACAAACAACCAAACCCAAAAGTTAAAAATATAATTAAACCAACATCAAAATATTAGTAAAAGAAGGACTGTTTTGACTACTACCACTTGGGAATTACTGTATATACTTGACTAAAAGTAGACCTCATGTATAAGTTGAGGGCAACTTTTAGGGCCAGAATTATGGATTTTGATATGACCCATGGATAAGTGGAGAGAAAAAATTAGATCTGAGAATATCTACTACAATCTGTAGAATCCTGCCTCTCCATTTGTTGTTATCCACATACAAAAATTTGCAGATCTAGGTGGAAGATATAACTGGCTTAATATAGTCATCATGGCTTCATTTTCTCTACAGTTGACTTTAACTCATCTTAACTCTTTTTTTTAAAGGCTGGAAAAGCTGGACAAGAGAACCAAATGTTCCTAAACCAAAGCAAGCAAAAACTGTTTGCCAATCCATTTTTTGAACCCAGCAGAGATCAAACAGTTTTTTTTTATTTATATTCCGCTATTCCAAAGATCATAGCGGTTAACAGCAAGTATGCTAATTAGCAAGTAAGCTAATTTGCCCCCAACAGTCTGGGTACTCATTTTAGCGACCTCGGAAGGATGCAAGCCTGAGTCAAGCTTGGGCCCTTTTGCTGGTCTTGAACTCTCAACCTTGTGGTTTTGAGTGAATGGCTGCAGTACAGGCATTTAACCACTGCGCCACCAGGGCTAGTTGAGGAGATCTGGGTATAATAGCACATAAGCAAGTGCTATGGCTAATTCCAGACCAAAGGGGGAAAAGGATAAGAGGAAATTTATGTGTAAGCTCTTGAAGTAATGAGACAAAAGTAATGTTGATTGGCCTCATTTATTGCAGTTCAAAAGCTGGTTATCGCTGCTGAAATAGTGAAGGATCGACGGACAGTCATTTATACCATCAGAAAATTGGAGCTACCTCAGTATGATGAGCTGAATTGATGGAGAAACCTTGGGTCCTTTGGACAGACAGGTTCTGTGTCTTCGTGAACATCTGTCTAAGGTGTAGGATCAATGCTATCTCCTGGTCATAGAATTGCAGAAATGGAAGGGACTGCAAAGGCTGTTTAATTCAACCATCTGCCAGGAATACTCAGTGGAAGTACTCCCAAAAGACAGCCACCCAACCTGTGTTTAAAGACCTCTGAGAAAGGCCATCCAGTCCAACCCTCTGCCAGTCGATGCAAGGTACAGGGAAAGAGATTCTACCTCAACATTAGTAGGAACCTCCTGACAGTGAGAGCCATTTGGCACTGGAACACACTCCTTTGGAGGGTGGTGGAGTCTCCTTTGGAGGTGTTTAAACAGAGGCTGGATGCTAATGTTTTACCAGATTCATTTAAAATAAGCCAGATGATCACATATTGCAATGCAATGGCACCCAGGGTATTCAGGGCCCTTCTCTCATCTTGGTTGTCTACAGGGGTCACTGAATACTGTGGAGGGGAATCTATATTTTCGGAAGGAAAGAAATATGATTTGGGTGACAGTGTGAAACAATTCTCTCTACAACTGTGAATACTTTTCCATCTGATTCCAGCTCCACTGAGCAAATCACCCTGAGGTGAACGTTTGGGTCAAAGTTAAATACAGCTGCTTGGGGAGTTGGTGAGTATGAAAACAGACTAATTTGGGGCGTAAGTCATTTTTATGGCCCTAATTTCCTGCATTACATGCAGAAATGGTCCATAAATGGCACAAAAGATTTTAGTAAACTGAACCTTAAAGAAACTTTTTTTCCAGGGTTTGGGGCAGGGGAGGGGGGAGGATTTGCACAACTGGAGCTCTCTTTATTAATGTATCAAAAAGAAATTCTTGACGTCTCAGTTTTACTAGATCCTTTTCTTCCAAGTTATTTGTGAGCTATTGTATTGCAAATCCCAATCCTAATCATTCTTAGGTATTCTATTGTTAACATCAGGTTTTTATCCACTCCATTTTCTAAGAATCTGTCAATCATCTGGTGATAATTTGCTACCTTTATTTTTTTCCCCTCCCCAATGTTTCAAACAGGGAAAATGTATTGGCTCTTTATCATCATACTGAATTATTTCTTCATACTTTGTATGAAGTATGGATACCTGGATAGCTAAGGAGAGCTATTCCTTATTCCTCGTTCAATCAGATTCCTATAATTCTTAGGTCTAATTCATACATTATTTGTTTGGTAATAGACCAGTGTGGTGTAGTGGTTTGAGTGTTGGACTAAGACTTTGGAGACCAGGGTTTGATTCCCCGCTTGGCCATGGAAACTCACTGATGACCTTGACCAAGTCACATATTCTCAGCCTCAGAAGAAGGCAATGGGAAACCTTCCCTGAACAAATCTTCCCAAGAAAAGCTCATGATATGGTCGCCTTAGGGTTGCCATAAATCAGAAATGACTTGAATTCCTATAGTAACAACAACAAATTACACTCATATCCTGCCTTACAGCCAAAGAGATCAAGGCAACAAACATGGATCGCCATCCCCATAACAACAGGCCTGTGAGGTAGCTCAGACATTGAAAGTTCATCTTCACCTGGAGAGTTTTGTGGCTTGATGAAGACAAACCCAGGTCTCCATACCCTCCAACATTTCAAAGAAGAAAATTGGGACATGTGTGGCCAAGCAACATCAGAGTGTGGTCAAGATGGCAAAAGTTATTGATGAGAAAGAAGAATGAGACTGCAGCAGTTTGCTTCTTCCTGAGCCTACTGGAAAGACAAAATCATGGCATGATTGTGCATTGTCAGTGTTTTTACTGGGCACATCTCTGCTCCATTGCCCAGTGGAGGGTGTGATTGTGTGCTTGATTGAAGGGGGCAGCCATTCAATGGGATGGCACCCAGTCAGGAGGCAGTTGCCAGCAGTGGGTTTCTGCAATTGTGCTCATGGATGGTTGGGGCAAAAGTAAAACAAAACAAAACAACTCAGCAGCATGGCTTGAGGCCGCACTGTGCGGTCATGGTGTGCGCATGCAGGCCACCTTGGGATGTTGTCAGCAGTATCACAGCCTGCTCTCAGAAGAAGCTGCTTCAGGCTGCTCTTTCCTGCCTGTCTGCTTGACCTCTATGACTTCAAGGTGAGGAGGATAAGGGGAAAGTGGAAGAGCAGACAAATAGAGGTCTGCAAATGTGGCAGGAAGAAAACCCAATGTAGTGTTATCTGAAGCCATTAGGTGATCTTCTTCATGTTTCTTCAACATACAAGTAACAACAACAACAACAACAACAATTTCTTACTCACTTCTCACCATGGAAGTGCCTGTCCTTGTCCCCTCTGTCATCATCTTTCACCAATGGAAAGTGATGTATCTAAAGAGGAAATGTTCCTGTTTGTGTATATACCCATGAGCAAGATCCTTGACTTTTCCAATGTATTTGCTCACATGGAGTGCCTCCACATGAACAGTGTCTCCTTCTTCTGACATGTCACTGTTTCTGCAACAAAAGCGAGGGGAGGAGGTAGGCACTTCCCTGCTCACATGTTGAAAAAAGGGAGGTGAGTGACAGGATTCCTGAATATGAGTTGAGAAATTTCTTACAGGGGAAAACATGGACAGAAAAGCAGGCTCCTGTGATATATTTTTTTTGCTTAACCCAAGTCTACAATTATATCTGGCTGATTTCATATCATCTTTATATGCTCGATGGTGAATAAAAGCATTATCATAGCCAGATGCTGTTCATCACGTGAAATCTGGCAGACAGAGAGAGAGATTGAGAGAAGGAGGGAGTGAGCGCAGCTGAAGCACTGAGGTAGGGCTGGTTATCTCTAAGCCAGATGGTTTGTCCCCAGTGTTCCAGATTTATAAATCTCTCATCTATAAATTCCATTGTCACCAAGAACATGGCAAGTTTGCAGTTCTTGCAGACACTTATCTTTTGAGCTGGGATCTGTGAAGATTAAGAAGTATACTTTGTAGATCGTATGTGTTGTTGTCAGTATAAACACGTTTTTGGATAAGTGAGAAACATTCAAAATTCAATTGTTTTAAAGTAGTTGAAATCCATATATATATATATATATATATATCTCCCCAAGCTGCTTCATTTTTGTGTAGTGTCCCTCTTTCTCTCCCCCTGCCCCGCTCCGGCCCATAACTTTTATGATCCTATCTCTTTCTGGGAATTTTTGTTCCTCTCAGCTGGTGTCCATGGAGGTGGTTTAGGAAGCTCAACAATTCACACATGTCCAGGAGGATTCTTCTCTTTAAAACGTTTATCCAAGGACAGGACCCTTGACAGCATGACAAATGTTTTTTGAGACCTGCTTCCATTTTAGAAGAATGTTACCAGTATGGTTAGAATGCTGCCCCAGGACTAGGTTTCCCTTGATTCAAATTGTCATTCTTCCATAACGTTGGGTGGTGAGGGTTATCTTGGTCTAGTCACCCAGAGTATGTGTGTGTGAGAGAGGTAGAACATGACAGAACATTAATGGAAAACATCTTAAAAAGTTGCTTGGGTGGAAGGATCATGGCCATTGTAAAAAGAAGGAATCTAGCCCATTGCTAGGGTTGTCAGGCAAAACGCTCCAAGACTTCAGGGACAAAACCTAAGGACTAAGTATGTCCACTGGTAAGGTCACAGGAGACAGGATCCTCTAATGTTACAAAGGTGGTAGGGCTAATGTTACAAATGGTAGGGCTGGCTCTGGTAAGATGCAGTCCCTTTCCACACGTGGAAGACCACACCTTTGAAGCCAGCCCACTGTGTTAGATAACATCGGGTGATGTGGAAGTTCTAGCCATGATGATTAATCTGTGTGTGTTCTTCCCCACCTGCTGCAGTCCATGAGTGATGAATGTACATGCATCCAGCAGCCCTTAGTGCTCCATGTGCACTTGAGACCCTTTATCATAATGTCACTTCTTCCAAGACTAAGCCCTGACATTAATTAAAATAGGTTCTGGGACTGCACCCTGTTTCAAATCAAACCCAGTATGTGAAAGGACAATTCTGAAAAATCAAAGCCTGAGCAGTTCGATAATAAACACATTCCCCCATCCCATTTTTAATTTTATTTTAATTTTTTTTGCAGCTAGTACAGTTGGTCAAGCCATCTGGACCTGCTGCTTTTGCTTCATTCATGCGTCTTCATTCTAAAGGGTAATAGATTTCAAGCATGCCACTATATCATATGCCATCACTACAATGACTCTTGCTAATGCTCATTACAACTACTACTAGGAGCAGGAATGGGTAGCACAGTATTAATGATTACAGATATCACAGTTTCTATTACAGTAATGACTTCTAATGGTGCATTAGAAAATATTCAAAGGAAGCAAAGCTTAGCCTTCGTAGCATGTCCATCATATCTGGCCATGACATCTGAGCCTCTTGGACTCATTATGGAGAACTCAAGATGAAATTGCACAGGGCTCTCAGAAAGCCTCAGCTTATTCCTAAGCATGTTTTAGGGAGGAGCAAAAACATTTTGGGAAAACCCCATGGCTCAGTGACAGAGCAGTTCCAAAAGATCCTGGTCTTAGTCTGAAATTTGGGGTTTACTGTTGCTAGTCAGTTTAGTCATTTAATAAAATTGAACTACAGGATATTTCTGCACATGTTCAGTAATAAACTTAAGTTTTAGGAGACATTTAGGAGACTAATTTGGATTTATATGTATTTGGGAGTAGTGTACATTTCACTGTATTTATGATTAACCCAGACACTGTATCCTGTAAGAGAGTGGTAGAAGCTAGTTGTTTTTGCTTAGATTCCTTTATTATTAGTTCCATTAGGAAGAGGAAAAAAAAGAACTGTGTAATAAAATAATTGATTTTAGCATAGATAAAAAGGTTGAAAGTAGACAGGAGGATATATTCACCTCAGGTTACTATGAGTTTAAGAAGATTTATGTTCTTTTCCTCATGCATTAGTAACACATTGGAAACTTCTCTTCATGGGAGTGACCCTTGGGCAAAATACTTTCAATGGACAACTCTCCCTGATGAAAAGGGGGTGACAGTCGCGGACGGGTTAACGTCCAGCAGATACTGCCTCTTCCTCTCTTCCTCCATAGCCAGGCCAATGGCAGCTGGGATGGAAGGAGGGCCTTTCATCTGTTTCTGGGACTAGGAATGGCAGAGCTGTGCCTGCCTCTTCATCTCTCCCTCCACCATAGTTGGATGGAGAGAGGGGCTTTCATTTGCTTCAGCGCATTGGCATGATGGAGCAATGTCTACCTCTTCTTCTTTCCTTCTACCACCAGGCATTGACAGTTGGGATGGAGGGAGCGCCTTTCATTTGCTTCTGGACCTTGCTGTGCCTGGCTCTTCTTCTCTCCTTCCAAGGCTAGAGTGATGGCAGCTGGAATGCAGGGAGGGCCTTTCATCTGTTTCTGGTCCTAGGCATGATGGAGCTGTGCCTGCCTCTTCCTTGTTCCCTCTGAGGCCAGGACAGTGGAAGTTGGGTTGGAAGGAGGACCTTCATCTGCCTCTGGTCCTAGGCATGATGGAGCTGTGCCTGCCTCTTCTTCTCTCCCTCTGTAGCCAGGGCAGTGGCAATTGGGATGCAGGGAGGGCCTTTATCAGGACCATGATAAATGGTACTTAAAACAGATTTGAGTTAATGCTTTTCAGGCATCAACTTTGTTGCAATCTGACACCTCTTTGCACCCAGCCATGATCTAACCCAATTTAGTCTGCAAAGCACTTCCTCCATTCCATCTAAAAGACGTTTGTTGTAGCTAATTATGTCATCTCTGATCTGTAGACTTTCAAGGGGGGCATATAATTCAAAAGCATAAATGGCAACATTTTTTTTTTTTTTTGCACAAGCATAATGTAAGTGAAAGCAAACAAGACTTCACCATCAAGTCAGGTGTAAGAATGCATATGAAAAAGTAGGCAAAGTACCTGCTAACTGATAATAAAAAATTAGAGTCAGGGCCAGGTAACCCTCCATGAGGAAGATATTACAAAACCAGAAACCCACAACAGACTAAAGCCCTGTGATTTGCAACTGTCCACAGAATTGGGCTCACCTGAGACAAAGATGGTAGCACCTTTCTCTCAAAGCCTAGTTGTGAAGCCCATTTCAGGTACTTGTTCAAAAGACAGATGGGTATGAAGATAGCCCTATATGAATGAGTTCAGAGGAAGAGTGAAGGACCTCCTTCAGTACTCAGGCCAAATTCAATCTTGGACAAATTCTTGGTGGCCACTCTCCAGTAGTGGGCAGGCCCAAACGTTTTAATCTTTGGTGGGATTAAATTTATCAGTATATTTTAGTTTAAAGATCCTATTGTTAGTAACTAGGTTCTTAGGAGAACTATTTAGAGAGAATTTGAAGGATAAAAAACATATACAAGCTGGAAAGGATGGTATCATAGAGTTGCACTGTTTTGGTCACTGGCAAAATGATAGCTCCTAGTTCTCTGCAGTATAACCAGGTCTTTCAGATACTCTGGAACTAACTTCTTCTTCATCAGTAATGACTGATAGCAGGTTTGACAGATAATTATGAATTATTTGACAGATTATCTATGATAATTATGTAACACTGTACAATGAGTACTGTTTCTGCACAACCAACATTGCTTTCCCTTGCCCCATAGCCCCCTGGAACTGGGTTGGAAGTGTGATAAAAGTGCCACTTTAATTCTTTGTAGAACTTGAAAAAGGTAGCTCTCCATCTCAGTGTTAATTCCTGTGTATTTTAGTGTCTAGCTTAAATTCCCAATGTACACTTCTATCCACAGGCTTATGCTGTACTCTGGGTTTAATATACTATTTGCTTAATGGCCCATTGACATAATCATTTGATATAGATCCTAGTCATACCACATTACCAGGTTGTGATATATTAATATAGCTACATATTAATGTTGGATGGGAAACCTATTACATCATTATCCATGAGCAATTAGTTGCTATCTGTCGCAGGTATACACATCTAGCGCTAGTCATTAGGAGGCTTGCATTTTCAAAGTGCTGGATCCTCTCAGTTAAGATTGAAATCAAGTGGAAAACTTTCCAGCTCTATCACTGAGTTATGTGCACAAGATAACCTTTTCCCATCATTTCCTGTAACCATATCCCAGAGAAACATGCAAATCCTCTGGAATAAAAAAAATCAATGTATAATTTAAGAAGCAGAAAATCAGAGCTTGGAAAAGTTCCTTTTTTGGGGGGATTCCAGTTTCTATAGTCTCCTAGCCAGCATGGGTAGCAGGGAGATTCTGGAAGTTGTCATTCAAAATACCCAAACTTTTCCAACATCTACACAGAAACATAATAATTGTGAAGGTTCAGCAATTGTTTGGGCTACTCTGTGCCTCACTCCAGAAGAGAGCTCACTTTTCCAGGTCAAATCACTGTATTTGGCCATATTATATAACAGTTCTGACCATAACACAAGATTCAGAAAACACTTAGAGTCAACCTTCTTCAACTTGATGTCTTCTACATGTTGCTGACTGAGGGAATTCTTGGCATTGTGGGCCAAAATATCTGGATGACAGAAAGTTGTAGAAGGCAGACTTTGAGTGTATGATTATGATTATGATTATTATTAAGCTTTATTTATATAACACTGTACATTTACATAGCACTGTACATACAATCTTTTAATTAGACGGTTCTAATTTAATTAGAGTGTATTATAAATAGAATTGCAAGATGCCAAGATGTACCCCTGTTATTGAATTAAGTTATAATGTAGATAAATCCTTATCACAGCCTGTTATTTACAATAATGCTCACTTACCTATCCCCCCAAAATAAGAGGCAAAAGAGAATGGACATTTCTCTGTGCTAAGCTGTATGCAAAGATGCAAATACAGAAAGTGTTACTATAAGAGGAAAGGGTATCTCCAGATGGGATCAAGTACCTGGAATTCCCAGGTTTGTTCCGATACCTATAAGCCAATTTTATTTTGGAGAAGAGTTCTTGGTATTACCAAAGTCTTTTTATTCCCACTCCTCAGGCTGGTTTAAATTAATCCAGTACTTTCTGCAATGAAATGTATTGGTTATTTGCCTGTGTGTTTCTGCTGCCATCAAGTAGAATTGATTGCTGCAGCAGAAAGGCAGGGTATAAGAATAAAGTGTATTTATTTATTTATTTGTTTATTTATTTAAGCAATAATAAAAATAATAATAAATTTTATTTTTATCCCGCCTATCCCATAGGATCGAGGTGGGTTACAATGTAAAATACACAAATATACATAATTAGATACAAAATAAAATTACATAGACCCTTAGGACTGAAGCGTGGCTTTGGCATGGCTTCCGGCCTCTTAGGACGCATGCGTCATTTAAACAGCATACCTCCAAAGTGACCCAAAGCAGCTTTATTTTGGCCTATCTGTTCAGGCCCTGAACGTAAATCCATGAATATGCAGGCAAAGGTCTCTTTCATTATTCCAGGACCTCGGTAGATAGAGAGAATCTATAGCAGTGAATTTCTGTAGATGTCTACTTGGTCATAGGTCTCATTGAGTTCAATGGGGCTTTGACAGATAAGTTTGCAAATGATTTAAGACTATATGACTCTATCCTGTAGTTGGGACTGATTGCATTTGTTTCCAAGGTTTAAAACCTTCACTGTGCCCTTTGCAAGGCTGTCACCTATATATAGCCTTTGATCATATAAGGTTTGCTTGTGCATAAGTGGTTGCCATGGGCTAGAAAAGGTGGGGAAAGAACAGAGATTCTTGTGGGCTCCAGGCAAAGATTAAAAACCTTTGTCTCTTCTTCTTGAACTTAGACAACTGGCAACCATATGTGTAAGCAAACTAAGTTTTACTACTTTGCTCTTACTCAGATCATTCTCAGATCTTTCTTTCCTTGCCAGCTGGCTATGGAAGGAAAAAGAACAATAGATTCAAGATAAAGTTATTTGCATTTGTGATGAACGCTAGTACTATCTACCTTGTATTATCCTAAAAAAAAAGAAAGAGAGAGAGAAAAATTAAACCACATTTTAATTAACTGATAAACTATTAATCAAATTTTTGCAATGTTAGGTGACACATTATTCATTTAGATAGAATGACTGTGAACTTAACTAATCAAATCTGATTTGCTCACATATGCTTGATTGAAATACATTTTAACTAGCATATACAAAGAGAAAATCTTGGATTTCTTACCTAATCTTCAGAGTATACTGCTGAGTTAATAAGGGCAATATTTTTTTCTAGATGAGACCACCATTTCTTAATCTGCATATCAAAATCAAGAGCAACTTAATTGCAAAACACATATTCCTGAAATCTAATCATTATACTGCTTTAGGGTATTTTATTGAAGCATGTTAAATTATGGACAGAATATTAATGATGAAGCTAATCAAACCCAATTAGTCACTTCTAACAATAGTCACATAAATATACAAGTCAGGTACTAAAGTACTGTAGCTTAGGTTTTGTTTTGGGGGGGGGGGGGGGGGGGGAATAGCAAATTCATGTGGTATTTATGAATTACATACTTGTTATTCTTAATCTAAAAATCTAGGACAGGTCATTTCAAAGAAAATGAACAGGACTAGAAGACAAATGACTCCCTTTCATAATATTTATATTGTTCCTAGTGGATGTTCAGTGTATAAATACTATGTTTGCTGCAGTGTTATGCTTACAGAGTAGTTATTAATGTGTTAGAAGAATAACACTTAGGGATATCAGTGAGTGGAGTGCATTTACCCCTTGCATTAAATAAGAGCGCAAAGACAGTATCAGAATATCAGCAGACTCTGCCTCCATTGGCATGTGTTTAGCTTTCAAGATCAAGTTATTTTAAATATGTATAAAATTATTTACATGCTATTTTCAGTGGCAGAATCCTCTCAAGGTGGCAGATGAGACACTAAAAATATTGCAATAAAACAGAGATTGGAATTAACAAGTTACTTTGCGGAGAGGAGGGAAGAATAATGACAAAAGCCCTATTTCAATGAATGGAACCAGGGTGCTCCACTGGTCTAATAAGTACACTTTATAGTTACTTCCCTGTTTCTTTTACAGTGGTAATTTAAGGAGTTTGGTGGGTTGGTTAATGGCTCTTATGTTGGTTGGCAGTGAAAACATTCCAGGTTTTCTGCCAAACTTTAACGGAAATAGCCAAAGTGCCATGTTTGGGTGATAGGGTTCAAGCATCATGATATCTCCAGTGGATTTCTCCCTCCACTTCATGAAAAAAATATATTCTCATTATGAATAGTTTCATACAAGGAATGCCTTTCTTTACTGACATACATGAAAAATTCACTCAAAACAAACAACCATATAGGACAAATGGTGTCATTTCCTACCTGGAAGAGGCCACCTCAGAAGACTGGCAG
This sequence comes from Sceloporus undulatus, assembly GCF_019175285.1. Taxonomy (NCBI): domain Eukaryota; kingdom Metazoa; phylum Chordata; class Lepidosauria; order Squamata; family Phrynosomatidae; genus Sceloporus; species Sceloporus undulatus. The sequence continues at coordinate 11,817,608 of NC_056529.1, read as the reverse complement.
CCCAGCCTTGGTACCTACAGAGGCAGAGCTTGATCCATCCCAAAGAGCAGCTGCAGATCAGGAAGAGGAGGTAGAGGCACTTTAGCCTCATAAGTGACATAAATTAAAGCACAGACAGCAAAAGGTCAGGCAATGCCCTGCTCCACTTTAAACGCAGGACACTGAGCTAATAAAGCCAGCTGTGTGGATAAACTGCTGGCTATAAATTAGCTTAGCCTTCTAGGCCATTGTGTTGCTGCAGAACAACAGCTATGTAACCCTGTCTGTCATCCCTGGCTATCTGGTTTTTGTATGTACTTTGGGACTGCTGTTTCTAACTGTTCCCCTCTTGGCTTTGGACTCTGCTCAAGACTGCTTTCTACTTTTGAACCTTGGACTGTCAGGTCCATACATCTGTTTGTCATCAGTGTAAACCTTGGCCTGGCCTTCCATTGCCAGTTCTTGGTGGATTCTAAGTATGCTTACCTGCGCAGTCCCCAGGTTTGAGAAGGACAGATGAGAGGTCATGAAAATGGAGGGGAAGCCCAAGACTTTTGTCACTTTGTCTTCCAGTCCTGGCAAGGCTTTGTCCATGGGCGGGTTTGGAAGATGGAGATTAATGAAACAATTTATACCTAAGACAGACAAAGCAAAGGGAGTGAGGAGAGAGAAGGAAAAGCACAGATAGGTTTGTTTCATTTCCGGTTGCCAATCCAACTGGGTTTTGTATGTGAAATAGGAAGACCACAATGTCCATTGTCTCAGGATACTTCCAGATGGGGAGAAAAGTCTCTGGAAGTCTGAAGAGTTTGCAGTTAAAATAACTGGTTGTACCTGTGTAGGAGTTACATCCATTACCTATGCTGGGTTTCCGCCTTTGCTTCTGTCCTTTGTGGCCTTCCCCTTTCCCCTCTCACATATCTTATGTCACATCAAGTCTCACGCAACATTTCAGAAATTGATTTCCTCTGAGCCTTTTTTATTCAGTGGTGAAATGTCTGGCTCAAGTAATCAGCAACAAATGTTAACAGAGTAACATTATGCTTTTAGCCTAAGTTTCCATTTGGACCCACAATAAAATAATGTTCATATTTAAAAATATAGGTAGAATTCAAAGATATAACTGTGTTAGCTGTAGAATCAGTATGTAGAGAGATCTTGTAGCCCCTTTGAGACTAACTGAAAGAAAGAACTTGGCAGCATGAGTTTTTGTAGACTAAAGTCTAGTTCCTTAACTGCATTTTCTCCAAATGTATCTGAGGAAGTAGACTTTAGTCTACGAAAGCTCATGCTGCCAACTTTTCCCTTACATTTTAAAATATGAACATTTACAGTGTGAAAGCTTGGAAATTATACATCCGGACACACTTTAGTCAATGGGGACAAGCTGCATAAATTAGGTAAATTGCTCAGCTAAATGCACTGGTCAGGAAAAATGTATTAAAATATGCACACATATCAGTGTGGGATAACCACACAATGTTGCAATGTGATACAAAATAAGGACAGGAAGTAAATGCAAGTGGGATTCAGAGAAACACAGTTTGGACCAAAACAGAGATTTTCATATCCCTTACACACAGAGACACTCTCATACAAACCCACTGGATTTGTTTGAATACTGGTGTGTGTGTGTGTGTGTGTGTGTGTGTGTGTGTGTATATATATATGTCAGAGTTGTGGTTTCTTCCAATTTGTTTCACAGCTTCAGTACAGTTCCTGTTTTTAATAAAGATTAATGCAATGCTCAGTAGCATTTGGAAGTTGACTGGGAAGAATTAAACAAAACTGGTAGGGAGTCCGTAAATAGGAGATGCCTTGGGCAAGAGAATACAGTTTGTTAGAACAGAACAGATGGCAAGGAACAATACAAAAGGTGAAAGAAATAAAAGGAGTAGTGGGCACTAAGGGAAAATAGATTGAATTTTAGCTGTTAAAAGCACCAAGTTTGTTAATGAATATATTATATCAAGTGAATAGGGAAATATATATTCAAAAGGCCTACGTCAGTATCAGAAGCGAGACCAAATGAGCAAATAAAAGGATAGGTAAGCGTTTTAAAAATAAACAGTGTAACAATGAAACATTGGCACCAACACGGTTTATTTCTCGTACTTGCCTCAAGGCCAGAAAATTGGGAGGTTTTCCCATTCTTCCTTCTCTTGGGTGAGGCACTAGCATGAATTAATGAATGTCCCAGGCAAGCATGTTGGTTTACCTTATTTACTGAGGACATCTTGTCCCAGATTTCCCCTTAAAGTGGAGTCACAACCATGTAAATTTGGAACCGATTGTCTTGTTTTGCAAATAGATTGCAACCAGATGCGGTTGTTTAGATCATAGATTTATTCCTTTTGGAACCGAGGAGGAAAAAGGGGGAACCCTGTGAAAGAAGTGTATTTGAAGCTTTGGAAAATGGTGACATACAAGAAAGCAATTCATAACTCTTGAACCCAGGTTGTGCTTATTGACTATGTCTGTAAGCAAAATTATTCTGGATCAACAGAACTCAAAGATAGACATACAGAAGAAGGGGAAACAGTAAACAGTTCATTTTCACTATTAAATCTCTGTCCTTAAGAGGTTACACATTTTAAGTGTTGCTTATTTTATTCTACTTATATTCCAGATTTCATCCAGGGAACACTTCGAATATATATATATCCGATCACCCTGGTGGTATTTCATCAGGGCAACTGACCAGACCACATTGGATTAGTTTTGGCAAGACTGCTGCTTTATGTACCTTTAAATCAGGAACTGGGAATGTATGTGAACCTTCAGATTCTGTTGAACAGCAACTTGCATTATCTCAAACAAGTGTGGTATAGTGATCCAGCAATGTCCAAGATGGCTTGACATTCCTCTCCTCTCCACTGTTTAGACTACATCTTGAGAAAAATTAAAGTATTTCTAAAAAATCTCATCTAGTAGCCATACATAAGACTATTTTCCTTTGCACTAGGCTGGGAAGCATTTTAGGAAGGAAGGACATCATAGCATTGGGAGAGCTTCCTATCATACAATTCATTCTCTTGTTGGGATCTACCAAAGAGTTCACACAAACATGTCTTTCTCATGACTTCACCTTTTCCCTGAGGTCTCTCCAACAGGAAATGTAAAGCATACAAACCCCACTTTCCCCATCTTCCTTTGATCTGCTTTACTCTGGGCTGAAGACAAAAGCAGACGCTGGACGTCTTGTGCTTTGTCTCATCTGCACCTGGTAAAGTTCAAACTGTTTGTCTTCTTGACCTAGGATAAATATCCACTTTAACAAAGTCTGGGAACCACCTCCTCTGTAAAGCTGGCCTGCAACCTTACTCAAGATGTTGGGCTAGTGCAGCTGCATGATTCAAAGCTAATATAGCTCAGGCCAAGTTTCATCAAGAGATGTAACATGAAAAGCTGATAACAGTGGGGAGCTGTAGAAGAATAGAGAGAGGTATAGTGTGTGTGTATGTTTGTTCTGGGGAATGCACTCAGGCTAAAAGCTTTCTAGCCAACATGGAGCCAATGGAAGCCCAGAACCTTGATCTATTGCTGTGATCTGAAATAGAATTCCAGCAAACAGGCCATGTAAAGCAGAGTAGAGAATCCATATTCTCCAGATGTTACTGGGCTTCGGCTCCTATCAGCTCCAGCCAACATGGCCAAGCTCAGGCATGCCTGTGCAATGTAGATGTCTGCAGATGGAATGGGAATCTGTGATGATTTTTAAAAGATATATTAATAACATTTATGTGCTGCCTCTCCTCCTCCAAAGAGCTCAACATGCTGGACATGGTTCTCTTCTTCCCAGCATCACAACTAACTATGTAGGACAGACTGAGAAGGAATAACAGGCCCAAGGTTACTCAGTGCATTTCATGTTTCAGTGTAGACATGAACTTGGATCCCCAAGTCTCAGTCCAACACTATAAGCACATCACCAGTCACCACACTAAGGTTATGCCATCTCTGCTACTCACCAGTTTGGTTCCAATAATCCAAAGTATTGGGGAGGGGGTATGTTTAATTTCGTAAACAGCTGGAAGCCCCAGTGTTTTTGTATGTCCTTGTGTAAGCATGTATCTTATTGGCACATACATTTCAGGGTTTTGAGCCTAGAGTTATTGTGTGACAGAGGGAGGTCACCCTGTACACTTATACCAAAGGGAAATTAGCAATAGGATACCAGCCAAGTCTTTGATCAAAGAGTACTAATTTTATTACAGGAAATGAAGAGATTAATTATTAATATAGAACTTTGGGTACAGAGTGGAAACACTGGTTAGACAAGCAGCATTCGACTTGGACGAGCAGCTTATATGATGGGAACTCTGGAGACTGAGAGAACAAGCAGAATACCCAGTGAGTCAGAAAAAACATAGCCCCATTGCCAATAAGATTGTGGGAGGGCTCCAGGGAAGCCAAGCGACATCCAGGAAGCCTAATCACAAAAGGACAACTCAGTATAAGCGTTCCAACCATTTTAAGCCACTGAGTATATTCACCATATTAACAAATGCCACAAGCACAACAACAAAATGGCAGTCATGAAGATATAGTCAGTCATAAAACTCTCACTCTCTTCTGTGGGTCAGAAAGAGACAGAGAATAAGAAGCGGAAAAGGAGAGACTGAAATAGACTGGTGTGCATGTGTGTGTGTGTAGTGCCCCAGAAAGACTCAGGGAGGGAAAACATACAGCCAGAGGTATATTCAGGTTTAACTCCAAGTCTCAAGTCAAGTCTCAAGTTCTTGTGAGATACTTTCAAGTCTCAAGGTGAGTCTCAAGTCTGAGAGCCAACTTCTGCCTCAAGCCCATTGCCCAACACATTTACTATTCTCTATTCTGGGGGTGGGTCTTGCCCATTGCCCAACACATTTGCTGATCTAAATAAATGACCCCAGTAAGTCATCACTAAAAAAATTACAAGTTGCAAGTCAAGTAGAGTCAGTGTGTCATTTATTGCAGTTGAGTCCACATCAAGTCATTAAAGTGATTTAAGTCCAACTTGAGTCCAAGTCAATTGACTTGAATCTAAATCACTGTATACAGATTCTGCCTATTGTGCAAATCAATTGAGTGGTTTCTCTATTCGTTTTTTAAAAACGAGTGTGGGAAGAGAAGTATACCCCTGTTGAAAAGTTAAGTTGAGTGTGGCCTTCCCCTTCTCCTTGGTAGCCATCTCCCCCAAGGGCTGAAATTGCTCTTATGTACTTAAATAGGAGACTAAACCCTGACTCCAAGGAGATTATCACACACAGATGAGATGAAGGACAGGATCAGTTCCCTTTCCTTATCCCGTCTTTGACTGCAATCCCGAGAAAGGCTTTCAGATTGCAGTGCTATTGTCCTGTCATTGAAAAAGCATTGTATTAATACAAACTCCCATTAATGCAAAATGCTGGGAAATGCCACTTCAGTGACGAGACAATGATGGGATTTGTGCAACGTCATTTGAAAGTCTTTCATGTGTTGTCATTCACGCCTTTCTGGATGGGATAATGATGGGATAAGTATGACGTTGTATGAAAATCTTCTCACGATCATGCTATAAGAACAGGAAAAGGACATTTCGTCCCCTGTCTGATAATCTCCCAACTATCACCCTGCCCTGGCATTTGACTGGCGAAATTACTCTTTTCATTTGTACAGTCAGTGGGAAATGTGCATGTATGTTTCGTTTCTCTGTTTCTCCTCCCCAACCAAGTTATCACTTGATAGCCTTGGTGGATTTCTCAGCATGAGCAAGTACAATTCTGAGCAATGAAGTTCAAAAGCACACAAAGAACATTTACCAATCACTTTCTTTTTTGTCAAGGGCAAGAGAAATGGTGTCAGAGAAAGCAGGACTAGTAAGTACCCTGTCTTCATACCTTGGCTTTCCTCAAGTTTTAAAAGGCCTTCAGTCAGGTGACATGACATTTAATTCTACTGCAAAGAGAGTCAGATCCCATTAGATACCCACCTGGTTAACTTTGAAAGCAAACAAATGACAAGTTCAAAAAGTTCATCTCCTTTAAAACTGAAAATATGGAGAAAGACCACTAAAATGACACTAATCACATCAGAACGAGGTTGCTTCCCATGTGAGACTGAATGCAGAAATGCTGGAGTGTCCAGATGATGCTAATCATATCTAGCAGAGATAACTAGAAAGCATACAGATTAGTGCTCCAGTTTCCACAGACGGCAAATCCAAACTGGACTTCATTTAGTATCTATTTGACCCCTAAAACCTGTTATATAAGCTACGGATAGTGGGGAAAGGCCTTCAGAATTTAGATTCAGATGTCAATAGACTCCTGCCCACAGTTTCGACATTTGATTTGTAATCTTTGTTAGACATGTTGAAGCATAATTATTTTTCCTCCATGTTTTCTTGGAATACTTTAGCCTACCTATTGTATGGATCGTGCAGATATTTCATATTGATTTTACGCAGGATTTTATATTGTATGTTTTATTGTATTTATATTGCATGTTTTATTATTACACACTAAAATCTTCAAACCTAAGCAGGTGTGTGTGTGTGTGTGTGTGTGTGTGTGTGTGTGTGTGTGTGTATGTATATATATATATATATATATATATATATATATTTCCTGTTTTCTGTGTGGACTAATAACTAATTATGTTGTTGATGGAGGGGAAGGAAAATGGTTTGGCACGTTTTGTGTTACTTCTGAAGCCTCATTTCTGTCTTCCTCTTTGTTTGAGAAGCAAAAAAAGAGGAATAAGAAGCTCAAATTAAGACCCGTCCTTAATCTTCTTTATTCAAGAAGAAGCATATCCCATCTCTACATGCTTCTCATGTATGCATTTCATGGGGGTAAAGTCAGTATACACACTGAATTTTGGCCTCAAGATATATCTCATAGTCTTCTTAAATAGCATCTGCCTGACATGATTAGATTATTTTTTCCCATGGAAGATTAAATGGAGACAGTTCAGATACCGCCCCATTTGGTTCACAGAGTAATGGCTATATCATCTGACAAACGGTACGCCTTCATAAAATGTAGTCAATTGCCAGCGTGGAACTAGAGTGCAGATGCAGTGTGTTTTAGTTACTAAACCAAAGATTAGTGACACACCTACCGGTGGAAAGTTGGATGAATTGACACAAGCAGAGCCATTTGTGTGTTTTCTTACCGTATTTAACAGGTGCAAAATGGTGCTTGTTGACAGAAATTTACTACACTCTGTCTCGTTTGTTAACTTCATGCTGCTTTTGCGCTCTGTTATGGTTGCCGAGTGAATTTTTTAAAAACATTAAAAAAACAACGTTTCATTGCTCTTTCTTCTGGTTTCTCTCGGTACTTTGTGAAACAAGAAGGCATTTTGTACCGCTTCAATATCCAAAGCACCCGAATGACCCGTATTATTGAATCCCTGATTGTAAGGTTGATTACTTAATTAGTAAGTTTTTAATAATGCTGAAGAGATGAAGCAAGGCAATTGAAAGGAGGTTATTTTGCAAGAACAGCTGAAAAGATACCGATTCACCTAAAATGTCAGAAATTAAAACTAGACGTCATCTTGCTTGAGACTGCACAAGAAGGCATGCATTTTGTACAAAGACATTGGAATAATTCCATTCCGCAGAAGACTGTCATCTTTAAGGCTGACAGTCCTACAAGTACTTACCCATCACAGAGGTAAATCTTAACAAGGATGAAGCACAATGGGATAGCATTGAGGCATATGTTCTAGCAAGTTTTAAGAGCTACTGTGTTTCCTGAAAATAAGACACTGTGGCCTGTTACAGACTGCCAAAATAAAGCTGCTTCGGGTCTCTTTGGAGGTATGCTATTTAAATGATGCATGGGCCCTAAGAGTCCGGAGGTCGCGCCAAAGCCACACTCCATTCCTAAGCACTGGAGTGCAGCTTTGGTGCAGCTTCTGGATTCTTAGGATGCATGCATTATTTAAACAGCATACCTCCAAAGAGACCCCAAGCAGCTTTATTTTGACAGTCTGTAACAGGCCTGTCTTATATTTATTTTTCCTCAAGAAGGCACAGTATGGCTTATTTTCAGGGGATGTCTTATTTTTATTAGGTATGGTGCAACACTCTACATTTATTGAAATATAGTTGTCTTCTTCCAGAACGTCATCATAACTATCCAAACCCAGAATTCCATCCTGAATTTCTTGCGACTCCATTTCCTTTAGAACCATTGGCCCCAATCTTGCCACTCCTTTCCTTGCTCCCTTTCGTTCCACGTCGGGCCCATTACTATGTCTTATTTTCGGGGTATGGCTTATATTGCGCAAATGCTTAGAAATCCTGCCACGGCTTATTTTAAGGGTCTATCTTATTTTCAGGGAAACAGGGTAGTTTTAGAGCCAGTGTGATGGAATGTTTTGAGCATTGGACAACGACACTGGAGAGCAAGGTTTGAACCCCACCTCTGCCATGAAAACTGACTGGATAACCTTGAGCAAGTCACACTCTCTCATCCTCACAGGGTGGCAATGGTAAACCCCCTCTGAAGAAACTTGGCAAGAAGATCCTGTGATAGATTTACCTTAGGGTCGCCATAGGTCAGAAACGCTTTGAAGGCACACAACAGCTTTAAGTACTGTGACTGCATATCCTCTAACATTTCACAGAGGAAAACCAAAACACATGTGGCTAAGCAACATTAGAGTGTGATTAAGATGACAAAAGTTATTGATGAGGAAGAAGACACAAGCCAGAAGAGGCTGCAGAAGTTTGCTTTTGCCTAAACACAACAGGAAAGGCGTTCTCCTCCTCTCTCCTCCCACTGAATCAATTGTGCATTTAAAACTCAGTTTGCAGCAATTCAACTAAGGTGAGGACGAAGGGAGAAAGTGAGAGGAGAGAGAAACTGAAATATTTTTAAACACATGGGATGATAAAACGGATTATTTGGGACTGTCTCTGCCAAAACGAGAACTGGAGGACAAAGATCCAGTTATGTACATTATGCTGGCAAGAAGAGATCATTTCGCTCCCTGAACAATACCTACAAGATGTGTTCCTCTTCCAGTCTGCACAGCCCTCTGTACCACCCAAAACACTGCTTTGAAGGGCTTCCCACCCTTCTGGCAGATATTTAAAGTGTGTGGGGTTTCAATACACTGGAGGAAATACTGCTTCTCTTGGGATCTGCCTTCCATCAGCGTTAAGTGCCCAGCTGGATCTTGGCCAAACAATTTCGTATATATTTAAGGGCTTTGTAGTAATGGTAACCATAGAGCCAGCTGCTCACAGGTTGTGAAACTCCCTTCCAAAGGAGGCTAAGACAGAGCCTTCACATTGTATTTTTGGTTCAGGTGGGCTTTTGGCAACCAGCTGGCTGGTGAAGAAAGGCCTTTTAATGCTATTATTATTATTATTAACCTTTATTTATAAAGCGCTGTAAATTTACACAGCGCTGTACATACAGTCTTTTTAATTAGATGGTTCCCTGCCCTCAGGCTTACAATCTAAAAAGACACCACACAAAAGGAGAAGGGAGCGGTGGAGGGGAAGGGGATGAGGTCCGGCAGTTCCTTTCTACCGCCAAGGCCTGGACCAAGGCAGATGGACTGGAGGGAGGGCTTGGCTTCATAATGGATGGTTAATCTTCATCCAGGGAAGCTTATCCAGGGAGATCGTTCTTCTTTTTTAAAAATGGATCTGCTTTTACATTGCATTTTTAACCTGTGTTGTTACTGAATAATTCGTTTGTGTATCTAGTATTATTACTTTCTGTGTTTTTATTTGTATCGTTTAAAAATGTTATTGTCATCTGTGTTGTGTCTTAATTTTGAGAGGAAGTTAGACCCAATCAAATAATAATAATAATAATAATAATCAGAACATATTATTGTTAGCCTACAAAAACCATTAAAACACCTGTTAAAAAAGCTTACAAGTAATGGTAGAACTTGCAGGTTAATGTGGGTAAACAATGCTGATAGAATCTGAAAGATGTACCTCTGTTCCAATCCCATAGCTCATAATCTGTTATGAAAATGATGCCACCTTCAAAAGGGCAAACTTGATATAAGGATTAATGTGTAAATGAATTCAGCATGTCTGGTTTGGCATAGGTTACCCTCCTTGCTCCATTTAAATAAGATCTTGAAGAAAAAAGTATTGTTGTACATTTTGACTAGAAATCTGGGGAGCCTTAGGGAATGTTGATTTCAAACTTCCCTTTCTAGTTGCTTGGTCCTGGAGTTATCTAACAGCTGTTCCTTTATATATTCTATAAAGAACTGTACAGACACAAGGCTGCCAGCATAAATCTCAATGCTTTGTTATTACAGGACTATACCATCTCCTTGCCCCAGGAGTATTCTCTCTGTCACAAAGATTGTTGATGTTAGCTGTCCCTGAGTCAACCTCAGCTCATGGTGACCCCATGGATGAGACATCTCTAAGACCCCTTGTCCTCCACTGCTCTGCTCAGGTCCTCCAGGCTCAGGCCCATGGACTCCTTGATTTAGTCTAGCCATCTGGCTTGAAGTCTTCCTCTCTTTCTGCTGTCATCCATTTTTGCTAGCATCATTGCCTTTTCTAATGAGTCTTTCCTTCTCATGGTTTGTCCAAAGTAGGATGACCTCTATTTTGTCATCCTGACTTCCAGGGAGAGTTTGGACTTGATCTGTTCTAGGACCCATTTGTTTGTCTTTTTGGCCATCCATGGTATCCTCAGTCTTCTCCAGCACCACATCTCAAATGAGTTGTCTTTCTTTTTATTAGCTTTTACTGTCCAGCTCTCACTTCCATACAGACTGATGGGGAATGCCCTGATATCACAGATGTGAGAATAAATTATTGTTACCCAGTTACAAGGGAAAGTCACCACTTATTCTTAGAAGAACACATCTCTGTTATTACTTTACTCGGGTATATCCAGTGCCACAGAAACATGTTCTGAGCAGACTCACCCCTACCATTAAGCAGAATGAGGCAGCCAGTTTCAGGCAGCAGATTTGGGATGTCAAGAATGAGGAACATTTTTGGTCATTTATTTTATTGTGGTTTTTATACTTCCAGAGATGAGGGAATCTATGATTTTCTGCTTCATATATGAAACCACATTGATTTCATTACTCTGTGCCATCAATGGGGAAGGGGATTCCGTTTGCTACAGATAGTAAAATATCTTGGGCCATCTGTCGGGATGTTTTTGATTGTGATTTCCTGCATGGCAGAGGGTTGGACTGGATGGCCCTTTTGGTCTCTTCCAACTCTATGATTCTATGATGTCTATGATTTTTAGCCATCAAGATCTGTTGGTTGTGTGAAGGCTCCCTTTAACTCCCTACTAGTACTGAAAGACAGAAGCCATGCAATGCATAATCTCCAACATTTGACTGATGAAAATCAGGATATGTGCCCAACTAACACCAGAGTGTGGTCAAGATGGCAAAAGCTATTAATAAGAAAGGACAGACAACACAAGCAAGGAGAGGCTGAAGCAGTTTGCTTTTGCATGGAGCCTAGTGAGAAAGGACATTATCAGACAAGAGAAATTGGAAGTATAATCCAATGGCAATCCGAATGCAATCATGAGGTTTCATGTTATTGCATGATAGACTACCAAATGCAATTTTGAGCAATGGGAAGTCAGTCCGAACGCAATCATGGGGTTTCATGTTATTACGTGAGAGGTGATCACACTCAATTCGGGCAATGGCATGCTATTTTTGGGCAATGGGAAGTCAGTTTGAACGCAATTTGAATTCACAGAAATTAGCTGAACTAGCAAATTCATGTGAATGCTTTCTGGCCCCACTTTCTTTTCATTCGAAATTAAGAGAAATTCCTCCCGTGTGATAAACCCCAAAGACAAGATTTCATCCCTTTTCTCATCTCCCTCCTGCAGATTTAACTGAGTGTACAGGACTTTTGCACTTTGAACTCAGTTTGCAGCAATTCAAGAAAGCTGAGGGAAAAGAGAAAACTGGGATGAGGAGAAATAAACTGCAGCATTTAAAAGGCTTCTAAAATAGTGGGCAGACAGAGGACTAATCGGGACTCTCTGACAAACTGGGACAGTTGGAAGGTATGAGATTGAACTTTGTAGTTTTTCATCACCACCCAAACTCTCAAATGTATGCCTTTCTCTCCACTCCCTCCCCTCCTTCTATGGAGATTTACAAGGCTAACCAGCCCCATTAGGGAAATGATATCTTGCACTCTAGGGAGCAAAGGAAAAGCAAAGAGCAAGCCTTGGGCTTTGCTCAGGTTGAATGGTAATCGAGGTACTGAGCATCTATTGTGCCAAGGGCAGAAATTTCTTCCTAGTGCTGCATGGATTATTTTCCTGTTGCATATAATTATGGTTACAACACTCTCTAGTTTATCGCATTGCGTTCCGAGAACGTTATTGGAACCCGATAGGAACGGAACACTTTTAAGTTTACCGCACGTTTCTTTCCCCATCGGGTTCCCATCGCGTTCTACATACCCCTCAAAGCGTTCCAAATGTGTTCCTCGGAGGGAACGGATAAGAATGTGATCCAAGCTTGTTGAAACGTTTTTAAAACGGTCCAAGAAATGTCAGAGCGGTAATCTAATCTGTTCTTACTTCCGTTCCCATGTTCTGCCTTGTTGTGATTGGCTGAAAGGACTTCCCTCCCTGCATTCTGTTTCCCAAGCTCTAGCCTGGCTATGGATGGGGCTTCTCGACTGCAGAGTCCTCCAAAGCCTGGCTGGCACTTGAGAGAGGCTGTCTCCCCAGCTCTAGCCTGGCTATGGATGGGGGTCCTCGATTGCAGAGTCCTCCAAAGCCTGGCTGGAGCTTGAGAGAGGCTGTCCCCCCAGCTCTAGCCTGGCTATGGATGGGGGTCCGCGATTGCCGAGTCCCTCCAAAGCCTGGCTGGAGCTTGAGAGAGGCTGTCCCCCCAGCTCTAGCCTGGCTATGGATGGGGGTCCTCGACTGCAGAGTCCTCCAAAGCCTGGCTGGAGCTTGAGAGAGGCTGTCCCCCCAGCTCTAGCCTGGCTATGGATGGGGGTCCTCGACTGCAGAGTCCTCCAAAGCCTGGCTGGAGCTTGAGAGAGGCTGTCCCCCCAGCTCTAGCCTGGCTATGGATGGGGGTCCTCGATTGCAGAGTCCTCCAAAGCCTGGCTGGCGCTTGAGAGAGGCTGTCCCCCCAGCTCTAGCCTGGCCCTGGACAAGGTTTAAAAATGTAGGACCTTCTTTTTAAAATTTCCTGGCCAGGAATTTTTTTTAAAAGTGCTACATTTTAAAACATTGTCCTACATTTTCCCAGTTTTGAGGTCCCCAGGGATGGCAACCCTATGTTTATGTATATGTATAACATTTATATATATATATGTGTGTGTGTGTGTGTGTGTGTGTCTAAAAGTATACATACAATATATATACAATATACATATTTTAAATATGTAATATATACAAAAAATATATTATATATAATATAAATATATTACACACAATATATACACACACACACACATATATATATATATAATTTTGTATATATAGATTGCGGACTATATGTGTGTATACATGTGTGTGTGTGTGTGTGTGTGTCTTGTATCTTGTATATAAAAAGATTAAAGGTCACCCTATTCAGTTCCGGGTGAAAAGGAACAGTAGAGTGATTACATCATCATTACAAGGTCCTCCGAAATAAATACGCATGCGCGAATATTGAAACGTTCTCATACTTATCACGCTTCCTATAAGGACAAATGCGGTAAAATGTGTTCCCGTAACGTTCTCGGAACGCTTTACATTTTCTAATGCGATAATATCCGTTCCCATAACGTTACATCTTGAAACGTTTTGGGAACAGAATAGAAACGTTTCAGGCACTGATGCGATAACCTTATCTTACACCAGTCCATTTTGCCATACATTTTTATATTTTGGTTTACAGATGAGTAATATATATATATATGTATTGTTCAAGTTCATCTTTATAGTTCAAGTATATATATATATATATATAGTGCAAGTTCATCTTTATTAGTCATAGACAAATAATCTATATCTATCTATCTATCCATCTAGATATGTGTTTTGTTTGTGCTGGCCTGTGATTGTAACAAGATGAACTTGAAATATATATATGTATGTATGTATGTATGTATGTCACTCCATATTCCCTAGGGTTAGGGACACATATGGAAAAACCACAAATAACAAAAAACCGCCTCTCTAGGAATCTCTAGGACCTCCACTGCAACTCAGTGGTCAATGCCTGACCAACACTGACCATAGAGCTGCACTGGAGGGGCCACAAAGACCTAGCAGTGTCCCTCTAGATCTTTCAGTGCAACTCTATGGTTAACATCCAACATTGACCATAGAGTTGCGCTGGGGGAGCAACAAAGGCCTAGCGGAGCGGTCTCTCTAGGAATAACCTCTATGCCTCTCAGTGCGACTTTGAGTTCAAAGTTGACCATAGAGTCGCGCTGGAGGACCTAGGTATTCCTAGAGCGGACATAGGCAACTAATCCGTGAATAATCAAACCCGCAAATGTGAAAGGCGCAAATATGGAGGGAGGAGAGTGTATATATCTATATGTAAAGAGGTTTCCGATGGCCCTGAGTGTTGGAGAGGCCTGCTTTGCCTTGCTCCCTCCTCCTCCTTCCTGTCAGGTGCCTCTGAAGGAGGGAAGGAGGCGGAGGAGGAGCTCCAGGGGAAGCGGTGCCTCCCTCCTCCTTCCCAGAGTTCCGAGGAAGGGAGGAAGGGGGCCAGGCTAACGGAAAGCCTGGGCTGCCATCGCCGTCGTAGTCTGTGGCTGCCAGAGGAGGAGGAGGAGGAGGAGAAGAGGAGGCTGAGGCCCAGCATGCGAGTGTGAGATGCCTCCCTCAGCGGCGGAGGATCCTTCCTGGGACCGGGAGGCTTCATCATCCTCATCCTCATCTTCTCCGACTTGGGCTCCCTTCGCTCAGTGGATGCGGCTCCGGAGCCCACGCTTCGCCCTCCACAAACATTTCTATAGGACTCAGGCGCCTTGCTGAGGAGGAGAAACCACAGCACCCCTCCCTTTGCTTTTTGTGGGAAGAATATCGCTCCCTTCCTTTAATTTCTTTCCCAATTAAACCTCTCTCTTTGCCCCCCAAAACTCTAAAAGCCAAAGGCGGCCCCTCCATTTTGTGAAGGAGAAAAGAAGGGAGGCGCCATGGAGGAGGCAGCCTCCTCCTTATCCTCCTCCTCCTCTTCCTCCGGCCGAGCCGCCCACTTGGGCCGCCTGAGGGACGAGCAAAACAAGGTAAAGCGGGGGACGAGCAAGACAAGAAGCCGCTCTGGGCCTCCTTCTGGGGCTCTGTTTGTCAGCCTTGGGGTTTTGTTTCTTTATTGGCTCCGAAACACACTGCGCTTCAGCTGCCTGCGCAATGAACTCTGGGAAGTGTAGTTCCTCGTGAGGCTGCCTCCTCAGAGAGCTCTGGGGCCGCGATCATAAACTACACTCCATCGTCGCAGCTTTATTTCCGGCTTTGATTCCTTTGTCCTCTCTAGGAATCTGCAGGTCCTCCAGCACAACTCTATGGTCGACCTCTGCCAGAGGTTGGCCATAGGATCATCCTGGAGGAGCTACAAAGCCTAGAGAGGTGTTTTCTTCAGGAGCTTCTAGGTTCTCCAGTGCAACTCTATGGTCAGCATCTGCCAGAAATTGATCATAGAATCACCCTGGAGGACCTACAAATGCCTAGAGAGGTGTTTTCTCCAGGAGCTTCTAGCTTCCGCAGCGCAGCTCTATGGTCAAGTTCTGGCAAGAGTTGCGCTGGAGGACTTAGAGATTCCTAGAGAGAGCGCATTAATCAAAACCACGATCGAACCTGGAAAAAGTCAAAGCTGCAAATGCGGAGGAGCAAAGTGTAAAGGGTGCAACCTTGATAAATCTTTATTTGGATGATCTCCATGGGATTTAAATGGCACTTGCTCCCAGTTAAAAAGTTTTCCATAGGCTGCTATCCTGTCTAAAGATAACGTGGGAGTAAATCTCACAGACCTCAGTGGGACTGACGCTGAAGAAGACATACTTCATGTGCTGAATGTGTATTATTTTTCTATTTAACATTTATTATTATTATTATTATTATTATTATTATTATTATTATTATTATTATTATCTGTTGCTTTAGCAGGCATGGTATGTGTACTCCTCCCGTAACAAGGATTTCCCTCTTGTAACAAGTGTGCTTCTATTAAGATAAACTGTAGTTAAGAGCACCTTCGAATGTCCCCTCCAAAATAGGCTGCTATCCTGGGCAACTCTATAGAAATCAATGGGCGCACAATTGTTTATTTCACATTAATACTACCATGATAGCCTTGGCTGAAGAGCAGGGTATAAATAATAATAATAATAATAATAATAATAATAATGTTTGCTCTCAGGAGTTCAAGGCGATAAACAGGGTGAGGCAGAAGTCACTTGACAGTGACCAATGCTGAACATCAATTGGGATAACATATCCATCTATGTATTAATTGATTTTGCTACTAATGTAACTATTTTTAAATTCAAATTACAGATTTATATTATTTTAATTAATAAATACACCCAACCATGAAGTGATTCCTCCCCCCCCCCCAATATCTTCTTCACAAGAACCCTGTAAATGAGAGTTGCTTGTCAGATGGTCCAGCATCGTGGCTGAGCAGAGATTTGAACCTAGGTCTGCTTGGTTGAATAAGAGACTTGAGCTGCTGTAAAACAATGGATAGGATGGGACTGTAGATCTCTGTTTCTATTCTTTCTTTCTAACTGGTGAAAAATGTTTTGAGTGCACATGTTCAGAAGCATTAACACAGAATGCAGTACAGTAGTTGCCCCATCAACTATGGAGTACTTGTTGTAATCACAATTGGCTGTTGCCAGTCACGGGTCTGATATCTAGTGCAGACCTGTGCATGGTGTAAAAGTTACATTCCCTAGTAATTACAGTGTGCCTGCGCCATACACAGGCTCGCCATACATGGATTTGAGGTTACATGGATGGTGAACCCTAATATGGTGAATGGGGTGCACACCTATGGCTTCATGAACGAGATTTGCCTCTTGCAGGGGTTGGGTCTGGAAAGGATCCCCTACGTAAGGCAAGGGTACACTGTATATGTGGCATTTTAGTCTTACAGGCTGTGCATATTGGCAGTAAGTGCCGGCTTGGGGGCGGCATGGGGGCGTGGTGTTTAGATGATGCATGTCCCAATGTCACCCAAACCAACGTTACACTGCCCACCTGACCCCATGGCAGGCAGTGGTATGGTGCTCCTTTGGTGCAATGTTCATGCGCTGCATGCTAAAAGGAGTAAGGAAAAGTGACATGGCAGGGACAAGGGCACCCTTTTTCCGGGACAAAAAGAAGCGGCATTTTGTTGCTTTTTGGTCCAGAAAAACACCAGATCAAGGCCATGGCATGAGGTTGTTTGCAGTCTCAAACTGGCGCTCAAAGGGGCGACGGCAAGCCATTCCTTCGGGACGGTCTGTTTTGCCCCTTAGTTGAGAACACAGTGGGCCCTTGTAGACACTGGGATTTGGTTCCAGGACCCCCATGAATACCAAAATCTGTGGATGGTCTTTAAATATAATGGCATAGTAAGAAGGTTTGCTCTTTGGAAATCATATATGTTTTGAATATTTAAGGGTGCTTGAATCTGTGGATAAAGAAGCCATGGATACAGAGGGCCGACTATACATAGGCTTTGTTATTTCATCCATCAACTTGTTTGTTGTTGTTTGTCTTCAAGTCATTTCCGACTTATGGTGACCCTAATACGAATTTATCATGGGCTTTTCTTGGCAAGTTTCTTCCGAGGGGGTTTGCCAGTGCCATCCTCTGAGAGAGTGTGACTTGCCCAGGGTCACCCAGTGGGTTTACATGGCCTGGCTGGGATTTGAACTGTGGTCTCCAGGGTCATAGTCCAATGCTCAAACGACTACACCACACTTCTACTGCCATCCATAAACTTATTGTACCTTTAGCCAGTGTTTAGGTAATAACATACATTATCTTTATCCTCCTGTAGTTTGTTCTGAGTATCACTGATACTTGTGCATGTTGTTCATATCATATGACACAAGTTAGGGATTTACGACTTACCTTGTTTAACCTATGTGATTTTACCTATAGTTTTAAAAAGTTAAATCCCCTCCCCCTTTTCATTTCATGTTTGTTGCTGCATGGAATGAGGAAAGTATTGTAGCTTTAGTGTTGCCTTATTGACGTGTTGTAAAAGAGAATGACAAAACGTCTTTTTGCAAGTTAGGGGCAAATAGTGACCTTGGTTGAGACACAAGGACCTTAATAGTACTGTTTTCCAGAATATTATAGCTAGGAAAGTGAAATGTGCAACAGATGTTTTAGCAGTGAATTTGCCCACATATATGCTGAAAGGCTAGGTCCATTTGATAGCTGATTTTACCCAGTGATTCTTAACTATAGGGCCAGTGTTGCATGGTGGTTGATAGTGACTACCCTTTAATAAAGGGGTGAGAATTATGTCAACCTCCAGATGTTATTGTCCTGAAATTTCCATCAGTCCTTGCCAGCATAGCCTCTAGTGAGGGACTGGTTGCATAATTCCCAGCCCTGCTTAGTACATCATAATCGGGTGATGATGGAGTTGTGTTGTTAGGCCAGATTCTGTATGACTTCCATAGACAGCACATTCTGGAACTGGTGACGGTGCTGAAACAAAAGGAGGGTATCAAAATGCTTGGAAGAATTCTGAGGTTTGTGGAAGTATGAAATAACCTTTTTTAACCCACAGGGCAACAGTGTGAAGAAGATTAGCATGCTCACGAAGCACAGAACGTTGAACCTGAGTAGGAACAAGAAGAACCGAAACAGTGCATGCCTGTGAATGTAAGAGAATGCCACAAAGTATTTGGCAGGAGGAAATGGTTGGCCAGCTGGAACCTCCTCATGTTAGACATTGAGGATGTAGTCCAACTTTTAGTTGGAGGAGGCACATATTTCTCTAGGTCTCATTTCTCTAGGACTGGCAGAGCTGCAAGATGAGGATATTCTGACTTGTTTTCAGGCTGTGCAGAGTGAATGTCTTGTAATTGTGGATTACTGTTGGCAGCTGATGTATGGACCATTGGGAGGAAATGCTAGAATCAAAAAGGCAAAAAATCAGGGAGAAATGGTGCACATGGTTTTTTTGTAGAGGGGCATTTTTGTGCTCATACATTCAGTGGCAGTGGAGTGGAGGAGCGCCACTTGGGCATTCGCATGACTATAACTTGTGCATAGACCTGGCTCCCATAATCTCAATATCGTAAACTACTGAAGATGTGGGTTATACTGGTGACTAAGTATGAAAGAGTAAAAGACTCATGTTATATTTCCATTACATTCCCAGAGGAATGTATACATTGGGGCATAATGTCTATGCAATACCTGTGTATCCTTGCCCACGGTTTGAAAAGAGCAGAGTAAGCATTCTATATATGGAGGGTCTGATTTTCCGCAGGATGGAATTTGAGTTTGTGGGACTTGTCATAACTTTCCAGGGAGTAAATAGATGTTAGGTCAGGTGGAAAGAGAAAAAAGCAGCCAGAATAATAGTACAGGCCGTTGGTATGGAGCCTTCTGCTGGGTATATTCTATACTTCTAGCCTTCCATTTTTCTGCTCTCAACCAGCAGTGGTGGTATATAGGAACAGAACATGCCAATGCTTGATCGGAACAAGTTGCTTTAAGTCACTCTTTGGATAGTTGCTTCCCCCTCCTGCACGATGGCATGGTTTTCTTTGCAGAAAGTTTAATTTAGTTAACACAGAGGAAATAGCCTTATTCTCAGATTTACTTTCAGACATTTTGTGCTGCATCCTCAACTTATACAAGTAACTGTGAGGAACTGAAACTAAATGTGATTAGAGGCAGATTTCAGTTTAATTTTGGAGCTCTAAAATAGCCAGTGCTTTGTTTTGTCGTAGTTAGAGTATTAGAGTACGTATATATAATTATTAATATAATTATATTAATAATATAAATATAAATAATTATATATTATAAATAATATAAATATTAGAGTATATAGAGTATACAGCGCTTTATAAATAAAGGTTAATAATAATAATAATAATTAACAACAATAGTACAATGCGCTGGAGTTTGGTTTCAGGACTCCCCGTGGATACCAAAATTTGTGGATGTTCAAGTCCCATAAAATATATTGGATAATATTGGATAGAAATGGTGGGTTTCTTATATAAAATGTCAAAATCATGGTTTGCTTTTCAGAATTTATATTCATTTTTAATATACTCAGTCTGTGGATGCTTGAATCCGTGGATAAGGGATCCATGGATATGGAAGGCTGACTGTAGTAGGATACAATATCCAAAGTTGATGAGATAACTAACTTGAGTTGGAACTGAATTCATGCATCTATGCAAACTGGCCTTTTCGGTTTAAGATAACAAGAATATAAGCCCGATGTTAAAAAAACATTGTCTCACTCATAAGCCTAATGCTTATGGCTACAAGCTTAAAAAATATTACCAGGGCATAAAACAAACAAAGCAAAATAAAAATTAGTGTTCAAGGTGTCGGTTTTGCCTATAATATCTGTCATGTTGCAAACAATAAAATTAAGGTAATGTTGCAAACCTAACTCTTAATTAAATTGGACCACAATAACAAGAACTGCATGAGATGTCCTGCCCTCAAGTGATAGCTAAAGCTGTGCTTCCTGAGGAAAGGCAGTTTGCTCTGGGCTTGCCTCAGGCTCTGTATAAGGCAGGAGTGGGCAGAGGTAGATTGGCAGCTTTCTGACTGGGGCATAATCTTTGTTCTTGAGGAAATAAGATTTGCAAAATGGTGCTCAGATGAAATTTATCTGGGGCGACGGTGCAGGAACTGCACAGAATATGTTAGGAAACCAAATGTGCTAGCTGCAGAACGTTACGTGATCTGTAGTTTGGTGTCTGGATTGGCCGATAAAAGTCCAAAATTCAAATAACAGCAGTTTTTCTAAAACTGAAATCTGTGCATTATTTTGTATCCAGGGAATGAAAAGTTTACAGCTACAAAAAAGATACCAGATGTTACCTTAGAGTGTTCCTTTATGATTTTCAGTTGTTTTTATACCTGTTTTAATACACCATATCGAATGTTTTTGTCAACTATATACAGTCCTCTCTCCATTCTTGCGGTCTTTGGACTTGCGTCACTTGCTTATGCGCGAGGGACAAACGGAGGGAGAATGAATGGGGTGTGTGGCCGCAGTGCCCACCTGCGCACCCCCACGCACCCGTGCCTATATTCAAGCTAATGGGGCTTGGATATATGCGAAACTCCATTTTTGTGAGGGGGGCTGCCGCTGAAGGGATCCCCGCGAAAAAGGAGAGGCGCGACGGTAGTTGGAGAAGGGATATCAGCCCAATTTTGAATTTTGATAAAGATGGAGCTGAGAGTCTTGTATTATTTAAAACTTTGGGGGGGGGCTTGGTAGTGTCATTTTCACTTGTTTGTATAATTTCTTTGTACACTCACAATATAAATAAATAAATAAACAAACAAACAATATATCTTTGAGTTTTACATTTGCTGGTTAAGATTCCATCAAACTTTGTGAACAAACAGCTGTTGGTGCTGCTTATGGTTATTGAATTTCATTATGTTTTGCCTAATTTGTCTTTAGTAGAAACTGTTTAGTATGTTGAATAAAACAAAAAACAGATACTGAAAAGCAGAAATCTGTGGGCCTTTCCCAGTAAATCAGTAAGAGTTTTTGACTAATTATTGTTTAATAATATTGATTAAAAAAACTTTTAAGGTGAGACAGATGGGTGTAGATTTGTATGTGAGAAGGCTTGTATGTGAATAGACATACGTATGTAGGAATGACTTTGGGTAGTGAAAGCATTCCTGAGTACTATTTAAATACAGGTACCTGTACAGGCCAGAAAAAAATGAAGCATGAAAACTGGGAAGTGGGTATTTTAGGAAGCCATTCAACCTATTTAAAAAGTGAATTGCTGTACCTGGAGGTTTCAGGGAGAAGCAGTTCTTCCTGCCTCTTTGGCTAGAAAAAGGACAGTTTTTTTTGGGGGGGGGGTTCTATCATAAATTGTAGAGTTGGAAGAGACCGCAAGGGCCATCCAGGCCAACCCCCTGCCATGCAGGAAATCCAAATCAAGGCATCCCTGACAGATGGCCATCCAGCCTCTGTTTAAAGACCTCCAAGGAAGGAGACTCCACTACACTCCAAGGGAGTTTGTTCCACTGTCGGACAGCCCTTACTGTCAGGAAGTTCTTCCTAATGTTGAGGTGGAATCTCTTTTCCTGCAGCTTGCATCCATTGCTCAGGGTCCTGTTCTCTGGAGCAGCAGAAAACAAGCTTGCCCCCTCCTCAATATGACATCCCTTCAAATATTTAAACAGGGCTATCATATCACCTCTTAACCTTCTCTTCTCCAGGCTAAACATCCCCAGCTCCCTAAGTCGTTCCTCATAGGACATGGTTTCCAGACCCTGCACCATTTTAGTTGCCCTCCTTTGGACATGCTCCAGTTTATCAATATAGATGCCAAAGGCTGCAAAACCATCCATAGGGCCTTATGTGGCCCTAGGGTTGCATTTTGCCCTCCCCTGATTTATATTCAAAGATGAGGTGTACATCTTTCAAAACAAAATAAAAATAATAGACAATGAATAAAAGCAACAGAATTGGTTCGGTCTATGTTTCACTTTAAAGTTCTGTAAAAAAACCCTCAGAAACACAGATAAGCTATTTTTGTGTTACTTCTTTTAAATCAAATCACTTCAAAATCACTTAATGAAAGGTTCCCCATATGTTTGCTGCTGCACCATCTGGGCCGTTTTCAGGTCATTACAATCTGTTGTGTAAATAAGTGCCTTAATATGTAGCAAGCGGGCTCGGTTTTCTCTGAAATGTTAAAGTCATAGAGGCAAATAAAACCTGATTCAAACTTTAAATCTCAAGAGTGAAAATGGCCCCATAACATCTCCACTGGAGTTGCTTCACTACCACATGCTTTTGATTTGTAGGCCAATGTATGAATGGATTGCACAGGAAAATGTAATGCTTGAGGCTATGTATAATAACATATAATTTCTCTTTGTGGTCATCTTGCATTGCTCATACATGTAATTATCTCAGGCAACATCAACACTCACAAATGTGTGATCTAGCTCTTTGAACAGAAGCCAGAATAGAACAAGAGCTGAGGAACCATGATCCTCCGGATGTTGTTGGTACAGCTAATATGTCCACTGATGAGGTGCTAGCTCCTGCAAGAGAACAATAAAATTACGTTATTGTTTCAGGATAAATGTTCCACTAAATTACCTGTTTTGGTGATACGGGTTGAGGTCTCCTTCCAAAATCTGAAATATTACAAAAACCAAAAGTTTTTTCGTGGGAGGCTGAAGTAGTGAAACCGTTGCTATCAGATGGGTTAGTGAATTTTGTTTCATGCACAAAACTGTATAAAATACTATATAAAATTACCTTCAGGGTACACAGTATCTCTCATTTGCACATGAGGAAAGATTTAAAACGTCCTTTGTCATTTTTGAATGAAACAGAGGTTTCATTTGAGTAACCCTCCATTAGAATAATAGAGTTGGAAGAGACCACAAGGGCCATCCAGTCCAACCCCCTGCCATGCAGGAAATCCAAATCAAAGCATCCCTGACAGATGGCCATCCAGCCTCTGTTAAAAGACCTCCAAGGAAGGAGACTCCACTACACTCCGAGGAAGGAGTGTGTTCCACTGTCGGACAGCCTTTACTGTCAGGACGTTCTTCCTAAGTGGAATCTCTTTTGCTGTAGCTTGCATCCATTGTTCCGGATCCTGTTCTCTGGAGCAGCAGAAAAGCTTGCTCCCTCCTCAATATGACAGCCCTTCAAATATTTAAGCAGGGCTATCATATCACCCCTTAACCTTCTCTTCTCCAGGCTAAACATCCCCAGCTCCCTAAGTCGTTCCCCATAGGGCATGGCTTCCAGACACTTCATCATTTTAGTCGCTCTCCTTTGGACACGCTCCAGTTTCTCCACATCCTTTTTAAATTGTGGTGCCCAGAACTGGATGCAATATTCCAGGTGGGGCCTGACCAGAGAAGAATATAGTGGCACTATTACTTCCCTTGATCTAGACACTATACTTTTATTGATGCAGCCTAAAATTGCACTGGCCTTTTTAGCAGCTGTGTCGCACTGTTGACTCATGTTCAACTTGTGGTCTACTTGGACTCCCAGATTCCTTTTGCATGTACAGTAGTTTCATTCAGCCAAGTGTCCCATAATCCTATATCTGTGCATTTCATTTTTCTGTCCTAAGTGCAGTACCTTACATTTCTCCGTGTTGAATTTCATTTTGTTAGCTTTGGCCCAGCTTTCTAGTCTATTCAGAATAGCAAAACATCTTCATGCAGATTATTTAGTTTACACAAACAGGATTATATAATGGTTTCAGGTATACCTCAGTTAGCAAAGTAGATGCCTTCCTGGGCAATACTACTATAACATAAAATTTGGTATCAAAGATAGAAATATCAGGGAAGGAATAGGGATAGGTTCCTGAACCCCAGAGAGAAAAGCAGTTCAGTATGTATCAGCAAACTTTTAATTCAAAAAATAACCATATGCACATGTGAAACAAAACAACCCCATCAGGTAAGGCTTGCATAAATAAACAAAAAGATTTTGAACCTTGATTTTGCTATTTTATACAAGAGACACCATTGTAGTGTGCCACTGTTTTTAATGGGACTTGAATGTCCATGGATTTGGCATCCATAGAGGATCCTGGAACCAATTTCCAGTGGATACCAAGGGCCCACTGTATTATACCTTTAAATGTTTTTGTTTAGTTTTTGTTACTATATTTGTTTCCTTCACCTGTGCAAGAAATTTTCTGTCGGTGCAATCCTGTATATAGTTGTACATGCCTTCATTTACCAAAGGAATTTAAGGGGATTTAATGGCAGTTCTAAATGTTGGCTTTCTATTAAGAAGTGGAAGCGTTTAAATGTTTAATATAGAGATAATTCAAGGTTAAACAGCCTCAAATTACTCTCCTATTTGCTCACATTCGGATAACTTTTCAAGTGGTAAATAATACTCTTAAGCACTTAACTGTGCTTCACATCTTCAAAGACATTAATTAATAATAATTTCCATGAGTTGGAGACGAAATTGCCTCCTCTTCCCATTTTACAGATGAAGAAGTTTACACTGAGTGCTTGTCCTTTGCTTGTCAATGTTAAAGTTAGATCAGGATTTCCAGAAAATGGTTAAAGCTGCAGTTGCAACTAAGAGTGGGTTGTGTTGAACTAAGTAGCATTTACTTTTACTTTTGGGTAATCATGCTTAGAATTGACTTACTGATCTTCTTTTCTCAAGGAGGTTGAGATGTTTAATGCATATTGATACTGCCGACCAAAAATATATATTTCAGAATATCTCCGTAAAGTTGGTGTATTTCCATGTTTAGAGACCCTTATTGGTAAATTTCATTCATTTTTCATTTTATTAATGAAATTCATTTTCCTATTTTGCAAAGCAGTTTACTCCAGATAATTTCAAAAATACAGATATAAGAAACAGCATTTAAAAAGGTGTAATTGGTGGAGCAACAGCTGAAAATGACATGTTTTCATATTCTAATTCTAATGGAAGTTTTAATTCTAATTAATAAACAAGTTGTTTAATTGAAGGAAAGTCAAGTACTGGAAATGAAGAATGCCTTTTACATTCCCTTTTTTCTCTCGATGGGATACCTCTTTGAGCGTCCAGCTAGGTAGAAATGATGATAATAATATAAAGTTGATGAATTATTGAGTTAGAAGTCCATCATCTCATATCAATTCTGGGTAACAGTTCTGTATTCTCTAGGATTAATTTACCTTCGAAGGTTGAAGTCTTATGCGTATTTGGAATCTCAGTTTTAGAAAGGTTGAGAGCATTCTATTAAGCTCAATGAATTAGGTTTATTGAATTCCAGCTCTAACTTCAAAAGCTGGTGCATTGTTTCACACTTTCCATTTCTGCCTAAGAGAAAATAATTGCCATATGCACCTCCTTTCACATATTGAGACTTCGGGTTCGGAGAACTGAAACAGCATTCAGGCGTCTGCACTTAGCTCTTGAAAATCTACACGTATAAAATGTTACTGTTACTTTATATGTGTTCATTTGCTTATTATGTATTGGTGGGGATTTCTAGGATGATGCCCCCTTGTGGCCCCGACATAATATAAATACAGATAAAATGAGAAGGACCTCTTCAAAGCACTTGGCGCATCGTCTTTAAGTGTATGGAAGCGTTTAGACAATCGGGAGAAATAATTAAATACGGTATCAGTAGTTTATTGTTGACCCACAAAAGTGATGCTTGTCTCATTTCACTGGAAGATTCAAATGCATTTCTGTATGCACACTCTATTACAAGTCAAAAACCAACTTGACGGCAAACAATAACAACAACTTGATGAAAAAGTATTATGGTTGCTGCAAGCGACATTTAATTACACTTTTAAAATACTATCCAAATGAAGTAGTGATAAACAGTATGAGTTCAGATGTATATGGTTATGCCCAGAGGTGGGGAAAAGTCAGGTTTTGTTTTGTTGCAGGCATGATGCTTATCCAGGGTTTATTTCTCTTTTCCATAGCTGAAAATTATATCTGAAAAACTAGAGTATGACGTAAAACCATGGTTTGCATTGGAAGCCATGGTTTGCATTACCCATGTGCTACGTACCATCATTGCCAAGCAAACTTTCATACTTCTCTAACGTAATTCCCAGTCAGTACTTTAAGTTGGTCATTGCATTAAACAAATCTCTGCTCTGTTACTCACTTATTTCTATTGTTATGATCATTGTATTCATATTCAATAGAGGACTCAAAGTGGCCTGCAACTTATTAAAATCAGTACCGATTAGAAATGCTACCAAAAACATCAGTAAAAAGTATAAATGATAGACATTATTTTTTTTAAAAAATCAGTAAAACAATCTGTAAAATTAAAGCCCGTTACAATTAATAAAAAAACCATATAAACTCAACAGAACAGTGAAGCCCACCATTAAAATCCCATCAATTTCTACAAGCCTGACAGAATAAGTGTGTTTTTTTAAATGTGAAGTTGAAGACTTTCATAGTTTTTTGTGGGTTTTTCAGGCTATGTAGCTATGTTTTGGGTGTTCAGAGACTTCAGGGGCCACAGATGTTGGGGCCAGAATATATTTCCCTTTCCCCCCTTCATTAGAATATAGACAAAATGCATTGGTGTTGATGATTTTTGTCTGAGAAGCTAAGGGTTGATTAAAACTTAGGTCCATGTGCTTTTTTCTACTGATGGCCCATTTCTGCCCAAGAAGAAGAAAAAAATACCCAAAGAGAGGAAAAAGCATATGCTTCCAATTTACATATTTACTAATTAAAAAAAGCTTCCTGGAAACATTAAGCAGACTATCTTGGGTAACCTTTAACATTGCAGCTAATGGATATCGCCTGGAAATTTTCATAGAAGGTCTTCTAAATAATGTAAATGATTATGAATATGTAACTAGTTAATATGCAGCTACGAAAGGATTATCATGTAGAGGTTAATGAACACACTGCACTTCACGGTTTGCAGGGCTTTTGCTTTTTGTGCCTTTAGCTCACTTCATGCTTGGAAAGTCATGCATTGGGAATGGGAAGTTTCCTGTTGAGCTCTTTCTTCCTCTCACATCTAGAAAGGGGGCATTTGAACTGGAACTTTCTTAAATGGTTTCATAAACATTTTTGTCATTCATTCTCCTCCTTCCCGCAGTATTATGGCCATTCCTTAATAATAATGTCACAATGGGAGGATTTCTGTAGCACATCCATGTTCCTTTCCTTACTTCAGTCCTTCAGGTAGGTGTCATAGTGTTATTCCATATTGTAGAAGGGATTGCTGAAGAGGAATGGTTTTTCCCTCTTTGCTGTCTTCCTGACTTTTTGATTTTGACTAATTCATGATTCTCAGTAAGATGTGGTACATATGTGCCCTCAAGTTGCCTGTCAATTTGTAGTGACACCATGAATTCATAGGGTTTTCTTAGGAAAGGAATACTCAGAAGTGATTTTCCAGTTCTTTTCTTCTCGCAATAGCACCTGATATTCATTGACAGTTTCCCTTCTAAAAAAGCCAGGGCTGACGCTTAGCTCCAGGCCATTTGATGACTTTAGAGTAATTATACATAATATTGTACTTGGTAAACTTGGTTACTGCACCATAGATTATTTGCAAACCAGAATTACAACAGTGAATTACTATTATTTGCCCAGTTTAGATAGTAATTGCCATCAATCAGGTAAGGTCCACAGCCTCAATCTGTTCATTTGATATCTGAACTAAGGCTACATAGTGTTCACAGCTGTAGTGACATTCGAACCACCAGCCTTTGGATTATAAGAGGGTCCTTATTCCCCCAGCAACATTGTTCCAGTGTTTCCAGCAGATCTTATCTCCACTTGATTATTCCTGTTGGAGGTAATAGATTACTATCTCATTCTTCCAGGCTTTTATTATCAGTTAATCTGTATAAGGAACTTTGATTTAGAAGGGGCGGGAATACTGTATACAGTGGTGCCTCGGGTTACGAAAATAATTCGTTCCGCGGCCGCTTTCGTAACCCGAAAAGCCTTCGTAAGCCGAAAACCCATAGGCGCTAATGGGGAAAAAAGCCGCGGCTCTGCCGCGGCTCCATTTAAAACAGCGCCGGAGTTTTTTCGTAACCCGAAAAAACTTTCGTAACCCGAAACAATAAATCCCTATGGGATTTTTTCGTATCCTGAAAAATTCGTAACCTGGGTATTTCGTATCCCGAGGTACCACTGTACTCATGTATAAGTCAATAATTGATCTAAAAATCTGACTCGATTTATTCATGGGTCAATGTAAGTACTGGGTTTTAACGCTATATATAAAAAAAGGAATCATCCTTGTACAAATTCAGCTAATTTAGGTATAGTGTGCAACTAGTTGAAGAGAGCCTGCATGATGTAGTTGTTTGAGCATTGGACTATGAATCTGGAGACCATGGTTCAAATCCCTGCTTGTCTGTGGAAACCTACTGAGCCACCTTAGGCAAATCATACCCTCTCATCCTTAGAGGAAGGCAAAGGCAAACTCCTTTTAAACAAATCTTGCTAAGAAAGCCCTGTGATAAGTTTGCTTTAGGATGGCCATGAGTCAGAAATGACTTCAAGGCACACAACAACAAACACTAATTGAAGTCCTAAGAGTCCAAACTCTTCTGTTCCCAAAGCAAGGCTTGCTCAGAATGCAACACTTTTCAGAGTCTGCTCTGGAGCGTTTCCAAGTGTTCTGGGAAAGATTTTGAGATTTTGCACAAGAACATCATTGGTTAAAATGGTGATAGGCAATGTGTGCCCCTCCATATATTAAACTAGTGGCTGGGGTTGATGGCTGCTGGATCTGGACAGCTATGTGCCCCTCATCCATTGGGGTAGAGGGAGCATTGAAATTCCTGGAGTTGTGGTTAAGTCTCTGTTCCTGTGCAAAAGCTTCACATTTAGGATTTTCTGTCTTTTGCTTTCAACTTAACATTGGGAAGTACTTACTAGGCCTCCTAAAAAGTGACCGGGTGTTGGCTCTGCGGGTCGAAGAAGCAAGTCCATTGCGTGGTCAAACATGCAGCTTTATTCAAGGAAAGAGAATCCCCCCCCCATGATGGTAGTAATGGGGATGTTTGGGATCCATTTCACGAGGTTAAATGTCAATATGGATGTAGGTACACATTCCGGCATGCTTTGCCCTCCCATCACTTGCTATTGTTAAAGGAATATGCTGAGACATTATATACATTCTAGTTATTGCTCAAGGACTTTTCAGCATAGTTCATTACATGATAAAACGCTCACAGCCTGCATCTTCCCTGAAAGCAGCATTAATTTTATGTAGATAATTTATTTTCCAGGTACTGTAGGCACACTGTTTTGTATCTGGAAAATACTGTTTTGAGCATTATGTGAGGTGGGTGTGTGAGTTACAGACATTCAATATGCAGTGACTGAAAGACAAGCACAGCATTTGACTTCTTCACGTTATCCACAGTGTTGCATGAGCTTAACTGCAATCTTTGCAGGCTGTGCGTTTTTCCATTGTTTGTATTCATTTGCTGAATATCAGAAATGCTGTATACTTTTATCTGCAGTGGTGACCTTTCCCAAGGGAAATCTTTGGAGCTTTGTATTCCTTTTCAAGTGCTACAGCCCCTCCTATATTTAAAAAAAGGAATAGAGGAGTGTTTAGCACTGATGCTTTCCCTTACCATGGCAAGTCTCTTTTCTTCCATATCTTTATAGAGAAGGAGTCAGAAAGTTCTGTTTCCTAGACATTTTAGACTGCAACTACCACCATTTCTTACCCTTGACTCTGCTTTTTAAATGTGATGGGAGTTGCAGTCCAACACAACTGGTTGCCTAGTTGAAGTATAAAGACCAAAATGTAGAATAATTTCTTGTGGCCAGAATGTACTTTTCAGGATAAAGGTATTATTACGTTTTGGTAGCACAAATAGTGACACATAGCAATATTAATAATGAGGGATGATGGTTTTTATTTTCTCAAGGGGACGAGGGACAGTAACAAAGGTCCAAAACACACTGCAGAAATAATCCAATTTGAGACCACTTTAATTGTCCTGGTTCAATGCTAGGGAATTCTGGGAACTGTAGTTTTGTGAGACATTGTGAGAGAGCTCTGATGCCACAATAAACTACAATTTACCCTTCATATCCATTGTTTTTTTATCCACTGATTCAATAATCCACGGCTTGAAAATACAGGAATGCTAAAAAAGCAAACATTGATTTTGCTATTCTATATAAGGGATACCATTTTACTACACCATTGTATCTAATGGGACTTGAGCATCCATGGATTTTGGTATCCACAAAGGTCCTGGAACCAAACCTCAGTGGATGCCAAGGGCTCACTGTACAATTCCCAGGATTCCCTAGGACTGAACCAGGGCAGTTAAAGTGGTCTCAAACTGGATTATTTCTGTAGTGTGTTTTGGACCATTGTGGCCTTTTAATATGCTTCAGTACAAATAATACTGCTTTTCCTGGAAGGCTAATTTTGCATTATTTTGCTTGTGTGTGCATTTTGTCTTCAAAACTATGATCAGGGTGTACATTTTCTTAATTAATTACTTAATATTCTTACTTAATTCCTTAAAATTTGGTTGCACCAGAGAGTGAAACTGCAAATGAGATTAAAATTTAGGGATACATTGTTACAAAGGGGGAAAGTATTTATGGGGTCCAAAACACACGGCAGAAATAATCCAGTTTGAGACTGCTTTAAATGCCCTGACTCAATGCTAGGGAATTCTGTGAACTGCAGCTTTGTGAGACACTTAACCTCCTCTGTCAGAGAGCTCTGGTGCCACAATAAACTACAGTTCCCAGGATTCCCTAGCACTGAGCTAGGACAGTCAAAGCAGTGTAAAACTGGATTATTTTTGCAGCGTGTTTTGGACCTTGGATTCTCTTTTAAAAACATGCAACAGGATTACATTCCTCTCCTAAAATTTATATTTGCTTTATTCTGCAAAACATGTAATGTTAAAAACTGATGTGTAGATTGTACAAAATACTGGTTTTATCTTGTATCATGTGTCAGTTTATCCTTATGGAGGATACGTGGTGTCAAAATATGAGTTAGGGGAAGGTGCCATTTATTCTGCGGTTATCAGTCTGGATTAGAGTGTTGTGATAAAGTGTGCTGCTTAAGAACGAACATTGCCTCGCCTTTATGCTGACAAATAAAAATGTATAGCAAGATCCTACCAAATCTGTAAAGCTGCTGCTCTAGTCTCTGAAACATTGACTTTGCAGCTGTGTGCTTAGCCTTGTTTTTTCATAAGTAGTTATCTGTTTTAATGACAGGTGGTCACTAACTGCCAAGAAGAAATTCATCACTGGTAAGTGAAAAATGTTTGATTGCATGCCTAAAATATCAATGAAAGCAGCCTGTGCTTGTTTTTAGAAAAGCACTGTGCATATATTCTTTAGAAAATTAACCAAATTCAAATAATAATATACTTTGGTGCATAATTTCAACTCTGCCTTGGCTTATTAAATTGCACTCTCCACATTTCTTACACTTTTGCTTTAATTCACCACAGTAATCATACTTTAAGATCTGTATATGTCTTTTAAAAGGATCTTGCCCCCCCCCCCCTTTTTGCCACCCAAAATAAGGGATAGAAAATAGTATAAACCTCTGTAAACCTTGGAGTTCAGTGGTTTATTTTTGTTACCGTTCCAAGAAAATAGCATAGTCAGTTGTAAAAGTACAGTATTGTTGAGTATCAAAATGGCTTTGGGTGATATCCAAAAATAACAATATAAGAGTTTAGATAATCAAGCCTATTATTTATAAAGGTTGCGAGTCTTTTCACTTGAAAGATAGATAATGGTTTCTCTTCGATTTATCTATTTGCAGTGAAAATATACTATTTGAAATCTGTAGATAAGTCTGGGCCTTTAGAGGTAGTATTATTCCTTAAAATATTATATCTGGCCTTTCTTGTTGATTATTCAGTGTATGTGTGTTTTTTTAGCTAATAAGAAACACCATAGATAGACATGTTTCCTATGAATATCTTGATAGAAAAAGGTATATTTAATGGTTAACAATTTTTATGAGTTATTGAAAGATAACACTTGATCTTAACAGATACCAAATTATGCTGCATCCATGCTGCGTTTACTAGGAATTTACAGAGAGAACAACAGGAGCCTTCTTGATTATTGTCTGCAGGGTTATTGCAAAATCGCAGCAACTGCCCCCTTTAGTGGAGAGATTAAACTTTTGGTTATACACCATCAAGCATATAATATTTTAAATTTATTTTAAGAGGCTTTTTCTTCATGCCCGAAAGACCTCTGAGAAAATAATTTATAGTTCATGTGTATCAAATGTTTGGTTTTGGGTATTTTTAGTTTAAATGCACATAAGCTGCAAGCCTTGGATAAGAAGAATGGAAAAGGGGTGAATCAAAGCCATCCTCATGCCTCATCATATTAAATTGTGACTGTGTGTTTGTTAAAAAAAATAGCAAGGGAATATGGTTTGCTAATGTTTAAAATGCGAAACCTGCTTTAATTTCCAATAAGATGGATATTATGGTGGTACTCATTGGTGCTCCTGAAGCCAAAATTTATCAGCCTTTGCATAATACAGTTCTGGTTGCTACGGATTTTGACTATTCAAACAAGTATAATATATATTGGGTTTGGCATAAAAGTTGACTACAGAGTGCAGTGAGTTCTATATTTCCTTCCAATGTAACAACAGTGACAGTGAAGCAAGAAAGATTTCACTCGTCATGAAATTTAAATCCTTCCCATGTCTTTACCCTTCATAGAAGGGGTGTGACATGGTTTGGAAGGGGGCAAATCTCTCAGGGAGATAGGGAATGCCATCTTCATTGGTGAGTGAACAAGGGCAGTGATTCCTTGCTCTAGTTCAGCTGTGTTTGATTAATCAGCTGGGGACACAATGTGAAAGTGTAGGTCCATTTAGGTGTTGGACTGGGATTCAGCAGGCTCCTGTATCCATCAGTTGGTAGTATGTCAAGGAGGCCTTCCTATTTACAGTCAGAGGTAACAACTGGGATTCTTTTGGAAGCACCAGGGAGTCTCTGAGCAGATACAGAACCTTATCGCACAGGGGCTCCATGGAACAAAAGGAGAACGGAATGAAAGGGGCTGAGAACGAGTGGGAGATGTATTGTACTGCAACAGAAGTCCCTCACTTGTTTCCTTCCCTTCCGTTCCCAATCCGTCCCAGAGGACGCAATTGTTCTGTACTGTTCAGAACAGTAAAATGTGTCCCCCACTCGTTCCATTCCCTTCCCGACCCCCTTTGGACCGTTCTCGTCCCGTGCCTGGAGTCTTGTGCGGTAAGATCCGCAGCTAGGACTCCTCACCTTCTGCGAGGCCCAAGATTTCAAAGAGAAGGCAGGTTTGTAGGAGAACTAATTCTGACCCTTAGTGAGTTGAATTAGGCCCATCTTTCATAGTCACTTTGAAACTTTAGTTGTAATTAGAATCATAGAATTGGAGGAGACATCCAGTCCAACCCCCTGCCATGCAGGAACTCACAAAGCACCCCCGACAGATGGCCATCCAGCCTCTGTTTATAAACCTCCAAAGCAGGAGATTCCACCACTCTCCAAGGGAGGAGTGTGTTCCACTGTTGAACAGCCCTTACTATCAGGAAGTTCCTCCTAATGCTGAGGTGGAATCTTTTTTACTGGAGCTTGCATCCATTGCTCTGGGTCATATTCTCTGGAGCAGCAGCACACAAGCTTGCTCCATTCTCAATATGACATCCCTTAAATTTTTAAACAGGGCTATCATATCACCTCTTAACCTTCACTTCTCTAGGCTAAACATATCCAGCTCCATAAGTCCCTCCTCATAGGGGATGGTTTCTCAATATATTTATTTATTTTAAAAACCCAGTAACAATATGCATCTTTAATCCGAATCCAAAATTTCAGAGTTTATCACACGGCAATCCTATATGCATTTGCTCAGAAGTAAGTTATGTTGAGTTCAGTGTGGCTTAGTTCCGTTGGATATAAGATTATTTCCTTATACGTCTTGGTTAAGAAAGTATGTCTGGAATTCTCATCTGTAGCTTTATAAAAAGTGTTTTCCATTTCTGGACAAATTGGCCCTTATTAAATTGTTTACATTGTCCTCACCATTTTTTGCATAGGGATAGAGGCAATACCTTTAATCTTTCCCCACCAGGATCACTTTTTGCAGTGTATAGCTGTGGCAAGTTTCCCTGTACATTTAAATTCAAAACCTATTTTAGAAATCATTAGTAGTTATCTATCTCTTTTTTAAAAAAATCTATGATATTTAGGATTGATACTAACCTGGTTTGAATTTGTTAACAGGAAGAAGGTGGAGGGTGACTATGAAGCTCTTCAGGAACGGCTTAGCACATTGCCAGATAAACTTTCTTATGATATTATGGTAGGTACGGTTTAGCTGAATGCAAATAGCAGAGAAAGTTAACTGTCAGTCATTGCAAATACTCCATTCACAAATAGGTTTGTGTCCAGTTTTGTGCTCCCTCTTTGCATGCTTCTTCCCTTCTTATTGATGACACTGGTGACGTGATATTTCTGCACTATGTTAACACTAACACATTTGCAAACATGATTAGAAGAGTGCTAACCATCTTTAGTGTTAACATTGGTGGAAATGTAGTTGTTATGGTCATCTCTGTAAAAGAAAATAAGGTCTAAAGGACTTCGATAGCCCAAGAGGAATTCATTATCTTCTAGCCATAGTTAGGTTTGAAACAATGCACCTGGATCATATCTATCTTAACTGTTGTAATTAAGGTGTTATAGTTAAACATTGGTTGATTGTCTAAAGGGTTAAATGTATGTTTTCTTTTTTACATCTAGTTTCTTCAAGGCTATAATAAATTATAACTTCCAGATTTTGACTAGTGTTCAACAACAAAATCAGACGCATCTGGTAGAGCCTGTTTATTATATGGAAATCCATAATTAAATATGCAATACACAGTGATTTCAGTGAAGTGGAGAAATAGCAGGCAATCATAGTCACTAATTTTTAAGTCTTGAGCTTTTTATTCTTGGTTTTTGTATAAAAAGTTTTTGGGAGTATTGTACCTACATTCTTGTTGGCATCTGCATATTTTTTTACTGTTTTTGAATTTGAATTTATTATTGTAATTTCAAAATCTGTTTTCAGGGCAACAATGTTAGTAATAAAGCAGGACATACTCTGCCTCTAGGACTGTAACCCAAATGTTAGTAAGTGAAGATTAAATGAATTTCGTGACTTATACCTAGACGTATCATTTACATCTAATTCTAGTTGTGTGATGAGATGCAACTAAGAATAGACATCAAGCTTTGAAAAATAGATGGTGGAACTGTTCTACATATATCCAGACTTGGCAAGTTAACATGGCTAGCACCAAAAGTGACTGAAACTAAAGTCTGTTCCCCAGAATTCCATAGCACTGAGTTATGGCAATTAAAGTGGTATCAACCTGTATTATTTCTGCAATGTAGATGCAGCCTTGATGTCAAGCTGTAGATGGAATTTTCCTTTAATTTTGTTCTTGAAAATAAGAGTCAAACATATAAACATGTAATATCTGCTGGGTAAGATTACTAAAGCCCTTGTACATTGTTGACCTTTTTTATTTTGCATTTCAGGCCTTTTTTTGCAAAAAAAATTTCTTGTGTGCAGAACCCACCAAAAATGAGGGAATGATGTAGTTGCTAGTACTGCCAAGTACATAGTTAGGGCTGTCCAACAGAACATATGTTATTAACCATATTGGGATGGTATGCGGAGGTGATGAGCTTACTTAAATGTATATTACTTTGTATTGTGCTTAAGATGATGACTCTGACGATTGCAAGGTCAGCAGGTAGGCATTTTGAGACCTAGGTGCTGCATGACGGAGTATGCTCCCGTCACTAGTCCCAGCTTCTGCAAAACTAGCAGTTTGAAAGCATGTAAAAGTGCAAGCAGATAAATAAGTACCACTTTGGTGGGATGGTAACAGCATTCAATGCGCCTTGGCGTTTATAGTCATGCTGGCCACATGACAGAGTCATCTTTGACAATGCTGGCTCCCTCGGCTTAGTAATGGAGATGAGGACCACCGCCTACAGTCAGACACTAGACAATCATGTCAAAGGGGAAAACCTTTACGTTTACCTTTTATTTTATTATCTTTCACCTTATTACAAGATGACAATTTATTATAATTTTGGATATAATCTTACGTTGTACCTTTTATTTTATTATACTATGTTTATTATTATACTATGTTTTGTTTTCCTTTGTTGTTGTTATTGTGTGCTTTCAAGTCATAACTGACTTATGGTGACCCTAAGGTGAACCAATAATGGGGCTTGCTTGGCAAGTTTATTCATAGAGCATTTGGCAAGAGAGTGTAACTTGCCCAAGTGAGTTTACATGGCTGAATCAGGATTCAAGCCTGGTCCCCTAGTTCAACACTCAAACTACTTGTTTTTAGTCTTATTTACCATATTTCATTGTATTTTACTTACTCTTCTCTTTTGTATTTTACAATATCTGATACTAATTGTTTTGATATGGTCAACTTGACTAATCAATAATTTTTTAAACTAAGATTCAGCAGTGAAAAATCTCTCAACCGTTGACAGTTTTTAACAACTTGTTTGTTAAGACATCATTTTCTCATCAAGGATAATAAAATTTATAAATATTCTTTGCACCTCTTTCCTAGATTGATTTTGATAAATTTCCCCATAAACAGCATTTGGGGGACAGTTGATATTGTTGGTTAAGTGTATAACTTGGATTGAAAATTACTAAAAACATCTGAAAGCTCAGGAGTAATTAATACAATTATTAATTAATAACTACTACATCTGCCTATGGGTATGGTGAATAGTGAGATTCTGTAATCCACAGATGAGATACTTGCTCAGATAATTGTTTTAGTCTTATTTTGTCTTATTTTCTTACCTTTGCTTTTTGCTCTGACAGGTACCTTTTGGTCCCCATGCTTTCATGCCGGGAAGACTGGTTCACTCAAATGAAATCACAGTACTTCTTGGGGACAACTGGTTTGCAAAATGTTCAGCAAAGCAGGCTAGTGATCTAGTTGAACACAGGAAAAAACGTAGGTATTTTTGTAAATATCAAATGATAGTCAAATAGCTCTGTACCATTTCTGGAAAATTACATGTCGGGTTAAAATCCCGTTGTGATTGAGGCATAATTCAACAAATGTTTACCTGAAACTGAAAAATAAGGAGTGCTTTATGTTAACATTTCCCAAATTAAAACTTGAAAACTTCCTTTTTTATAAATTACTTTCTTAATCGAAACTGTATGCTTTTATCAAAATCTTGTGGTGCTGTAAATGAATTCATGAAATGACAGTACTGATTGCATTAACATATGGTACTGTAATAATGCTCAATTGTAAATTGTAGTAGGCAGTCTTTGATACAAACATTGGCACCAATCAAAATTGACTGCTGGCATAAAATGTAGTATCATGAAATAGGAGGTTATATATTACCTGTTTTCTTTATGCTTTGTTTAATATGCTGCTTCTGTACTTATGAATGATTAGATGCATTCTGTATTTATGAATGATGGGAAGTATTTTATCCAATTAGATTGTTGTTATTTTTGTTGTTTTAAACTTTTGCCAGCATCTTTGCTTTTACTGAACCTTGGGGCCTAAGCAGGCACAATTCCCTGCCCCGGGGTTTTGTCCTGGGGTCAGTCCCTGCGCCCGTGCAGCATCAGGTATAACTCTTTTGTGGATTCTGGATTTTGTTTTACTTCACTCCATTATGTGCGTCCTTCCAAATCATGTCTTAATCACTATCCCCTTTTAAAATTCACCAAGGTATCTGATAAGAAAGTATATTCAGCCCTCCACATTCTCTAGGCATTTGTAGTTCCTCCACCATGATTCTGTGGTCAACGTCTGCCACATGTTGACCGTAGAGTTACCCTGGAGGGCCTAGAGATTCCTAGAGAGGTGTTCCCTTAGGTTAAAAAAAGGCTTCTTATTTGCAGTTTTTCCACTTTCACAAGAGTCATGTGCCTCTAACCCCAGTGATAGTGGAGGGGCAACTGTAGTGGTTACATCTTTGCCAATTCTTGCTCCATGCAGTAAACCAATACTTTTTTCAAGCAGCTCCTGTCTACTTAGGCCTCTCTTCATTGATCAGTTTGGTCTTAATCATGATATACTGATCCTCCCGGTGAGGATATAAATAAATATTATTATTATTATTATTATTATTATTGATCTGAACTAAATTAAAAATAAACTAACTAGTATCTGGTCCCTTGTGATTTGCCCATGTTTGATTGGCATTCAAATCTTTGAATGCCTAAGGGGTATCTGGTGCCTAGTGGTGGTAGTCATTTTTTCACTTATATCCTACCTTATCCAAAAGTCTGTCATCAGCTTTTATCTACAGTACTTCAACAGAACATTCATTTTCACAGTGCTTATACTCATGACTACCAAATGCTAGGGAGGCAAAGGAGATGAGGACAGGTGAACAGCTGGTGGACAGCATGGAAACATCTGGTTGGATGCTGTGTTGAGATTTTAGATTACATTGACTTTTGGTTTGATCCAGCATGGCTATTTTATATGTCCTTAACTGTCTTAGCATATATATGCCCATTTTATACATGAGAGAGAAGTTGTCATACACTGTTGTATGTGAAAGGAAACTCCTTTGAATAAAATTTGTGTAAATGTAATCAATGTAAAATGGTATCATCATATGTCCAACATGAATGGGAAAGAAGTAATCAAAAAGTACTTCTTAAAAACAATATAGAACAGCTTCTAAATTAGGGCTTCTCCCTTGTCCCATTGCAACCATATAAAATCTGCCCAATATGCTAAAAAGAATACATATGCTTTTGCATTTTGATAGAGAGGGGCACTTCAATGTAAGCCTGATCAGAAGAGAACTATGCTGGCAAGTACTTTTTCCAAGCTGGAAACTGTACTTACAATTGATATTTTTTCCCCTTGGTATATAATTATGATCTGTTAGGTATGCTTTTAATATTCCTCAAATATATAGTGAAGAGCCCCAACAAAAAAACTTCGTGAAAATCCAGATATAGTTATTTGGTGCCAAATCCTCCTACACAATTCCTTAAAAGCAAGAAAATAACTAGTCACATTAAAGGAAACTTCTTTACTGTGCCATAACACCCACATGTCAAATTAACAGCTCATGTTGATGACTTAGTACCTCAAGATCGTGTTGCCCTCTGCCTCCAACGTATTAGCGTAAACATTGCTTTCATTACTTTTCCCCCCACTTGCTGAAGAAAGACCACATATTGCATCTTTAGCCAAAATCTGCATTAAGCATGTTTTTACACCATACATTTGGGCCTTGATTAAGTGTGTGATGAGTTGTATTTTATGCATTATACCATAATTGAAGACAGTTTTCCTCCTCAAAATACCAGTTATGTATCAGAATTATACAGTTCCGTAATGCTGTAAGAGGGTATTCAGACTAGTATCTCAGACAAAGTAATTCCATAATTAAGGTTGCACTCATGCTTAGGGTATGTCCAGTTGAACCAATGGGGCTTACTTCTGAATAAACATGTATAGGATTGCACTGTAGATTTCCTATGCCGATCATTCTCAATTTACAGTATTTGTCACTGGAATGTATCTGTTCAGAAGTAACTCAGTAGTCACAGAGTTATTCATACAGTGAAAGCATTTTAAAACTATTTCTGTGTTGGCATGAGCACATAGTTACAAATGTTCATGTTCTCACGTGAAAGGCACAGAGCTGGTCTAGAATAAGGCCAGGTTCTGTATCTAGAAAATAACTCCATAATGACTGACTGATCTAAATATTTGATCATTAATTCTAGTGACCAAATAGTTATATGCTGATTAGTTGCCAGGACTGTCATATTGTTGCTGTTGATTTGTGTTCATATATTTTACAGTTGAATGGAAGCTTTTCTTAATTATTAAGCATCATCCAATATGCATATTGCACCTTTACTTGTTGGGGGTAAGCTAAATGATAGATTAAACATACAGTTGGCCCTCCATATCCACAGATTCAAGCATCCATGGATTTAAAATATTTCAAAAAAGTATAAATCCCAAAAAGCAAACCCTGATTTTGCCATTTTATATAAGGGACAGCATTTTACTATGACATTGTATTTAATAGGACTTGAGCATCCACAGATTTTAGTATCACGGTGGGTCCTGGAACTAAACCCCAGCAGATAACGAGGCTCCATTGTATATAGTGCAGCTGAAACACATACAGTGCAGTGCTAGCAAGTATTGCTGTTGTTGACTGCTCTCAAGTCAACCCCAACTCGTGGCAACCCTGTGGATGAGACATCTCCAAGACCCCTGTCCTCCACTGCTCTGCTTAGATCCTGCAAGTTCAGGCCCATGATCTGCCTGATTGAATCTATCCATCTGACATGTGGTCTTCCTCTCTTTCTGTTACCTTCTACCGCCCTAGCATTATTGTCTTTCCTAATGAGTCATGCCTTCTCATGACATGGCCAAAGTCAACTTCAGCATCATCTTTGCTTCCAGGGAGAGTTGATCTGGTCAAGGACCCATTTGTTTGTCTTTCTTGCTGTCCACGGTATCCTCAGTACTCTTCTCCAGCACCACATCTCAAATGAGTTTATTTTCTTTTTGTCAGCTTTCTTTACTGTCCGGCTCTCGCACCCATACATGGTGGTGTGGAATACAATAAATTGAATGATTCTGAAGTCAGTTTTCAGTTGTACACGTTTAAGATATTGTATAGTTTCTTCATGGCTGCCCTTCCTAGTCTAATCTTCTTATTTCTTGGCTGCAGTCTCCATTCTTATCAATGTTTGATCCAAGGTGCGGGAACTCTATTTTCATTTCGTCACCATCTAGGTTTTAAATCCTCCATGGTCAATATGTTTGTTTTCTTTATTTTCAGCAATAAGCGAGCAAGTATACCCAGTCTTAATATGAACTGCAGATAACATATATCTGAGGTGGGTCAAGGAAGATGTATACCTCTCCCAAAACTCCTTTCCCCCCAAATCCACCTACCATGCATACAAAGGTGCAGGAGGAAGGCTCACTTAATTTGGAACTCAGTTGGCATCCATTTTGGTTTGCCTTTGTGTGACAGAGATGGTAGCGCTTCTGAAGATGCTACTGACTGTTAAGAATAGAAGCCGAAGTAAGAATCTTGACCCCCCCTTCAAATTCTCTAAAGTCTGGAAGACATAACAAAGTATTTCATTAGCCATTTCTGTGTTCCAAGAAATATAGGCATCATTGTCCTGCCAATGCTGCAGTTTTTCTGCTGTGTATTGAATTTAATTCATTAATTAAACTAATTGATTTTTTTAGTCTTAAATTTTGTTCCCTGTCTGTGATACCAAATGACTTGTTTCCTTTGCTGGGTTATCCAACGACATAGCCAAGCTGATAACAGTTCAGCGGAAAGCCATGTCACTGTTTCCTAAGATTATCGGAGGTGACAAAGTCGGACAACAATCCAAGCACAATCCTTCTTAAAAGACATTTAAGAAGCTTAAACTTCAGGATAGGAGGAGAAAGATTTCTAAATTCTCAGTCTTAAGAGCTTGTCCTTTCCTGGCTGCTTGACTTAACTTTTTTTATTATGCATTTGAAGTTTTTGTTCCTTGTTGTATAGCAACCTGCAATAAAGTGGGGTAAATAGAACAAAATGGTCTTATCGTTTTTTTTTTGTTAAAAAAGCATTTACAAAACTTGACAGTATCAGAAAGAGCAAAATAGATGGAGGGAAACCAGTGGTGAGATCTCCTACATATTTATTTAAAGGATAAATGAGGCTACTGGAACCCTGTATCTTGGATTGCTGTCAGAGCATGAGAAGAGCTTTTTAAAAACAATTTTCACTGTCTTAACCCTCACCCTGTTTATGAAGCTGCTAGTTGCTGCTTGGAGGAAACATACCATTGTGTGTATAGTGCTCATATGAAGTCAGTTGCTCCATGGCACAAATGGCAGCTGGGAAAGGGGCAGCATTGAGCAAGCTATTTGAAGGTAAAACATATTCCTCCCCATCATCCCCATGTCAAATCACACAGAGTTCTACAATTTCAACCTGAAACAGGACATCTGTGATTTAATAAGATCTGAGATCTGCTGATCATGGTTTACTCACCAGCTCATCTATGTGAATATTGACTGAGAGCGGCTCTGTACATTACACGGAACCAGACCGAACGTATTGGACACACTGTTTCAGACATAACAACTTAAAGGGGAAGTCAAGTTTGTTTGTTTATTTGTTTATAATACATCACCACATACTTTAGCCTTTCTCAGTCTATGATATTTGAATATGTCTGGGAGAAAATGATCAAAAACATTATTCTTCCAATACTTTATGAAATGGTAAACTCCAAACACTTACAGTACATATCCAGTCCTGTTCAATTTATAATAATTCTAATACTGGACAGATTTGTACATTCATAAATGCAGTTTAAAATAGTTGGAGTTGTGAATCTGTGAAATATGAAATTCCCACTGTCTGGATTTCTGGTATTATATTATAGCTTTATGAAGCAATTATGGACCGGAATGGGTCATGGATACAGAGATCCCATGATGATGCTGTATTACAGTTTCTTTGGCCACAAACTAGATAATTCTGAAGAACATTCTGGGAACTGTAACCTTTTAAAGAAGTAAAATATTGGACAAGGCAGCTAGTGCTTACTGAAT
This sequence comes from Sceloporus undulatus, assembly GCF_019175285.1. Classification (NCBI taxonomy): domain Eukaryota; kingdom Metazoa; phylum Chordata; class Lepidosauria; order Squamata; family Phrynosomatidae; genus Sceloporus; species Sceloporus undulatus. Next base: position 11,774,314 of record NC_056529.1, on the reverse strand, counting down.
CATAAGATCTGCAATTCTGTAAAATTTTAATTTTGTAAAGAATATCCCAGTTTGTCAAGATAAATAGAATCAACAGGTGTAATGTTTTACAGAACTGTAAAAGAAAGGAGGCTGTCCTACAGGTAATTAGGATTTATATTCGGTGGGAAAGAATAATGAGTAGAGTTCTATTAATATTATTAGCTTAAGACTTAAATTGTATTCTTTGTCCTAATGCTTCGCAAGGTTATAGTATTTCCATTTCAGCCTATTCAGTATTCATACTGAAAATTAAAAATTCACTGCTGGGATTTGCAAAATGCACTTAAACCAAATTGTTTCTAGTTTTTATTTAATGTTTTAACTAAAACAGATATACCAAGTGATTTAGCTATGGTAAAACACTCTTTACTAATCTTTTTAAAAACAGTGTTTTTCAAGCATGAGAACATTGGGATCAGTCAGATAAACACAGGCATGTATAAATTCTTACTGAAAGGAGATGTGTTATGGATCTTTTTAAAGCCAAATTATTTGTTTAATGCAGAGATAGACAATTGGGGCACCAATTTCGGAAATAATTTTCTTGCCTTGGTTCCCTTCAGGGGTAACATAAGTTATCTTAAAACTACAGAACTGGGGGCTGGGGTGGGGGAGAGACTATAAAGCTGGCGGAAATAATAAAAATGGAAGTAGTTGGAAATCTACTTTGGTGTTGAAAACAAATAAATATGGCCTGTTACAGACTGCCAAAATAAAGCTGCTTCGGGTCTCC
>NC_056529.1:11756060-11768560 GCF_019175285.1 Sceloporus undulatus | reverse complement strand
TTTTTTCGTATCCCGAAAAATTCGTAACCCGGCGCATTCGTATCCCGGGGTACCACTGTAATCCTCTGTGTTTTCCATTATTTCATACTCTGTGGTTGTTCTGAGCTTTTCTGTGACTAGAGCTATTGTGATTAGAATGGCTGTGTAGACATCAGGTAATGTGACCATCTGGAATTTTACTTTCAAATCCTGTATTAAGAAGGAGAGGTTTATGCTAGATTCTAACAGTTACAACATGTGTCTACACTTTCGTGATCAGAAAAAATGGCAGTTTTAAATGAGTGTGAAAATGTATTGGAATGGCTGAGGCTGACACCTGTGTAGACAAACTTCTTGGGGGGGAAAACAAAAGAAAGAATTAAAGCTATGTCAGGAAATAAATTATTTTTGTAATTACCAAGCATTTCATTTTAAGTGTACTTGGTATAAAATGTTAATGCTCTTCCTGTTCCATCATGATTGTCATTTCAGATGTAAGGAAAAAACTGGATGATTTGCAAAAAGTCATGAAGAATTATGAGTCTAGAGTTGAATTCACAGAAGATTTACAGAAGATGAGCGATGTAAGAGATTTACTGTTGTACCCTAAGAAACTTTATTAAACAGATTTTAAAATCATGTAAGCATACAGAAGTGGTATATTCTTCTCAGGCTGTTTTTTCATCTAAGTTTATCAGATTCAGTGGCCAGTCATTCTAAATGAACCTGAGATCTGGCTTACATCCAGCATGATGGTTATCTTTGAGTATCAGAAATGCACCTACCCTTGTGTCATACCACAAACTGTGAACTCACCTTAATTTGCTTGCAGTGTAGCATTGACAACTGAGATACAGAGGTGACAAACCCCTTGAGCCTCTGAGATTAACTGGCTAAAAATACTTGCACTTAAATAGTATTTTAAGTCTACTAATTTATTTTATTATTTTTCTAACTAGGCAGCAGGAGACTTTGTTGATATAAAAGAAGTGATTGAAAGTAATGGCACTGAAACAAAAGGTGAGGTTCTTTTTTTAAAAAGCTATACATTGTATTTCTATTCTTTTGTCTAATGTTGAAAACAAATTGGCACCAGTTTAATGTACTGTGAGCCATAGGTAGCTGCTGGGGCTGGGTTCCAGGAAACCCCCCCCCCCATTGATACCAAAATTCATAGATGCTCAAGTCCCATTATATACAATGGTGTAGTAAAATGGTGCCCCCTGTAAAAAATCAAGGTTTGTATTTGAACTTTATTTTGAATGCCCAGTTCTATCCAAGTAGGGCTGTGAAAGACCCCTATGTGAAATCTTGGAGAACCATTACTGATCAGTATAGACAGTACTGAAATAGATGGGTCATTAGACAGTTTCCTCTATTCCTGAGTTATAACGGATGCAGAATCATTGTTCTGCAAATGTCTCAGCATTATAGCTTTTCGGTTTTCAGGGAAAATTGTATCACTACGTTTGGATAATGATAAACTGATAACCTGAGACACTTCTCATGTTCATTGGTAAAAGTGCTTAAATGTCAATAGTAATAGGAGATAGAAGACTTATTTTTGTTTGAGCTTGTTTTGGTCTAGATTCCTCCATTGCAGTTTTAGTTTGAATTTACATAGCAATTGTATTTTTAAGCCCTTTTTTAAAATTGTCCAGGAAAACACAGAACTGCTCACAAACCTCATTCAAAACCAAAAACCCTTGCTTTTGTGGAAAAACTTCAAGAAAATGGAACTGATGAAAAATCCACTGGGAACCTGAAATCAGAGGAAGAGTTTTGGGCCAGGCTTGATGAACTGGAGAGGCAAGAAGAGATCCTTGGTGAACTTGAAAGGTATCTAGAGAGTTCCGTGTTTGAGTTTTCTGTTCAAAAGATGTAAGAAAATTTAAGACCATTGTTAACTACATCAAATCTCAATCCTTGGAATGGAGGAGAGCTGCTAATAACTTGTGTTTCCAGTATTGTCAGATGTGTATACTTTGTGTGTTATGTTGGATATGTAAAATGTTCCACATTGTGCTGCCTCTTTTGAATCTAAGGCAGTGGTCCCCAAACTGTGCTCATTAAGGGGTTTTGGACTTCAGCTCCCAGAATCCCAGACTATTGGCCAACATGGTTGAAGCTTCTGTGAGCTGATGTCCAAAATCTCTTAAAGGGCACAGTTTGGGGACCACTGGTCTAAGGCTACCGTAAGTAAAAAGGACTTCCCTGAGGTGCCCACATAGCTCTAACAGGGACCTCCTCTAATATTTCTTTTGGTGAGCTAAATCTAACCCGGATTAGAGTGCACTGCAGTCTCATATGCACTGTTGTCATATGTGTATGTGACTTATTGCTGTTATGGTCACATGAAATTTTGTTGCCACGTTTTCCAGTTCTAATGGAAATGTCAGAGTTATCTTCACACAAGAAACCTGAACTTCTAAAATTGCCCTCAGTTGTAAGATGTTAATTAAATCAAAACAAGAATAGCAAACAGGCTTGTAGATTTGGTTTGGGTACTGACCAAATTAACATATTTTCCTATTTAGTTGTTTGTTTTCATTTGTGTAGGATACAAAACTTGTGTCATAAGACTGCAGTTGTATTTCAGTCATACCTTTACCATAGTCTTTAAAACATTGTTCATTCTTTGCTCACAGCTGAAATTAAATAATAAGAATGGATTTGTTTTTGTTTTGTGCCTTAAAGTAGACTCTGACTCATGACAACCTTGTTGGAGGATTTTCTTGGCAAAATTCATTCAGAGGAGATTTAATATTGCTGATTCTTTGGCTGAGAGTGTATGACTTGCCCTCGATCATCCAGTGGGTTTCCTTGGCTGAGTGAGGACTTAAATCCTGATCTCTCAGAGTCCAACACTCAGAACACTACACTAAGCTGGCTCAAGAGTGGAATTCTACCACGAGTTTTTAATTTCTGGACACCCCCCCCCCCTTCAGATACAAAAATCTGTGGATGCTGGAGTCATGTCGTTCCCAATGGCAGCATGTGTACATGGCCGTGCTGGCATTAGGGACAATGGGATGGGGGCTTACCTGAAGTCCTGTTGTCCCTAATGATGGCATGGCCGTGTGCATGGGCCACCACTGAGGACAGTGTGGGCTTGCCATCTGTGGATGCTGAAATCCACAGATGGCAAGTCCTTGGCTACTGAAGCCGCACTGTATTTATTTATTTATCAAATTTATATCCTGCGTTTCTCCCAAAAATGGGACCCAAAGTGACTCCTGTAATGCTATTCTTAGTGTTTCTGATTCAAATGGGTGTTTCATGTTGTCCCACATCTCCTCTTTAGGATTTCTGATACTGTTCAGGCAAATGGAGAAGACGCTTCCTCCTCTGAAGAAGAGAAAGAAGACAGTAAGACAAATGTGAATATGGTTCATGAGGAAAATGAATCTAATACTCAGGGCAATTTTCAGAAAGAAGTAGCCAACTCTGAATTGTTCAGAGATCAGGTTAATGGCCCAGTACATTGTTGCAGTGACGAGGAGGAGGATTTAGCCATTGCTGAGAATGCTATACCAACAATATATTTCTCCCATACTGTGGAACCTAAAAGGGTTAGTATTGCGGTAATTTTTGCATTCATGTTACAGAGTTTAATTACCAGTGTTGTGATCCCTTCCCATAACCAATGTGAGCTGAGATTCTGCATCATCAGACATACCTACACTGGCAGAGCTCAGTCATTATGGTTATACCTAAAGATGCCAACACACACACACTCACAAATAAGCCCAGCCTGGCAGTGACTTTCCCAGATAGTGCAGATCAGGGCACTGGGAAATGAGGCCTGTAGCACTCTCCTTGTCACCTGGACACTTTGAGAACAAGCAGAAGGAGAGACTTCTGGTGGTCCTGCCACAACTGCTTCTCTCAAGATACCATGCAGCTGGAAGACCACTGCAGACATCATTTTCCAACTCCCTAACCTGCAGTGCTCAGAAACCTTTTGGTCAAGGTGGTGCCAGGCTGAAATTGTAAGTTTTGAGGGTCACATTCTGTTGTTAATGAGAATAAATGTGAATCCCCAAAAGTTACAAGGTCACAGGCCCAGCACATGCTCTCATAACCTCTGAACAAGATACCAGCTGTGATGTTTTCTTGGCATCGTTAGGTGAAAAGAAAATTTATATTTTTAATCTAGATAATTACATTTCAGCTTGAAAATGTCCTGTAAAGTGGTATTGAAATCCATACACCTTTACATTCTTAATTGCCATCTTGGACATAGCTCACTTTTATTTTGAGCAGCTGAAGAAGCCAGAAGCCCAGACGTCTTGCTACAGCCTTTAAGAACTTCTATTTGTTAATCACTCTAATAAGTATATTGCAAGTTATTAACGGCATCCTTTTGGGATACAGAACAGGATTGTCAGTTTTGTTTGCATGTTTGTTTTTAAAGTGCTGCTTGTTTTAAAATAATTTCTCTTATCATTTTAATAAACGCTAAATGGCTGGGATGTAATAAATCAATAAATCATGAACTGTAATTTATGATTTATAGTATATCAAATAAATATGTGTAATTTTGAAGGCTGTGCTCTTTTCTGCCAGTATTGCACAAATAATGTGCAGCTCTAGAAGAAAGCATTTCACTGTTGTCTGCCATGTTTAACTCTTAATATAATTAGTTAACATTCCCGTAATTGCTAACTCATGAGCCTGTTCTCCCACTCTGCCATTGTTGGAACGACTCTTGTTTTCCATAAGAAATTTTAGCTGTTAACATACACAAAATTAACTCAAGTTCTTAAGAGAAATTCTTAACATAGTTCAACAAGAATTCACTTTTATTCACTTCAAAAAACAGTCCCCCTTTCGCCCAGTTGGCAAAGTGTGTTCAAGAAGGCAAGGAAATACAGGATTCGGGGACAACAGTAATCTAACAGAGTCACATAGAAGATAGAAACTATTTAGAGAACAGAACTTGACAATGGTAGATTTCTTAATACAGTGCATTTCCCACATTCATGAGTGTAAATATAACAATATCAGTCTATTTGCTAAACTTAGGATGTTCAAATCTAATTTTTTGCCTCCTGTGAACATCTAGTAGATTCAATAGCTGTATTCAGACGTAACACTCAAAATTACATTTGTACATTGTATGTACATTTACAGTGCTTTAGAAATAATAATAATAATAATAATAATAATAATAATAATAATAATACATTCTCCTTTAATGGTGCATTTGCAAGGAAGATGAAACTTTTTGGTTTTGTGTTGAACTAACGGTGCTTTATAATTGTGTCTGAAACTGGAAAAATTGGTTAGTCTTCAATTATTCTTTGTTACTGGGTTCCTTCAAGTCATTTCTGACCTATGGCAACCCTAAGGTGAACTTGGAATCATAGAGCAGGAAGAGATCTGGAAAGATTTGTTCAGAGGGGATTTCCTTTTGCCATGTTCTGAGACTGAGAGAACAAGGCTTGTCCAAGGTTACCCAATGAATTTCCATGGCTGAGCAGGGATTTGAACTACACAGTTCCTGTGTAGTAGTCCAAAACTGAAATCACTACATCACACTGGTTATTTGCCAGTGTTAATTATGTTTTGGCATATAATTAAGTTTAGGTCTGGGACCTTTGCAGGCCCTGTGTTGCCCTCCCTTACATCTGATAGAGAATGATGCTTCCACAGCAGTAATGGCAGTACAGGAGCAGTGGTTCTGTTCGAACTTTCTGAGACTAAAGGAGATGTTAACCTTGACTTCCCATAGTGACACAAAAGCACCCTTCTTCTCACCAATATAATTTGTATACACCTGTAAGAACAGACGTAAGGTGAAAGCCCTTCCCCTGTGAACTTGCACAGGTTCACTGTGGTGGGTGTCACATTAAGTATTCAACTGTCCCAATGCATGTTAGTGTATTTCAAAGTGTGCACTTGTGCATATATGTGGCCAATAGAGGTGGGGCACCATCAATGCCTGAAGCAGCCCTTAGGACTGAAAATGTTACACATCCCTGATTTAGGGAAACAATCCTATTTTAAATGGTTACTTCTGATCCCGGCTTGTTTTTCTAAACTAACTACAGTTTTAAGTTCAAACATAAGCCATAACTAGTTGGAAATGGAATTGAAAACCTGAGATAACAATATTAAAAAAAGAAGACCAAAGGGAACAAACTTGAGTGTGGAACACTGAACTATAGTTTAGCATTGTATCTGAACTGTATGTGAGGATAACATTCAACTTAATGTTTTATTTTAATTGTTGTTTCTGGCTAATTAGAGAATGAAGTTTTGCCTTTATGCAGTTACAGACCTGATAGTTCACAACTTAATTCCAGGTACGAATAAACACAGGAAAAAATACAACTTTAAAATTCAGTGAAAAGAAAGAAGAGGCAAAACGGAAACGGAGGAACAGCAATGGTAATGGACACTCATCTACAGAACTACCCAGCATCAAAACACCAGCAGACGTTTACCGGTATGGCAACTGTAACAAGAACAATTAGATAGAGTATAATTCATTCTTCAGTTATAAAATAATTAAGACTCCCCCATGAAATTGAGAACTACTGTATATATTCATGTATGAATGTAGAAATTTTAATCAAAAAATTGACCCAAAAAAACTGGGTCAATGTAAATAATGTACTTTAAAATTATTTTAAAAAAGGAATCACCCCCTGCTGAAAGGCAAGAGTGTAATCTGTCCTGAAAGCACTGACTCCCCTCTGTTCTTTTATCCATCCAGTCTAAGTTTTACCCTCGGCTTATCCATGGGTCATATCAAAACCCATAATTTTGGCCTTAAAACCTGCCTTAATAAAGTATGCTTCCAAAATGTATCTAGGGATGATGATTTTTCTTTCACCAGCCTCTACTTTCCATTTTGATGACCAACTGTATAGATCTGTTTTGTTTGTTTGTTTGTTTGAAAACAAAAAGATAAAATACATTTTAGCTGTACAATATTCCATCCATAATTTTTCTTCAATTGAGACCTCTTTTTCTAGTTTATGTTATATTTTTATACATCTTTTATATATTACTAGTGTAAATTTTTGTATTACTATTTGTATTTTTTGAAAAAACGATTACAAAATGCTCATGATTTCAGCTCAACTATGTTAAGTTTTTAAAATAATATACTTGGGGTTAGCTAAAAATGGTTGTCCTGAGACTGGGCGAAGTTTACTCTTTCTTTTTCATCCATACACAGATTCCCAGACTGAGGGTTCTGTTTTGGGCATTTCCCAGTTGTTTGTCCTTTATTTAGCCAAACCAGTTTTGCAAAGTTGCCAGGCTCTTGTTCTTTATGTCCCACATTTCTGTTTTCTAACTAAATCGGAATGTTGTTTGTCTTGTAGTTCCATTAGTATATAGATAGTCTCCATGACAAACCCTCTACAAGTTGGCTTCAGTGTCCAAATTAGAAATCACTGTTCTGATGTCTTGTCTATAGCTTTTTGAGGAACAGTTTCTCATTGTCCCATTGTTGACATAGATGGGAAGAATATGAACATTAGCCTCAACAGAGCAATTAAGTGTTTCCTTTATATGAGCAAGAAGTTTCTTTTGAATGAAATGTAGAATCTTTAAGTGGGTGATAGTGTTTCATTGTGAAAATGTCTGTTTCCATGTTTTGTATCTCCCCCCCCCCTTGCATCCTGTTTCCTGTGCCGAAAAGACCGGCCATGACTTGGTAGAGTACAAGGTCTGCATACAGCAGGTTTTCACTTTAAATTAGGAAAACCTTATAACCATATAAAACCATATTAAAATTCCTTAATTGTAGTCTTTGTACTTAGTACAGCTTGAATAGCCCTTATCCAAAATGCTTGGGAACAGAAGTGTTCTGTATTTCTGATTTTGGAATACCTGTTTTTGTATATCATCATGAGGCTGGAGAAAGACTGAGGATCTGTGAAATGGCAGGAACCCAAACATAGCGCTGGGCATGAATCCACACCTGCCATTTCAGAAATCTCCACGTCTCTCTACAGCCGTGTCTCTTTTCAGCCTTGCAAATGCAATACAGAGATGTAGCTCAAAAGGTTTTGGATTTAGGAGTGTTTCAGAATTCTGGATAAGGGATACTCAATCTGTGTATGAAGAGGGTATCCCTCTGATTAAAAATCTTCAGTTGGTTTACAGTTTGTTTTTGTAGCATATACATTTCAGTAAATGTCTTCCTGAAGGATGCTTACATCCGAAGGGAAATTATGTTGCTTAGCCTCTCAAAAGAGGAAGCGTAACAGTTGCATTGCAGAACATAATCCATCTATATTTTACCTCTGAAAAGGCTTTAGTTAGAAATTTGGGTAGGCAAAGTCATCATAATTAATTTGTACCAAAGACACAGTGGAATTATTATGAATTTGTCATGAGGTTATTCTCCCCTCCCCCTGCATAGTTTATTAAAGCTAACATTTTCTTTTACAGAGTCTTTGTTGATGTTGTGAATGGAGAGTATGTCCCTCGTAAATCAATTTTGAAGTCTCGAAGCCGGGAGAATAGTGTTTGCAGTGATACCAGTGAGAGCAGCACTGCTGAGTTTGATGACAGACGAGGAATTCTGAGGAGTGTAAGCTATGATGAAGCTACCTACAGTGATAACAGTGAAGGGATCTTGGAAGAGGAGGAAGAGGGAGAGCAGGAACAACTACCCAAAAAATCATCACTCTCGTCAGGAATCTATGAGGTACAGGAAGAGTTTTTCTCTTTTTTGAAAGATTATTAGGACAAGTAAGACATCTTCATTAATTTCATTTCCCATAATTTGATTCTGTAAATCTTAATAGCTTATTGCTTGGTGAGAATAGCAAAAATTTGCAAGGGGAAGAAATTATTTTTCTCTGGAGGGAGGCCTAGCTTTGGTAAGTTGAGCAAAATACACTGTCCTTTTCTTGCAGCAAAATGTACTGCCTTTACTGTCCTTTCTGTGTATACCTCCCCTCACCCCATATCTCTAAGTTTTGTGGGCCTTCTAGAAGAAAAGGGGTAGGAGCTGCAGACCAGAAACAAGAAACATTTCATTTGTGTATGTTGAAAGGTAGTATCTTAGGATCCAAATCTGATTTTGAGTGAATCTGTGCACTGCTTCACTTCATGTCCTTTAGAAGAATGTTGAGGAGAGGAATAAGTTGGTCTAAGAATGGATCAGAAAGTATGTGAAGCTTTCCTTCTGTGATCTTCCTTACTTAACTTAGGATCCAAGCCAGTTCAGTGGTGAGGTACATGCTTTGCATACAGAGGGCCCCAGGTTCAGTCCTCAGCATCCCCAGTTAAAAGAATGGAAAACACCTTTGCCTTGAAACCATGGGGTCTCATACCTTTCAGAATAGACAGCAATTAGTTAGATGAAAGCCTGTGGTCCTTCTTGGAATAGAGAAAATCCATGGGCTTTCAGAGATTGGCTCAGTTTACCATGTATCTTGTGCTTTCTTATATTATGAAAAGGTGACAGTTTTGATCACTTCTTATTTCCTACCTATAAACTTGATATTATTTCCTGATGACTAAAAACATTCTGGATCTGGATGCTAGCTACTTTTTATTCTTTATCGCAAGATTATAGTAAAATAAATCCATTGCCTATACACTCTGACTGTTAATATGTTTGAATTTAGGATTTAACAAAAGGAAAAAGAGTACTGATAGATTGTCTCATTAGCAGTCTTCCACCTACTAAAATATTTTGAGCCTATCTGGCACAACCTTAACTGAAAAGAGCAGAAAAGAGATACAATACGTAGGTTTCCAATGTGTATGCCACACGTCATCTTGAAGCTGTTAAAAAGGCCATGGTACTAAACCATACAGATGCAATGTAGGGTGGAGATACTGATAAACCCCAGAAATTTGATGTTATCCCATTCAGACCATTTATATATTTTTAAACTTGTGTCAGCAAGGAAGGCAGTTTTTGTTCTTATGCAAAATCCTTTCTACTTTGACCCTTTAGATGTTTTACTCTAGCTCCTAAAAGTCTCATCTACAATAACCCCTGGTCAGTAATGATGATAGTTGTAGTTCAACAATATTTAGAGGGCCATAGATTTCCTACTCCTACTCTGTAAAGTTACAGATGATAATATGTGATGCTGCTGAAAGCTGGCACTCAGGTTTTCTTTTGAGTAGGCAGGAATTTTCTGCATAGAGCTGCCTATGCAAGGGCAGTTTCTATATTCTTGACTTAAAGAAATGGGAGTGGAAATAAGGCTGAGATTCAGTAAAAATGTTTAACAGGCCTGGCTTTACAACTCAAAGTTATAAGCTTATTTTGAAGGTTTCCCTTCTCTTGTAGGCTTTCTCGGGAACTGTTGTTGAGAAGGAGCCTTTGTCTCTGGTTTCAGTGCCGCACCCCATAATTGCTCATCCCGTCTTACCTACCATTCCTGAACGAAAATTTGAGGAAGTATTCTCAGAAGCATCAGAAGAATCTACAAAGAGAGTTTCAAAATTCAAAGCTGCCAGGATGCAACAGAAAACCTAGGTCCCACTAACACGACAGACGTTTTGGCTTTTCATGCCCATTGGCACAATCTGTAAGATGGGATACATCTAGCTAACAAAATGGCAGACTGTTAATTTGATATTGTTTGTGTTTAGACCTCTCGTTGATGGTATTTCTTTTTCTAATATATGAGGAAACACTTCAAAATTCTCCATATTTTCTTAAAATCTCTGTATGCAGTCAGCACCTTTGTACATGTTTGCCTTACAATAATAGCACTTGGAATAATTTTCAAAAGAATAATCTTCATAAGGATTTTTTTGTGTTTATGTTTAAATCTAAATAGAGGCAGTTTTGTACCAGATGTGATGTTCCACACGCCATATGGGTCGTTTGAAAGAAACTTCCCAACTTTCAAATAGAGCCAACAATTATATTTCATGACTTGCTTTAGCATTTTAAGATTAACTCGTATTCCCCCCATTGTTTTGTAGGATTTGCTTTTAGGTGTCTGTGCTGACGAATCATCTCTTTCCTATTTGAAAAAAAAAACCCCTCTGATAACTTCATTGTATAGCATTTATGAAACAGAACGCTGTGTTCACATACTTTGCAGGGACGTTTCTTGATGGAAGAAAATGGTATTTTGTAAAATTAAACTTTTCAATTAAAGAAAATTAAAATCCAGAATATCGAGACCGCATTCTTTTGGGTTGTAATATAGATTTGGGGGGGGGGGGTGTTTCCATTTATCAGTTCCTTGAAACATTTTCTGAACCTTCTAGTGCAAAGAAGTTTGTTCTCTTTTCCTCTCTTTTCTAACGAACATCTATTAATGTCAGTGAAGATTATGTGCTCATGAGGAGAAGAGCTTAACCCTAAACTAAAAGCGCTTTAGCCTCACAGAGACATTCTCATTCTTTTGTGTGTTCAGAAATGCAGTGCTGTAGCTATGGCCTGTTCCAGGAGGCAACTGGCCCTGGACTGTGGTCCAGAGTTCACAACTTGAGTTCAAGATAAAGAATAGTTCATGCTCGGAAAGGAAGTGGCCTTTCCTTTCGGTCCTTCAGCTGCATCTTCCCAAACAGTGGCTTTTTGTACCACTGGGCTATTGCTACTCCAGAAGCATTTTACTTTTGATAAATTGGGGTGAGGGGATATCAAAAAGCCCAGCATTTCCCTTTAACTGCCATTTAACAGCATGTTTGTATCAGATTCTATATGTTATCCAACCAACCAGGAGAGATAACACCCATCTTCTGTTCTATTTCATTGGCATCTTATCTTGTTGAAGGTCAGTCCATATATATCTTATGGCTCAGGAAGAGCCAGAGGGCAATTATTCTATGAAGGAATTTATGTTGTGTGCTTTCAAATCATTTCTGACTAAGGCGAACTTATCACACGGGTTTTTGAGGCTGAATATGTGATTTGCCCATGGTCATCCAGTGGGCTTCCATGGCCGAGTAGGGATTCAAACCTGGTCTCTAGAGTCATAGTCCACTGCTCAGACTACTGCACTTCTGGTTGGCTCCTCTGTGAAGGGAAAGCATAGAATAATTAGAATATCTCTGTCTGCCATAAGATGGGATAGAATATGTCTGGTAAATAAACAAAAAGAACTACAGCTTTCTCTTTGTGAGCTTGGTTCATTGTCTATACCATGACAGTATGATCGTCATATTTTGTTTATGGACAAAGGAAAGTGGTGTTTGAAGTGTGTTCCAATGTGGCCCCAATGTACAACACTGCTCTGTGTTAACTTGCAAGAATTTGGTTAGTGAATGCAAAAGGTCCCAGGTTCAGTATTGTTCTCATATCTCCACTCAGAAGGATCTAGTAATAGCTGATGTGTAAGATGTGTAAGTCCTTTGCCTGAGATCCAAAAAAGCCACTTCCAGTAAAGATACACAAAAGGCTTGATGGACAAATTGTCCAATCTGTTGAAAAGGCAACTTTCTATGCTCCCAATTTAATTCTGATTATCTGGTTAATCCATAGAATGATTGACCTATAATTATGAAACAAAAAGCTTTGTTTGTGAGGTATTAGATTGAGGTTTTTTGTTTTTAAATTATAAGTGCTAAGAAAT
>NC_056529.1:11741173-11756050 GCF_019175285.1 Sceloporus undulatus | reverse complement strand
GTAAAATATCCCAATGCTTGGTTTTCTCCTTGTGTTGGCTTGTTCTGCTGCACAGACTAAAACCAGAAAGCTGAGAGTATGAGTGGGGAATGTGTGACCCATGGACTACACACACACCCAGGCTACCTTTGTGGCCCCCAGAGGGGGTTTTCTTTGGGGGGGGGACCCAATAAAAACATCATGACTCCAAATAGAACCCCACCTCCATCTTAGAAGTAATTGATGAATGAAAATTATGTGTCTAGATCAAGCTGGAGTGACAGCCATTTAAATTCTATGTAAAGGCGAGGTAGGCGATTTCTGTTATGTTCCATATGATAATGGCCAAGCCTTTAAACCAGGGGTAGCTTACTTTATAGGTCTCTGGATGTTGTTGGATTGTAGCTCTAATGAGCTTTAGACCACAAGGCCCATGATGAAGAATGATCGAGAGTTGCGGTCCATCACATGGAAGGCAAGTTATCCAACTCTGTGTTAAAGTAAGGAACAATCTGGAAATCTCATTCTCTGTCAATGAGAAACTGTGTTTGGACTGTTGAATAGGACTTGAGAAATCAAGATTCCAGTAGCCAGTTGGTTATGAAAACTCATGAATGGCCTTGAGAAAATCTAGGCTGCAATTTTAGTCACTTGAGAGTATGGCCTATTGATGTTCCTCAAATTCATGTTCAGGATTACAGGGGTGGCCTTTCTCAGAGATGGTTGTTACCTAGGCTAAAATAGCATTTGGAGCACCTTCATAGAAATATTATACAGACATGTTATCACTCCTTTTTTAAAATTCAGTCTTGGGACAATGTGATCCCAATATCACTGCTGGTTAAGAGAAATGATCCGTTACTTTTTTCCACTGACTGTTTTTTGGTTCAGGTGGGAACAGTAGGCCTTAATGGAGATCTTCATGTGATACTAAAAATGTCAACCCCAACAGTGCCACCATGAAATAAGTGTTCATATATGAAATATGAAGGGGTCTAATCCTGTTTTATACGGCAACTGTTTTTGCTTGGATGAGAACAGCAATTGGGACATAAGCTTGTGAATACACTCATTGTAATTGGATATTGCAGACCTCATTGGAGGTGTTAATCATTAGCTTGATACATGCTGAAATGTAGATTTTATGGTTCTAAAGCATATTGCGTTGGTACTAAAATAAGCCATCAATGCCAGTCCACCCTCTATTCACGGCTAAATATTTAAAGGAGGTTATTTATAGCTTCTTTAATGAATTCTTGGCTAAACAAAATGAAATTATGTCCTAGAAAAGTTGCAGCTATTTTGTAACCAGAACAGTGCATCTATAAAATAGTGTGTTATGAATATGTATTTTAAATAACAAAGGGGTTGAGATCTAATCTAATCTACCAGAGTTGGTTAATTAGAGAAAGCAGGGTCCCAATCCTAGCTGATGTTACACTTTAAATCCAACTGATTTGGCTGAATCTTAACTTCTGTGTGTGATCCCTTTTCGCTCCAACTCTTACTATCAAAGTCCATGGAACTGATTTTCCTTTTTTCAATGACTGACCGTCTCTAGACCTGACTGCTTTCTTACCTGCAAGTAAGAGTTTCAGGATAGATATTCAGGTAATAGCAGTGTAATTCTATACGCTTATAGTGAACTCTTCTTCCCAAGTGTGGTACCTTCTATAGCCAAAGTGGCACCATTCCTAAATAGGAAGAAGGTGTATGAGTTAGGCTTGGGAGAACTTTACAAAAGGACAAAAACATCAGAGGACAAAAACTCAAGGGTACAACATACAACTACAATGAGGACTGAATATGTGCCACAGAATGCTCATGCCTTTTGGCAAAAGGTAATGGCATGGGGTATCCTCAAGATGTGACTGGATGGCAGACACTGTAAGAGCATCAAACTATACCATTTTGTTCTGAGTCCTTCTTAGCATCCTTAGCATCCCAGCATTCTGATAAATAATGGAGGTTCCTTACTGGGACAACTTTAATTCTTTTATTGGCAACTTTGGTATGGTGTGCGTTTGTGGAGGGATCCTGATTTTATTCAGAGGTGTTTCCTAATTCATAGAAGTAGTTCCTAAAACAATTTTCTTTTAGCTGATGTACATGTAGTCTTGGTGAATGTAGGCTGCTCATGCTGCTTGGTCATGGAAGCTCAGTACTTTCTCCAGGCTGCATGTACACTGGAGAATTAATGCAAGATTCCAGGAGCCAGTTGGCTGTGAAAATTCATGAATGGCGTTGAGGAAATCTAGGCTGCAATTCTAGTTGCTTGAGAGCGTGGCCTATTGAATTTAGGGAAGGGGGATGTAGTAATGCATCTGAGGAAGTTGACTTGTCTACAAAATCTCATGCTGCCAACTTTTGGTTAGTCTCAGAGGTGCTAGAAGATCTCTCTATTTTCTGATTTTACAGACTATATCCTTGAATTCAGAATTAATGCAAGCTCAATACTATGGAATGCTGGGATTTGTAGTTTTGTGAGCTATTTATCCTTCTCTGTTGGAGCGCTCTTATGCCACAACAAACTACAAACCCCAGGATTCCATATGATGGAGCCATGACAAATAAATGGTGTCAAACTGCATTAATTCTGCAGTATAGAGCAGTCCCAGTGTTCATATAAAGTCCCTGGACTTTGGTCCTCCAGATGTTTTGGACTTCGTTTCCCAGCACTGCTGACTGTTGGCCAAGATGACTGGGGCTTCTAAATATTGAAATCCAAAACACCTGGGTGACCAAAGTAAGTTTGGGAATCACTGTATAAAGCAAGAGTGGAGAGGTCCCAGCTTACTAGGCCATTCTGTCCAGACTATCAATATTGAAGAGGACACAGATGACCACTCAAAGAAACACAGTTACAAGTAAACAACCTGTTCATCTTTACTCAAGTCCTGAAAATGTTACTGGCCCTTTGCTGGTGTAATACACACTTTCTTGCTTTCTTACCCTACTTGGCCATGTTCTTTGGCCCTAGAGACATTCCCTGGAGCTTGAGGAGCAGCTTCTCATGGCCCTTCAAATGACTTCCCATTAGAGACAGCCAGTGGTGAGAGCTGATGAAACACACACACATACAGTCCCATCCAATAACATCTGAAGCATCATACATTAGTTATGCTCTACAATCCAGGGTAGTGGGTGCTAGCGCAACATGGACTATCTCCATTATGTAATTTTTTTACAGCTAGAATTGTTTAGCTACCCAGATGTGATGGAATTGCAACTTGAAACATTCTTCACTGTTGGCTGTGTTGGAGTTGCAACTGAGCAATAGAACAAAATTATATATTTAGAAATATTGGTCCCTTTAAGATTCTGCCACTAAAATGAGGAAGTCGTCTGATTGAATGCATCCTCTGCATTTCCTGCACCTGGAAAACTAAGTCATGAGCATAAAGATCTTGAGCTTTAGCCACAACACTCTACCTTACTAGGAGAACAACTATGTGCTGTTGTTTGCTTTTACATAGTGGAACTACATAGTCCCCATCTTGCAGTCTGATGTGATGCAGTCATTGGAGATGTGTGCCATGTTAATTGTAGCAATATGACTAGAAATATGTTGGTGTCGTATGCCTGCATAAGTTGTACACATGGAATTGTACATTTTTGTTCATTCCATGAACTTAATTTCGGGTTGCATAAATGGAGATCACACAGGCCTAAATCCAACTGTTAGTCTCAACTAAAGTAAACCTATTGAATGAGTTACATTTATCTATGCAGTTGATTGAATGGGTCCACTCTAATTGGGATTAACCTACAGGATTTCAGGTCTGCAGTTGGACATTCTTGGATGGTGTCTAACTTACATGCCAGTGCCTTCAGTGTGTTGGCATTACAGAAACACCTGATGTACATTGTCCATTCTCCAGGAATAAACTTTTATATGAAAATCAGTTGTGACTGGTAGAGAGTGAGTGGAGTTCTGGTGAAGAACAAAGTAAATCATAAAATCATAGTATTGGAAGAGACTACAAGGGCCACCCAGTCCAACCTCCTGCCATGCAGGAACACAGAATCAAAGCACCCCAACAAATGGCCATCCAACATCTTGTCTAAAAACCTCCAAAGAAAGAGACTCCACCACTCTCCAAGGGAGTATGTTCCACTATTTAGCAGCTCTTACAATCAGGAAATTATTCCTGATGTGGAGATTCACTTTCCTTTCCTCTAGTTTGAATCCATTCCTCTGGGCCCTATTCTCTGAAGCAGAAGAAAACAAGCTTTCTCCATCCTCAATATGACAACCCTTTGAATACTTAAAGAGGGATATCATATCACGTCTTAACACTCTTCTCTAGGCTAAACATACCCAGCTCTCCCTAAGTCTCTCCTCATAAGGCTTGGTTTCCAGACCCATCACCATTTTCGTCACCCTCTTCTGGATACGCTCCATTTTGTCCACTTCCTTTTTGAATTGTGGTGCCCAGAACTGGATGCAATATTCCAGGTGAGGTCTGGCCGAAGCAGAATAGAGTGGCACTATTACTTCTCTTGACCTAGACATTATTGATCCATCTAGCCAGAAATCTGTCTTCCCCTCCTATAAACCACTCAATATTTGGACAAGCTGACTAGTGGAGATTGTAGGATTATTCTCCTTCAACAGAAGGTGATGGAAGCATCTTTGGGAATATTCTTGGCATAGGAAAAGCAAAACAGCCAAAGTGGAGAAGTAGTTTGAGTGTTTGATTAGGACTCTGGAGACCAGAGTCTGCATTGTTGACAAACCCTGTAAACCGAGTGGATGCCCTTGAGCAAATCACACTCTCTCAGCCTTAGAAGAAGGCAATAGCAAAGCTCTAGAAAAATGTGTCAAGAAAACTCTTGGAAAGGGTCGCCATGGGTCTGAGTCCACTAGAAAGTGTATGATAACAAGGAAAAACAAGTCAAGCTGGAGCTTGAACTCAGCCCAGATCCAGTGGCCTATTTTTGTGGTTGGATATCATTTTTGTGATATCATCCTGGAATGTAAACTGGCTTCATGCTCACTTTCCTCTTTCTCATTTCTGAGGACTAGCTGCACTTTGTTTTTTTCAAATTCATGTCTTAAAAGAGAAGAGCAGCAGATTCCCATACCTTTTACAGGGGGCAGTTCAGAAAAGTGACCAATACATATTTGAAATAAATAAAAAGTAAATAAACCGACTGTCTCAAACAGCTGTTTTTACTGCAATTTAAAGATGATTTATTTATTCTGGAAAATATGAGCATGGATTAAAAGGAATTGTGTGAGTGTGCGTTTGGTATGCAATATTTTTGTATTACAAATAGCTCTGTTCTAACCCACATTAACCCCATGATATGTGAATTTTGCCAGCTCCCACTGTGTCTTTTAAATCAAATCCAGCGCATCACCAAGTGTGTTCTAATTTCTAAACAAACTCGTCTTCTAGTGGAAGTCCTTTAATACTCTTCTGCAAATTAGACAATCTAAGATGAATGGAGTATCTTTGTTAATTATGGAGTTTAATTGATCAAAACTACCGGACAGGGTTTTATTTATAGCAATTTCACGCTGGATCGGATTCTATAATATTAACCAGCATCCCTCCCTCCCCCCCCAAAGGTTAAGATGTGCATTTATCCAGATACCCAGATAACCAGATATAATGAATTCCATATACGTAGGGTTACCAGACACAGTTATATGGAAGAAAAAGACATATTTTGCAGATTCTGAAAATTGGAGACAATTTCATTCCTAGCAAAACTGTGTTTTATATGACTACATCTGATGATGTCAAGGTGAAATGTAGTTCCTTGACAATATTGTTTTAAGGGATAAGGTAGGCAGGACAACAGATATTCTTGGCCCATACATTTTCCACTAATAGGACAAAGAGTGAGTTGAAGTTTAGGGGTAGGAGAGACTTTAATTGGGAAGATGCTTGATGAATAGTATTAGCCACCTTCAGAGACCCAGTTCCCAAAATGGATAAATAAAGCTGCTTTGGGTCACTTTGGAGATATGCTGTTTAAATGATGCATGTGTCCTAAGAGTCCAGAAGCTGCACCAAAACCACGCTCCAGTCTTTAGGACTGGAGCATGGCTTTGGCATGGCTTCTGGACTCTTAGGACACATGCATCATTTAAACAGCCTATTTCGAAAGTGACCCGAAGCAGCTTTATTTTGGCTTGTCTGTACGGGGCCACAGATTCCTCCAACCAGAATAATCCCCCCCAAATCCTTTTTGGAGTCATAATCCAAAACAACAACAACAACAACAACAAACCCTAGCCATTCTAATCCATTGGTGATCTACTGAAGATCCATCAAAATGACATAAGGCTTCTTAGAAAACAGTCTCATTGGGTCCTCTATTGTGTTTTTCTGAGTTCAATTAGTTCTTTCCTTAGCTTTCCATCCTTGCTCTGTTGTGTGCCTTCAAGTCATTTATGGCAATCCTAAAGTGAACCTAGAGCCAGTGTGGTGTATTTGTTTGAGCGTTGGACTACAACTCTGGAGACCAGGGTTCAATTCCACGCTTGGTCATGAAACCCACTGGGTGATGCCGCATGCTCTCCGCCTCAGGCAATGGCAAATCTTCTGAGAACAAACCTTGCCAAGAAAACCCCATGATAGGTTTGTCTTAGTGTCACCATAAGTCAGAAAAGACTTGAAGGCATACAGCAACAGCAACAAAGGTGAACCTATTACAGGGTTTTCCCAGGAAAAATTCTTCCTAATGAGTTTGTCATTGCCTTCCTCTGAGACTGAGAGTGTGTGACTGGCCCAAAGTCACCCACCCACCCACTGTAAAAATAATGCATTGACCCTGCTTTAAGTGCTGTCGCTCCATCCTATGGGATCTTGGAATTCATAGTGTCACAAGATCTTTAGTTTTCTCTGGCAACGAAGGCTAGATCCCAGGATTTCATAGGATGGACTCATAGCTGTTAAAGCAGTGTCAAACGGCATTATTTCTATAGTGTAGATGCACCCTAGCTATGTGGGGGTTTGATCCCTGGTCTTGGAAATTCATAGTCCAGTGCTTGAACCAGTACTTGCTCTGTTCCTTGCAATTGTTGGAACAAAAGCATGATCTGATCTCCTCTAACTCAGCCCATCGGTGGAGCTAAACCTTGCCTAAGAACCAGATCAACTTGTTCTCTCTTCAACTTTTCATTCCTTGCACTGGTAAGACCAAAACCAAGGGCAGGTTTCCCCTCTTAGTTAAGTCCTTCTGGGGTGCAAGACTTTGCCTTCCCACTCCAAATGAGAGAGAAACGGCCTGTCCCCGAAGTGTGCTTTCTTGCTCCTTTGCACCAGGGCCCTGCTGTTGGCTTGTCATTAACTTTGCATGCCGGTAGGTAGCAGTGGTGAGCAGATGCAACAACAGAAAGCTGCCAGTCAGTGATGATAATTTATTATTCATTTCTGTTATAGGTGGGGTGTGCAGACAGTTACAGTAATAATTACTAAGACCAGAGTGTTTCCTAGGCAACCGGGGCTTTTTCTCCCCCCCTCATTCATGCTGTTGCGGAGAGTATGCCTGTAAAGCATGACATTGCTGTATTCTGAGGTTTGTTGCCCTCCTGCTGTTCCAGGTTTGAGGTTAGTTACAGCATCATAAGGGGCTCTCAAGCATAAAGAGCTCAGGCTGGGATTAAAGCCCAGAGAGAATGCTATCACTCGGTCTTTTCCTCTCCTGTTTCACTTTTAAGTAACAAGGTTATAAAAATGCAAATGCCATTTCTAGGTGGTTTATAACTAATATTGGTAAGGATTCCTTTAAGTTGGCAAACATTTCCCCCTTTCTTTTTGTTTTTAAAGGAGGGGTGGAGAGAGACACAAAGGCATTTTCATTTCTTTAAAATGATAAAAATTGCAAACAATGTCTCTCCCCCCCTTTTCGCCTCCCCCTTGTAACTAGTGGGTTGATCAAGCTGAAATGTTTAGTATTATAAATCAATGGGAAACTGCTCGGCGGAGCTAATTGTCAGTGGCATGTTCTTGTTGTTTATCCAGCCTTTTATGATAATGGTTCTTAAAGAGTAAAGTAACACATTTCCTGCCAGCGGGAATAGGGTTCAAACTCTCGATGCGATAAGACAGCGAGAGAGGTGGTTGCAGTTATAGGAAATCTATCAATGAATTGCATTATGCTTTATCATTTGGCTTTGTTTGTGTGTATATGAGAGAGAGAGAGAGAAAGATTCTTCCCAGCATCTTATGATGATAAAATGAATTTGTTCTTTCAGCTCTGTCAAGCGGAGAGGATCCCTCACCCAATCTAGTGCGGTGGAGTGGGATTGTGACCCTTTCCATTTGGGAGGGACAGACACCAAAGCAAACTTTGGCTTCGAAAGAGAGATCGCACCATGGTTGGTACATGACCAGAGCCTCCCGCCATGAGATTGAGTATCCATTTCCTTAGAAGGTCTTGAGATATATGATTATTGCATTTAGATCTCTTTAAAAGGTTAATGGTGGCAAGGACTGTGTGGGATAAATGTTGCACAGGCTTTAGCTCTCACTACATTACATCCTTACAGTCTTTCTTCTTTAAGAACATGGCTCCAAAGGGTCCGGTACAGGTTGGTGTGCTTCCCTGCAATTACGACGTTTTAGGCCTTTTAGTACAGCAGGATGAAATGACACCTTTAAATCATCACCCGAGTTCTTTATCTTTCCTGACCACACCAACCAGAGCTATAGTCAGGAGTTAACTAGAGTGATGATGGGTCTTCAGTCTACATTATCATTAATTCTCTTGTACAAACGCATGAAGATTTATATTAAATCAGACCATTTGTTCATAGGTTTTCCTATCAGGAAAGTCGCCTCCTTTCTTTTTAAAATGTGCCCTATAAATTCTGTTTGTTTTGATGAGTTTCAATTGGTTTCATTTTTGAGAGCACATATCGGTTGCTATCCTGTTAGT
Source organism: Sceloporus undulatus (assembly GCF_019175285.1). NCBI lineage: Eukaryota > Metazoa > Chordata > Lepidosauria > Squamata > Phrynosomatidae > Sceloporus > Sceloporus undulatus. The sequence continues at coordinate 11,747,173 of NC_056529.1, read as the reverse complement.
AACATATGCAATTACAGGTTGTGCAACCATGGAGAGTCTTTATTTTGGCATTGTGTAACGGCCATATGCAGCGGACAGCAGCAGGTGTGGAGTGGTGCATGCAGAACCATTGCACATTCAGATGCACAACAAGTGCCCATTCATCTGTGCCCCTCGTGGCACACTGCACAATGGGGGCCATTCCTGAACATGTGTTGCACAATGTTGATAGGAGGGTTGTGCAGTGCTAGGCCTGGTGTAACTCTGCCAGCCAATATTTACGCTATGTTTTGGTGATGCATGATTTCAGCCATTGATTCAAATCACCACGAGTCATGAAGGAGGTGGACGTGTGGAACTTGATTTGTAATGCTTCAGTCCATCATTGGTCCATCTGCCTAACTACAAAGAAATAGGAAGTGGCCCTCTGAAGTAGACTGACTTTCCTTCTAGCTGAGGGCAAAATTAAACAAGAGGCCATTCATGCAGTTGAGCATTGTATGACATGCTTTTGGGGCAAGGGGGGAATGTTGTAAAATACTCTATCTGCACTGGATGTTCTTTTTTCAAATGTAAATAACATCTCTCTCGGTGCATGTATATTTCTGTGTGTGTGTGTGCGTGCACGCGTGCATATGCATATGTGAATTGGGACCATAGTGTGAGTTCAAGTTCCCCTAGCTGGATTTTCCCTCCCATGGTGTGGCATAGTGGTCTGAATGTTGGATTATGACTTTAGAGATCAGGGTTTGATTTCCAGATCAGCCATGAAACCCACTGGGTGACCTTGGGCAAGTCCCATGCTCTCAGCCTCAGGGGAAGGTGATGGCAAGCCTCTTCTTGCCAAGAAAACCCCATGATAGGGTCATTTTATGGTCACCATAAGTTGCAAACAACTTGAAGGCACACAACAACAACATACAGGTATTCAGCAACCCAACAAATGTTTGGTAGTTTTGATCAATTAAGCTCCATAATTAACATCTGAATATGTTACATTGCTGTTACTCCTGGTTTGATAGCCATGGGAGGAAATGCCAGCACCCTGCCTGAACTATAGTCTCATTACTTAATTATCTGGATATCTCCATATATACAGGTGTGCCAGAAGTCTGAGAGGGTGAAGACACATTGAAGCTCAGCCTAATTGTTTATCACATGGTGCCAATGATACCCAGACCTTGAGTTCCTTCCTTCCTTCCTTCCTTCCTTCCTTCCTTCCTTCCTTTATTGAACGTATACCCTGCCTTTCTCTGATTATGGGATCCAACCAGACCACACATGGAAGGGAGTTCCACAACTTGGGAACAGCCACAAATTTAACATCTGGTGCCACAACAAACTACAGTTCTCAGAATTCCATAGCATTGAGCCATGGTAGTTAAAGTGGTGTCAAACTGGATTATTTCTACAGTGCACATGAAGTCTTAAAGGACACTGATGCTGATACTTGGCCTATTTACACCAGTGTTGTAGAAATAGATTATTCCATGGATCACCAGTTCACATGAGAGTTACAATTGAACATTAAAAACAACCAAGAAAGAGGAAACTTTGCATAGTTTATGGACATCGATGTTGGTACTTGGCTTATTTATAACACTGTAGAAGTAGAGTTTTTACTACATGTGTTACCAATTCAACTGAAAGTTGCAATAAAGTTTTAAAAACAGAACAAACAACAGTCAGGAAACTTTGCATATTTTATGAAGCTGAATCAGCTGATTCCAAAAAAAGTCACATTTATATCATGGCAGGAGTGCATAGTTCCTTGCAACTAAGTTCCATTCAACTGAGAACTTACAATAAATGCTTATTGTAAACCTGCCACACCAATCCTGTGCATTCAACATAGGAACGATTGAATAAGGTTTACAATAAGCATTTACCCACAACAACAGGGTGCTTAAGGGAGGAAGGTGAAGAGTTAGGGGTGTAGTTGCAGATTGGAGGAAATGAGGACACTCCCCAAATAAGAATTGTTCGCCCTCCCAAAATATTCCTTTAGTCCCCAGATTTCTAGCATTTCCACTAAAAACTCCAGTCAAACATTTAGAAATACAGTTTAATCTTCCAAAGAGAAGGGACAGGCAAAGTTGCCAAGGGAATGCAAACACAGCGAATGTAAGAGTTCTAGATATGATTTTCAGTGCTATTCAGTGTCTCATTCTCTGAAATGCTAGGAATTTGAGGAAGGAAATTTTCATTTATGAGGAGGGGAAACCTTATTTCGGGGAGGGGAGGAAGAGAAACTCTTGAACGGTTGTTCCTAAGAATTGATCCCTGTCAATATAAATCAATACATGGTTAACAAATCTCCGTGGGGTCAGTGATGCTTACTCCCATGTAAGCTTTCATTGGGTCACAGCCTTAGTCTTTCAAGAAGGAAAACTCAGCTGCTTTGGTGTCATACTACTTCAGTTGCTGGAGGGGAAGAGAAACTTGGAGACAAATTTAGAACTAGTTGGAGAGGCTTAACAGGCAATGATCAGTTTAAAAACCAAGATTTCTTCAATATCTTCCGGAATGTTATCCCTGTATCTGAAATCTTTTTCTCTTCCTCTGTTTTCTGCTTTAAGCAGAAATGTTGCAATATGATATTAAGAGCCTAAAATACATCTTCCAACCCCAATTCCAAATCCTTTCCCCCCTCTCTTCTCTTTTTTTGGCTAAAGGATTACGCTGCATCCTAGACAAAGGAAATATTTAAACTGTTAAATCTGAACAAAGATACAGTCTGCATATGACTTCTCTGAAGCCCTATAAAAATTCTTTAAAATTGCCTATTCACTCAAATTTACTGAGTGTAGCAAAAATGTCAAAGGCATAAAGTCAGAGAAGATTGAATAAAATAATGCAGAAAGACAGATTAGTCATGCACAGACCCACACAGCCTTTCACAGCACACAATACCACTTTTTATTACCGCTCTAACTTTACAAAGGCTATGCTCAATACATAGAGGATGATACATGGTCAGTCATGTAATCTGCCTTTGATTCGGAGACTCATTTATCTGGGCCCCTTTCACAAAGACATTGATGAGAGATTTCACTGTTTCCACGGCATTGTTTTATTTATCATATATAATGGCTGGTTGGGGGGAAGATGAGAGGAGGGAGAAGAGAAGGAATTATGTCACAGATTCCCAAATAAAGGAATTGCACACAAGAGGCTTCTTAATATATTTTTTAAAAAGTGGATGAAACAGATACATCGCCTGTTAGCTGGAGCCGGCCCTGTTGTTAAGTAATGTGAGCAGTCTTACATCAGGTGGAACTATTAACACAACAAACCTATGTAAGTCAATGGGGGAGGACAGTCCTGGGTGGAGGAATCATCACTTCCTATGAACTTCTGGACTTATGCAAGGTGGAATACAAGTTGTGTGTGTGACATTTTCCATGCCCTCCATACATAGGAATTTCAACCCCTGTCTCTCCCTGCCCCCAGCTGTTTTCCTTCCCCCCTTTCCCTCCCTTTAATGCCATTGGGAAGAGAAATAACTGCATCAGCTCCACAGCTTTTGAGAAGCCAAACTTTGGACTCCAGCCACCCAATTTGTAGTCTCCTCCCCCAAAATTGCAAGCTCAGTATCATGTTTGTTCCAACATTGATGCTCCATAAGGCAGTAAAGGGCATGTGTATCTGGGATGGACTGGAGGCAAATCCAAAGTCTTTTTACATCTGAAGCACCTTCGTCTTGGGCATATCTCTGGCTTTCCAGGGACATGCCCAGGGAATGAAGGTGCTTCAGATGTGAAAAGATTTTGGGTTCTCCTCTACTCTATCCCAGACATACCATTTTGCCTTTACTGCCCATGGAGCATCAGTGATGGAATAAACATGATAATGAGCTTATAATAGTTTGATTTTCTTTTAAACTACAGCTCCCTGAATCTCTTTTTGGTAACTGAAGTCCAAAAATGTATCTTCTCCAAGGTCTGGTCTCCACTGCTGCTGCTGAAAGGAGGACTATAATAGTGGATTTCCTTCTCCATCCAAGGCATGGGGACAGATAGCATAGATTATACTTCCAGGTGACAGAAAATGATCAATTAGTTTATTAATTATGACATTTCCCCCCACTCCATGGCATGGGATTCCCCGTTTTAGCATGAAGAAGTCTTGAGTATGTCAGCTGTGACCATTCCCCTTTCCTCCCTTCAGCCTGTTTTTAAAGCCAAAAGAAGCTGAATGCAACTGAGGAGAAAAAACACTATTTTCTAATTTGTTTACAACCCACTCTTGCCCTCTTCCTTTCTTTTTAAATATAGAGCTGTCTGGAAATTACCTCTTTCCCTCCTCTGCTCTGCGCCATGTTTTAAATTTGAGCAATATTTTAATTATTTTTAGAGCGGTGTATTTATTATTTATGCATTCACAAAAGAAAAGCGACTATTTGTCAGTCACAGTTTTGTATCTTGCAAATTTAATAAAGAGCAGCCCTTAAGATAGAATTTCTGAGCCTGCCAAGATTGACAAAAGCCAGCTAATGCAGAAATGTCAACAGCAAACCTCATCGGCTACTCTCTGTGATGCCTCGCAATCAAGGGAAAGCTAAGGCGGCGTGTAAACAAAACAAGGCAAAAAATGTATAGCTCTGGGTGTGTATGTGCAGTCAAGAAAATCTCTTATTGCTAGGAGGAGCTCTGCCACCCCTGTTTGTGAGCAGGGCAACGGGGGTGGATGGGTGGTGTCATAAAAATGGAACATTCCTCTTTTAAAACACTGACATCCCTCACACATAGAAAGCTAGCATGCAAAGGACAATACTACACAGAAATGCTTGTCACTGGTAGTTGTGTTCTTTTTGCAAGGAATTGCTTTGGCAGTGGAGACATGTGAGTTTGCAGCTTCAGTCTGAAGTGCTGCAGAAAAAGGACTTTGCCCAAAATTCAGGAAGGAGGTTTTGATCATAGCTGTTCAACAGTGGAAGAAATTGCCTAGCAAGCTGGAAAGCTCAGCTTTTTTGGAAGATGTGAAGGGAACATGGGGTGGCCACTTGTCAGGAATTATCAGTACAGTACATTTAGATTTCCCACATCACTAGATGGTAGAACTAGAGCTTTGTTGTTGCTGTGTGCCTTCAAATCATTTCTGATTTATGGTGACCCTAAGGCAAAACTATCATGGGGTTTTCTTGGCAAGGTTAGCTCTAAGGGCATTTGCCATTGCTTTCTCCAGAGGCTGAGAGAGTGTGAAGTGCCCAAAGTCACCCAGTGAGGCTCCCTGGCCAAGATGGGATTCAAACTGTGGCCTCCTAGAGTCCTAGTTCAATACTCAAACCACTACACCACACTGACTCTCAGCTAGAGCTGGTTTCAATCATTGGTTAATCTTATTGCTGTGGGAAATTGATGATGATGATGATGATGATGATGATGATGATGATGATGATGATGATGATATTGATATTTGAGATTGTATATCACAGTCTATGTTTTGTAACTCTATGAATCTATAGCAACCACATCCTGTCAATGAATTTTGAAAATGTGTACTGTATCTGACAAGAGTACTTCAATGTGCATCAGGCATTTCTGATGAGCATGGGATACTTCTGATGCACATTGGCCACTGTTGTTATGCCTTGGCACTGGATGATACTGAGGAGTGTCCCAAGCCATGCTGCATCAGTCACTCCATTGGCTACTATTGTAAAGTAAGAGCTGCACCTAGGTGAATGTGGACATTGTGAAACTACTCAGTTCAGTTTTGCACGCATGTAAGAGAGCTACCATGGCATAGTGGTTTGACTGCTGGACTATGACTCTGGAGACCAGGGTTCAATTCCCAGTTTGGCGATAAAACCCGCTGGCTGACCTTGGGCAAGTCACATGCTCTCAGCCTCTGGGGAAGGCAATGGCAAACCTCTTTTAAAGAAATCTTGCCAAGAAAACCCCTTAGGGTTGCTGTAAGTTGGCAATGACTTGAAAGTACACCACCACCACCACCACCACCACAACAACAACAGGCCAATTACAAAGACATAAGTTCCAATATCATCATCATCATCAC
>NC_056529.1:11649791-11741163 GCF_019175285.1 Sceloporus undulatus | reverse complement strand
CATCATCATCATCATCATCATCATCATCATCATCATCATCATCATCATCATCCAAACAGCAGGATTAGATTTAGAAGAAGGAGAAATGAAGATAGGAGAAAGAAAAATCAACAGTCTAAGATATGCAGATGACACAATATTACTAACAGAAAACATCATGGACTTGGAACAGTTACAGAGGAAGGTCAAGGAAGAAAATGCAAAGGCCGGATTGCTGCTGAACATAGAGAAAATGAAAATAATGACCACAGAGGATCTATAACCTAGATAATGAGGAAATCAAAATAGTTATAGAGTTCCCGTACTTTGGATCGAACATTGATCAGAATGGAAACTGCAGTCAAGAGATAAGAAGATGACTAGGAATGGGAAGGGCAGCCATGAAAGAGCTAGAAGACCTACTAAAGAATGAAGATATACAAGTGAGCACTAAGGTTAGAATTGTCCAAGTCATTGTATTCCCCATCACCATGTATGAATGCAAGAGCTAGACAGTGAAGAAAGCAGATAGGAAGAAAATAACTTCATTTGAGATGTGGTTCTGGAGAAGAGTGCTAAGAATACCATGGATGGCCAAAAAGACAAACAAATGGGTTCTCGAACAGATCAAGCTTGAAATCTCCCTGGAGGCCAAGATGATCAAACTGAGGCTGTTGTACTTTGGTCACATCATGAGAAGGCAAGACTTATTTGAAAAGACAATGATGCTAGGAAATGTGGAGCAATGTAGAAAGAGAGACTGTTTGATGGATGGATAAACTCAGTCAGGGAGACCATGGGCCTGAATTTTCAGGATCTAATCAGAGCAGTGGATAGGGAGGTTTGGACATGTTTAATCCCCAGAGTTGTCATGAGTCAGGGTTGACTCAAAGGCAGTTAACAACAAACAACAAGGCCACTTACAAAGACATACGTTCCAAGCAGAATGCCAGCCAATATAACAGTAATAATAATTATAATAATAATAGAAAACATTTGAGACGTCTTCCAAATGTATGATTTCTTTTTTAAAAAACATCACATACAGAATTTTCATATTGTTTCAAACACAAGATTTTTTTTTCATGGACTCAGTTTCATATTTGGGCTGTGAATTGTCATCTGATGTGTGTGCCCACAGATGCACATACTTCTACACAAAAACATGTATGTGTGACCGAGCCACAACACGCTTTCTCCATATTTTAGCCCCTCTTTACTGTGGCCTGAGAAGCATTGTAGAGATACTCTTTGATAAATACGGTAAGGGGGAAATCTTAACCTTGCACTTAACAAAGAGGCCTATGATTTAATAGTGAAAGACTTCATGGAGAAATGAAATATCTCTTTGTGTTTTTCCACCCCTCTTTTTCTTTTTAAAGGTAAGAAGGAACAATGCCAATGGAATTTTGATGACTTTGCTCTGCCCAGGAGACAAACATCTTTGAATAGCCTGTTGTGTTTGGCTTTGACGAGTCAGAGATCTGAATGGGACCATATTTAAAAAGTTGCACTAAAGAAACTGAATGGGAAAAGAAACAGTTTTTTTCTTCTCTCTCCAAAGGGACAGCTAATTAGATGGAAGTCTACTCTTAATGTTCTTAGGGACTCTGTGTGTCAGTGGCACTTATTCTGTCCGTCCCAGGTTTCTCAGCAGGACAAGGAAAAGCTAAAACCAAAACTTTGTTTCAAGAGTGAGTGAGCACAATGGCAAGTCTCTGAAATATGGAAATTACTTCTTAGTTGAAAGGGGCGAGGGAATGGATCTCCCTCCTCATAGTCTGTCTAACGCTGGAGAGTTTAACTTTGTCACTGCAAGATTTTGCAAAGTTTGCAATGAAGTGACCATTTTGCTTTTGAATGTCTTCATTAAAGGCTGGACATGCTGGTATATTTCCCACACTTTGTGCCAGACCCCATGGCCTGGGACAGAGGTCAGAAAGCAACGTTTATAAATAATTCTTACAATTAAAGTTTCAAGCCCCTCAATTTTTTGGTTGCCGTTATAGTTCAGGTTTTAAAAATAAGCATTTAAGTTCCCTTTTCCCAAAAAGTAACTAACATTGTTCCATTGAATTTCATGAGTTTTTGAATTGCATGGAATGCTATGCGCCATTGTGGTACAAAACACAGTCTCATGCCGCCCATCTTGTCAAAAGCCACAAAAACAGCACAAGGCAACAGCTTCATGAACCAGTGCTTGAACTACGTGATGTTCCTTGTCTATCGTTTAGTGAGCTGACAGCCCTGTAACTATAAACGTAATTAAAAAGGGACAATCATAATGTAAAGTTTGTTGTTGTTGTTGTTGTGTCATTTCCAATTTATGGTGACTCTTACGATGGGGTTTTCCTGGCAAAAATTTTTCAGAGGAGGTTTGCTATGGCCTTCCCCTGAGGCTGAGAGAGTGTGACCTGCATAAACTCATCCAGTGGGTTTCATGGCCAAAAAAACAAATTGAACCCCAGTCTTCAGAGTCATAGTCCAAAGCTCAAACAGCTAAGCCACACAGAATTTAAAGTGCTTATAACCATAATTACAGGGAAGAGGGGTATGGATATTTTTTAGGGGCATCCATAAAGCAGTATGAAATCTCAGAAGTACACATGTAGGGGTCACATTTTGGGTTGTATATGTCTCTATGTGTGCATGAGCCAGGATCTGTGCCTTCCTTTTCTCTTTTCTCACAGGGGAACTGGATTGCACCTCTAGGATCTACCCCACACAGCTCTTTGGAGTGGCAAAAGCAGACTCTTGGAGTGACAAAAAATAAATAAATAAAAAAAAATCAAAGGCACATCAGTAAAAAATAGAATGACAATAACACATAATACACAATCTCTATATTCCAGACTGTCTCTAGAAAGCAGTGCAATGAAAATATGAAACACATAGGAGCCCAAATAGAGTAAATAATAATGTCAAAAAGAATAAAAGCTCGTATAGATGGATGGAATGCAGACTATGAAATCCAGATCCGGAATGAACTTTTTAACCCTGTAAGACCTGCGTCGTACCAACTCAGTATGTTTTTCTATTTAGATCAGGGATAGGAAACTGATGTCCCATCCGATGCTGCTGTACTCTAGTTCTCATCATCCGTAATGGCCAATGGCAACAACAGTTGCTGGAAAGAGCAATGGCCAGAGGAGAGGAATAATGGGAACTGTGGTCCAGCAACATGTGGAGAGCCACAGGTTGAATATCCCTGATTTAGGTCAATCTGGTTTATTCTGTCTCACACACATTTACTCTCTTTCTTTGTCTCAATCCCAAATGACAACTATAGCAGAGAATATAGCAGGGTCCCACTAGTAGACAACCTCTCTGGCTTTCTTGCCCAACACACTTGTGAGTCACAAGGTATCAGCTGAAGAACAATGTTGTTGTTGCGTGCCTTCAAGTCATTTTAGATTTATGGTGATCTGTAGGTGAACCTAACACGCTTTTTTCTTGGAAGGTTTGTTCTGAGGGGATTTGCCATTGTCTTTTTCTGAGGCTGAGAGAGTGTGACTCACCCAAGGTCACCAAATGGCTGATCAGGGATTCAAATTCTGTCCTCCCAGAATCGTAGTTTGACATTCAAACCATTACACCACACCATTCTTCACCTGATCCAAGGAGCTGTCACCAACAAAAATATGGCCTAAATAACACTTATTTACAAATTACAGCGCATGACTTCATGACATATAATCGTAATTTTTGTAATCTTCACAACACCCTTGAAAGGTAGACTAATATTATAGATCAGCTGGAGGCTGAGATTGTCAGAAAAGCAGCTTACCTAAGGCTACCTAGTAAGTTGGTGTAGTTGTTATTATATTAATATAATGGATATTTATTGCCTATAAGTTGTTGTTCACTGCCCTCTTGTCAACCACAAGTCATGGCTATAAGTAGCTGCAGCCAATTGCAAACAACAGAAAAGCAAAATTAAAGTGAACCAGCTGATCTTCCCCATCCCCATTTTACATTTTAAAAGCTATAACTAAAATAATCCCTTAACAAAAAACGTCCACTAATTATTTGCACAGAAATGAATCACTTTTGCAATCCCCTGGCACCTCCTTTCTTCAGGATGCTTGCTTGAATTTTCTTAACTGCTGTTGCAAATGATGCAGCTTGATAGGATATACACTCGTACTCATCTAAAAGTAAGTATGCCACTATATCACGTATTAACCATCCAGTACATTGAGACAGAGAGCTAGGCTAGAAATTTTGTTCTGGGAGAGCCATATAATGGATAAAGCCATAAATAATAGGCAGCGTTCTCTATTGCAGATGCTTCCACAAATACCCAGTCTATCCATTACAGGAGTATCTTGCTGCATGCCTTCCAGATGCAGTTGGCATCTGCTACAGCCTAAATTCTGCAAGGTTTTTTCTGAACTGGGAAAATGTGATTATTTCATAAATGTAAACAGAGTGGCAAATAAGCACTGTTTATCACTTCCCTCTTTTTTTGTGCAGTTTTGGTGATATTGCTGGCAGAGAGCAGACATATTTCTTGGCTGATGACCAGGCATCTTTAGTGGCTTCCATGTCAGTAGAGTGGGTCCTCCACAATTGCTGTGGTTAAGGATGCAGGATCCCTGTGAAAATGGAAAAACTGCAATAAAAATACACTATTTTTTTTTAAACTGAGAGAACACATCTCTAGGAATTGCTAGATCATCCAGCACAAATCTGTGGTCAACATCTGCTGGACATTGACCATAGAATTGCAGTGGAGGACCTACAGAGGCCTAGAAAGGTGCTCCCTCTAGCAATCTCTGGGTCCTCCAGTACAACGTCTGGTGAGTGTTGACCATAGAGGACCAAGAGATTCCTAGAGAGAACATATTAATCAAATCCCTGAATAATTAAATCCACAAAAGTCACACTGCAAATGTGGAGGGCTGACTAATGTTTTCAGTACAGTATAGAGTTTTAAAGGAGCTCTCCAAGGTGTTAAGGTGTTAAGCCAGATCCCCAAATGCATTCAGGACCTTGGAAAGTTCCTTTAACATCTAGAATAAACCTTGGAGCAGGTTGGCTGCTCCACTGACATGGAAGCTTCCAGCTGCTCCAACTCCCTAACTCACACTTTAAGACTGAGATCCTACATTGCCACAGAGAACTGGATGGCTCTTGTGGTCTCTTCCAACTCTATGATTCTATGAATTATTTTATTTGTGAAGTTGAAGGCTTTCATGGTCAGCATCCATAGCTTTTTGTGAATTTTTCAGGCTATGTGGCCATGTTCTAGAAGAGTTTATTCCTCACGTTTCGCCAGCATCTGTGGCTGGCATCTTCTAGAACATGGCCACATAGCCGCTAGACTGCATGACGTCCCTCCAGAGTAAAAGGAACCCCTTTTTTCCAGGTTCTTTTACCAGTGCCTGGGTTATGTTGTGAGTGCACCAATGGTGCACTCATGACGTAACGGATGTGTTGTGACGTGCGGACGCTATGTGTCCATGAAGTTAATATGGTGGCAGCTGTGTGGATGAAACGCTGCCATCAGGCCGCCGCCATTACATACTAGGGTTCTGGACTGTGCAGTTGTTGCACGGTCCGGAACCCTAGTATTGTTGCCGCCATGCCCCCTTTGGCCCATCTGTCTCGGGCCTAAATTGGGGCTGGCGTACTTTGGCCACATCATGAGAAAAAGTGAATCATTAGAAAAGACAATGATTCTAGGGAAGGTGGAAGGCAGCAGAAAGAGAGGAAGACCACATGGCAGATGGTTAGAATCAAAGATACCACAGACCTGAGTTTGCAGTACCTGAGTAGAGCACTGTAGGACAGGGGGTCTTAGAGATGTCTCATTCACAGGGTCACCATGGCTTGAGGTTGACTTGAAGGCAGTTAACAAATGGTTGCTCATTGATAAATGTTTTTCCTGGCTTGAATTGGGGTGGGGGTAGGAAATTAAGCCAAGAGATAGTTTGGCTAGACAGTTTTGGACCTTGGCCTTAATAGTAAAATGATGCCTCTCCCCCCAAAGCCACAAATGTTATTTTAGTCGTGAAGCCTCCTATTTCCCACACATCCATTTCCCAAGCAGTGTTCCATACTTTACAACTCTGTTTGCCTTCCTGGTATCTTATAGCAAAATGAAACAGCTTGCCAACTAAGAAGAAGAAATACTCGGAGCAAGTCCAGTTTTGTAATTTCAAAATCACTTAAATCACAGCATTGTCGTGAATGCAGGAATAAACTGGAATTAGGTTCTTGTGCCATGATGATATACACACTTGCACAAGGATAAGTGCCATTTTTGTTGTAGAAAAGGATAATACAGTTTTTAAAATGAAATAATAAAATGAGCATCTGTAACTATGTTCTTGCCCAGACAGCTACACACTGACTATATAGTGTTTTAAAAAATAAGAACTTGTGTGGCAAATGGCCTCAGCCTCAGCACACTCATGCCAAGGGGATGGTGCTGGATTTCTTTGCTGTTACCTGCATCCTCTGCAACATCTCAGTGGGAACCTCTGAGGCCCCTCTGGGATTTAAGGCTTAAGCTGCACCACTGAAAGGATGAAAGACACTGTTCTATAAATGGTGCTCCTAAATAAAAATCATTCATTAAGCTAACATATAGAACCATATGTTCGGAAGTATGGCTGCAATGACTTAATGCATGTGCTACAGTACGAATTTGATAGCATCATGCATCTGCAGCTGAGATTGCATTGAGGGGGAAAAACAGGACGACTTAAATGGAAACTTTTGTTACTTATAATGTTAATGAAACCAGTTTATCAGGCAGTGCAGAGGAAGTGGAATATTTAGTGCCATTTAATGTCTAATCATCAGCATTTCTTTGAATAAATCACATTACATTGTCTAAAACCTGAAAAGACTATGCTTGTAACACTTTAATAAAGATTAGGGGTTGTTTTTTATTATTATTAAAAGAACACCCTTTCTCTCATCTCTGGCACATATGCCCATTGCAGAATTTATATTTGGCACTTCCTGGTGTAGCTTCTTTATTCTGAATTCTTTCTTTTGAAACGAAGCAGGTCTTAAATATTGTCAGGGAACTGACCCAGACTCAGACATGTCTATGTTGTGTATATTTTCTGGCCTATATTTTTCCATTTAGAACTTGGATATGCTACTTTATGGATTGTTGTTGTTGTTGTTAACCACCCTCAAATCAGTCCTGACTCACAGCGACTCTCTGAATGAGACATCTCCAAGACTGCCAGTACTCCTCTGCTCTGCCTAGTTCCTCCAAATTCATACCTGTGACCACTATGTCCAATAGCTGGAAGATTTTGGTAGTTCTAGTCACCAAAGTAGCCTTTCTGTAATTTACTCTTGCTATTCAGTTGCCCTTCAGTTTTGGCAGAGTTTTGCCACTAACAATGAGTGCTTTTTCACCATGGTGCAATGGGCCCTTGGTATCTGATGGGGTTTGGTTCCAGGAGCCCCCATGGATACTAAAATCCATGGATGCTCAAACACATTAAATGCAATGGCATAATAAAATGGGGCTCCCATTTTAATAAAAAGACCCTCCTCCCATCTTAACTGCTACCATCCTGTCTTGGAGGGAGAGAAGAACCAGCAGTATCTGGTGGACTTGATCCCCTTCCCCACTGCCATTCCTTACTCCTTTTGTGTTATGTCTTTTTAGAATGTAAGCCTGAGGGCAGGGAGCTGTCAAATTAACAATCTGACAAGACAGTAAGCCACTCTGAGAGCCTTTGTGGCTCAAGAGCGGGGGTATAAATACTTTGCTGTCAAGTCAACCTTGACTTATGGTGATCCTGTGAATGAGAGACTTCCAAGCTCTTATGTCTTTAACTGCCTTGCTCAGGTCTTGCAGACTGATAGCCATGGCTTCCTTGAGGCGGAGTCCTCCTTTCTTCTCAATGGAGCAGGGCATGCAGGGTTAAATCCTGGGTCTATTCTGATCATTATTTACACTGCTCAAGATGTGAATCTTTTTTAAAAACTCAGAAAAAAATATCTAGTATCACTTTTCCTGGGTTAGGTGGGGTTTTGGGCAGCTGCTTCTCCCAAACTGAATTGAGTGCATTTGGGTTGCATGTGAACAACAAAGATTCAATCAGGATTCATCCCTGATTATTTTCACTGTCTGAATAACCCCTAAGTCTATCCATCTCGAATGAGGTCTTCCTCTTTTCCTGCTGCCTTCTACCTTACTAACCATTATTTGTCTTTTCTAGTGATCATCTCATGATATGTCCAAAATATGACAGTCTCAGTTTATTCATCTTGGCTTCTAGGGAGAGTTCAGGCTTGGTTTGCTTTAGGACCCATTTATTTGTCCTTTTAGTGACTGCTGGAGAAGAATATTTGCAGAGCTCTTTTCCAGTAGCAGAAGCCCCTCCAGCCCCTGAAAAGTTACACATAAAGTTCAGGGGACTCTGATGAATGGGGCAAGCTGGGGCAAAGCCTAGCATTAGGCAGTTTGCATTAGGTGATACAGACACTCCTGGCAGCAAATTCTGGGTGCTATGAAAGGGCAGCGATTTGTCAATTATTTCAGTTTTTCTCTCCCTCTGCACTTTGTATTAATTTAATTAAATAAATTTTTAACAAGAAATAAGAAAAAAATACATTATAAAAGACAAACAAATTTATGCAGAGTGCATGGATATAGAAACTACTACTACTGCTGCTGCTGCTGCTAATAATAATAATTTCATTTATTGACATTTGATTCATAATGATAAGAGGTGAAGAGAGCTGTTGGTGGATTTTCTGTCTAAGGCTGAATCTGCACTGCCGAAATAATGCAGTTTGACACTCCTTTAACTACTATGGCTCAGTGCCATAGAACTGCGCGATTTGTACTTTTTTTTGAGAAACGTAGCCCTCTTTTTCAGAGAATACTGGTCTCACAATAAACTACAAATCCCAGGATTCCATGTCATGGAGCCATGGCAGTTAAAATGGTGTCGAACTGGATTATTTCTGCAGTGCAGATTCAGCCTAAGCTACCAGGATAACCCGCTTAATTTTTGGTATGCTTCACCTGCAGCAGAATAGGTGGGAGCTGATATTTGTTGCAACTGATGTTAGGAGGAAATATCCTAAGATTGCCACTTCGTTGAGGGGAGCCATTTTGACCACAGATTGGAGACCCTAGTTCCAGCTTCTAAAGATAGCCCTATTCAGATGTGTTTTTTTTTTTGGACAGAATAAGTAGCAAAGTGAGAAGGAGAGCATGTTAGCCCCATTCCTCCATCACTGCTTACCTCAAGAGTACCTTTTTGAAGAGGAGAGCCTTCACTATGTCTGGAGACTCCCGACATGATTCAGAATCTCAGAAAATTAGTTTTGATTTTTGAGGATGTTTTTCATTCATTCAGAGTGACTTCAGAAGGAATGAAAGTACAGAGTTTGCCTCCTTGCATGCTTATTTTTTCTAAACAAGAGAACATCTGAATAAAGTTGGTGCATCTGTCAGTCTGTCACTTTCCTTCCTTCCTTCCTGCACCCAGCTGAGATCCAGCGCATATGGCCCATACCATAACATTTGACAAGTCTATCTGAGCGCTTGCAGCATAAAGTCAAGTTGCCGTTGACAGTTTATCTCATTTTTCAAACATACAAAAAAATTAGCCTAGCTCCATTTGATTCTCTTTCTGTTGCCCACAGCTGTCTGGCTCACCGTAACATTTAAGTGAACTGCAATGAACCTATAAGTCATCATAAATGAAAATGATGGCAGTCGTCTTCAGGTCCCTTGATTAATGGAAATATGGGCAGTTGGACACAGACTAGATGGTTATAAATGCTGCTGTCGGAGGAAAATAATTATTGTATTAATAAGGAAGCGTCGAGAAACCAGACCTGGAGAAAAATATTTTTGTGTCGCCTGCTTGGTGTGTGTGTGTGTGTGTGTGTGTGTGTGTGTGTGTGTGTTATCCTGGAGGATTTCTCACCCTCCGCTATTCTAATGTACATTTTTAATACTGGACAGCAGTTTGGGCCCACATTCAGCTAAAAATTGATTTTTAAAATTGACTTAATTCTAATTCTAAATAGATCTTGAAAGCTTGCTTGAGCAACGATCCTGTACCTATTTACCTAGGAGTAAGCTCCATTGCAAATAAAAGGGCTTGCTTTCAAGCAGATACATGTAGAATTGTATTGTAAGGTTTCAGTCGTATGTACAGGTGATATGCTATGCAATCCAATGCTATGTAGGAATAAGCCCATGGGAGAGGAATGGATCTTGCTCATGAGTAGACCATGCTTTTGAATTGGTTTTCGTGTCTGGACTACTTTGCAGCAAGAGGGGAAATGGGGTGGTGAAGGAAGAGGAACGGCATCGAAGGGAGCAGAAACCCTGGAATATCTTATTATACCTGAAACACTATTCTACTATGTACTAAATATTATGACTGCCACAAGCCCCACAATAATTGATTCACCCACACAGCCATTTAGTCTGCGAGCTGTTCGTTTTACAAATTCTACAATCTTTTAGAAATTCTTTCACTGGAGAAGATTGCTGCTTGGCTTCAGATTCATTATGGTGATTGAATCCTCTTCAATAGAGAACTGTTTAAAAGGAGCACATCCATGTGTGTCTCACTCAGCGCCGAGGCACATAGGTTAAAAGCTTGTCTGTGTGGCATAATTCACGGCTGCTATGCCAAACAATCACTTTTTATTGTGACCTTCATAAGATACAAAAAGGCAACAAAATGAAGCTCGCCGAGCTATATATATAAGCATAGTTCGTGCTATCCAAGAATCTGAAGCTCCTGGAATTCCTAATTAAATAACCAATTAATAATGTAGAATACAAAGAGCTCCCCCCCCTCTTTTCAAATGCAAAATGATAATTAATCTGGGTCCTGAAAATAAATAATAATAATAAAAAATCCCACCACCAGAACCTCTGCCTGTCTTGATATGGTGATGGTAGCAGGGAGGAAATGTAGACTAGGTATTTAAATATTCTGGCACACCTGAACCTTGGCCATCCGTCATTGTTATGACTTAAAACATCGCTGACTAAATTAGGTTTTGTTTGTATAGAGCTGTGAGAGTCAGATGGCTTGAATGACAAAATTAGAACATGCTCAAATCAGTGAAACAAAACTGCATGAAAGGAGAAGACGTGAGGAAGGAGGAGGGCCGCCAGTGTTTTTGCTGAAATCCTTCTGTGTCGCGTTGTGTGTTTATTGTGCGTGTGTTTCTTTACTCCTGTCCTACACAAATAATCGCAACAATAGAACACCAAGGCTGTTCTTATCATGAGATGAGACCCATTTGCAAAGTACACATCGCCTTTCTATTGCACTTACAGGATTAAAAAAAATCTTTAGCATTTGACAAAGCACAACCCCTGTTGTGTTAAAGGGGCATCATAACAGCACAAAAGAATAGCTGAATCCTAAATCCCAATAAGGTTAAAAAAACCCAAACTATATCTAGATGAGACATTTCACTTCAGTGTTATGATAATGACAAAGCAGCAAATTAGGAAGCAGGATTGGAAAGAGTAGCATACTGGGCAGTATACTGTATATTTTCCACCAAAGAGACCTTGGCACTTGTTTTTCAATCAGTTTACTAAATAGGAAGGTAAATGAATACCCCAACTGTCCTGATTTGAAAGGGACAGTCCCACTTAATCATCTGTTGTCCCATATTTGGAGCTGCTTTTAAAATGTCCAGATCCCTTCTTCTTCCTCCACTTCAGTTGCTGCAAACTGAGTTCAAAGTGCAAAAGTGGTTTGCACCAATTCAGAGGGATTGGGAGGAGAAGAGAGGGTAAAATCTTGCCCTTCCCTGCAGCTTCAGGCAAAAGCAAACTGCTGCATCCTCTCCTACCTTATGTATTCTTTCTCATTGCCATCTTGACCATATTATGATGTTGCTTGGCCACGTGTGTCTTGGTTTTCATCTATGAAATGTTGGTGGGTATGTAAGTGGAGAACAGGCATGGGGTAAGAAGATTAGAATGCTGTTTGATAAGACAAGGATCCCACTTGTCCAGCATTTATTGACTGATTTCTCAATGTTTATTCCCTTTCAGCTGTTTCTCTTGCTGCTGGTGCCTGAGTCAGGATATCTGTATTAAAGATTGACTTTCTTTGACTGGGGAAAGTCCACAGACAACAAGACCAAATCTCAGTACATGCTCAAGTTGCAGGAATGTTCCTTGTACAGTAGTTTTGGCCATCCTACACACCTCTCCTTTGAGAAGGAAGTGGCATGGACAAAGCCAGCAATTAGAGAACAATTATATTGGGATGTGCGGCCATGCCCAATGATCCCAACCATCTTAGGTTGAGTCCTTGAACACATACGCACACACATTTCTCATCCCTGTTCTATACTGACAATGGTAGAATGGGAACTAAAGTCAGATAAGCAGGCTACAAGGGGAAATCAGAAAGGCTAGTCCATCAAGATATAATATTGACAGCACAGAAAGTTGCATGTCCCACTGTACGGATTTGACAGGGATTAATACTCTGCCATCCCACTTTTTGGCTGCTTTTAAAATATCCCAGTTTGCTTTGCCTTCTTCTGTCCCCCCCCCCAGTCCTCAGTTTATTTCAGTTGCTGTAAACTGAGTTCAAAGTGCAAAAGTAGTTTGTACTCAGTTAACCTAGTGGGAGAGGAGAGGGCACAATCTTGCCCTTCCCTGTAGGATCAGGCAAATTAAACTGCTGCAGCCTCTCCTAGATTATGTGTTTTTCCTCATTAATCATAGAATCGTAAAGTTGGAAGAGACCAGAAGGGCCATCCTGTCCAACTCCATCCTGC
The DNA here is from genome assembly GCF_019175285.1 of Sceloporus undulatus. Classification (NCBI taxonomy): domain Eukaryota; kingdom Metazoa; phylum Chordata; class Lepidosauria; order Squamata; family Phrynosomatidae; genus Sceloporus; species Sceloporus undulatus. The sequence goes on along the minus strand of NC_056529.1, from coordinate 11,728,416 downwards.
CATGCAGGAACTCTCACTCAAAGCATCCCTGACAGATGGCCATCCAGCCTCTGTTTAAAGACCTCTAAGGAAGGAGACTCCATTACACTCCGAGGGAGGAGTGTGTTCCACTGTTGAACAGCCCTTACTGTCAAGAAGTTCCTCCTAATGTTGAGCTGGAATCTCTTTTCCTGCAGCTTGCATCCATTGCTCCATTGTGTCCTGTTCTCTGGAGCAGCAGAAAACAAGCTGGCTCCCTCCTCAATATGACATCCCTTCAAATATTTAAACAGGGCTATCATATCACCCCTTAACCTTCTCTTCAGAACTTTTGTAATCCAACCACACTCTAATGTTGCTTAGCTCCACGTGTCCATGTTTTCATCTTTGAAATGTTGGAGGGTATGGCATTGTCCTGTGTCACACAAGACCATTGACTGGCACTGTTTAAAGTTTAAAAACAAGCAGTAGTTCTGTAGAGTCTGAGACAGAAACCTTTTCCAGCCTTAACCTAAAACTGGGGGCTGGATCTGGATTATTTTGTACGCAAAGCACGTTTTCCACCATATGAGCTAGAGCCCTTCCCTGAAAAGTCATTGAGGCCAGAGTTAGAAGGTGTTTGGTAAAACACTTTGCAGCATCCATTGTGATTTCCATGTGACAAGACACTTGCAATCCTATGGACACCGATAATAAGGATTATTACATTCAATAATGCTGATGTAGTGTTATTGGGCATAAGAACCTTTAGTTGGAAAATGTACAAGTTTACCATGTAAGTGAGACTGAGAACTAGGCTTTGGAAACCAGAAAAGACATACAAGGAAAAAAGGAGAATCTATTGCCTTGTTACTTCTATATTCTTCTCCTAGGCTGAATTCACACAAGGTGGAAAAAGCAGCTTAGCCCCAGCTCTAATCTCATAAGGCACATACAGTAGAATCATAGAATCATAGAGTAGGAAGAGACCACAAGGGCCATCTAGTCCAACCTGCTGCCATGCAGGAAATCTCAATCAAAGCATCCCCAACAGATGACCATCCAGACTCTGTTTGCATGATATTCAACACCTTTCAAGTCAAAAGCACCTTCAAAAACAAGAAACCTTGGGGGGGCTATAATGCACACTTAAACTAATTCACTTTTAAATTGGTGTTTTTAAAAGAAATAAACTTCAAATCCACCCCCCCCCACCCCCAATCCATTTCTCCAGTCATGGGTTTATCCAGGGACAAAAATGTGTCACCTGAAGCAGCAATCAACTGGAGGACAAGTAGCATGAATGCATATATACACTTTTGTACATGCATGAGGATAAACAAGCAAAGTTTCAGGGCTGCCGCTGACTGCATTTTCTATGGCCATTACCATGAACTGAAGTGGGAATTTCAACAGCTATCAAGCAATATGTGCTGAGATTCCTTCTTCTATTCAACCATTATGGGAGTCATTTCCAAATTTGACCCTACTTGGAGCCCCAAGTTAACTTAGTACTAAATTCAGCCTATAGAGAACAAGTTCAGCAATACACTAGATTTGTCCTAGGATGAGTTTCTGGTATAGATTTGGCTCAAGTTACTAGCACAGTACTATCGCAAATGCAAGAACACCATTATTGGGGGGACTAAAACTGTCCTTTTGCATGTAAAGTATGTGCTTTCCTATTAAACTATGCCCCTCTCTAGTAAGAAGAATAAAAAAATCCAACAATAAAGGCAATTATAATATCAGATACCTCCTCTCAACAAATCTTGCCAAGAAAACCCCATGATAGGTTTGCCTTAGATTGCCATAAGTTGGAAATGACTTGAAGGCACACAGTACCAATAATTACAGTTGATATTGCTCTCTTCTTTAAGCTACCTGTCTCCCTTTGGAATACTAACTACTGCCAGTGGTGACAAATCAAGTGGACCAGGACTGTTGTTCCACTGCCACGATCTCTCTCCCTCCTCTTTATTTATTCATATCCCATCTTTACCCCAGTTTGGGACTCAAAACACTCACCCAAACTTTGGGCCTGTACAGACAGGCCAAAATAAACCTGCTTTGGGTCACTTTGGAGGTATGCTGTTTAAATGACACATGCATCTTAAGAGGCCAGAAGCTGCACCAAAGCTGCGCTCCGGTCCTTAGGCGTGTGACTTTGGTGTGGCTTCTGACCTCTTAGAATACATGAATAATTTAAACAGCATACCACCAAAGTGACCTGAAGCAGCTTTATTTTGGCCTGTCTGTATGGGCCCTTTATTTAAAGACTTCTGAAGAAGGAGAGTGTAACACTATTTCACTGAAGAACAGTTCTGATAGTAAAAAAAATATATCTTTATGTTTAGGTGGAGTCTGTTTTATTGTTAATTGAATCCATTGGCCCTTGTTAGCAGCAAAAAGACAAGCTCACTCAATCCTCTACATCATGTTCCTCCAAATATTTAAAGATGACTGTCATGTCACCTCTCAGTCTTCTCTTCTCTCATCTAAACGTACTCAATTCCATAAGTCATTCCTCATAGGGCTTGGCTTCCAGACCTCAAAAACAGTTTGAGCCTTGAATATGAAACTTGTATTTCAAAACTCATCCTTCATTTCTTGAAGCCAAAAAAAAAGTCAAAATTTGATTTTCCCTGTGAAAGTGTACTTCTGGAGAGCAAAATCTGGCACCTTTTCATTTTACTTTATCATCTGCACTCTGTATTATGAATTTCTTTGCGTGTGTTGAAAATGGCTACTGTTGATCTTCTTTTTCTATTATCATTTCAGCTTAAATTGAGATTGCTTGGCATAGCCCTTCACTTGATACATGCAGTTTCATAAAGACAGAGAATAATGCAAGTATTCTTACCCACAATTCTTTGCATTTAAATATGTTGCACATTATTCTGTGTTTTTAACATAAATCAATTACTGGCATATTCTTTGGCATCATCATCCAAGTCAACAAAATCTTTTTTATTTCTTTATAGTTTTGCTGCCTACCTCAGAAGACCCTTGTCCACATAAAAATTGTTATTATAGTAATAATTTTTAGTGACATTTATAGCTTAAAGACTTTGTGCAATTTTTTATTGACAAATCTGCTATGAATCAACATACATGAACACAATAAAAGGCACAAAATATATGCATTACATCAGGGGTTTTGTCAATAGGGCATCACATTGATCAGTATTCTTTCAGGCTGTTTGTGGAGCTGTACAGATGCATTTTGCTAAAGACTGCAAATTGCTGAACTGCCTCAGAATAAAGTTATACATTAAATATAGTAATCTCAATTCTTGCTATTCAGCTGAAAACCAGACTGAAGATCCAGAAGACTTGATTCAATGTTTAAATCACTGCCCACAACCTATCTAAAAAGCATTGAATAGTTCTATAAGTTTGGGAAGGGTGTATGAAGGCAATTGAGCCCAAATCATTCCTGTAATGCAGTGCTGCTCAAAACAGAGGTCTATAGACCAGGGCCAGTCTCTGGCAAGTTTCTAGGAAGCTATACTGATGATGATGATGATGATGATGATGATGATGATGATGATGATGGTGGTGGTGGTGTGTGCATGGGCATTCACGTTGTCTGTCAACTGGCTCCATGAATTTCACAGGATTTTCTTAACCAAGGAATACTCAGAGGTGGTTTTGCCAATTCCTTCCTCTGAAACATAGCCTGCAGCACCTGGAATTTGTTGGTGGTCTCCAAGCAAAGTACTCACCAGGGTTGAGCCTGCTTAGCTTCCAAAACCAGTTGGGATCTAGTGTCTTTAGGGTACATCCTTGCCTTGTAACCCAACGACTATTCTTAAAACTGAATGTATCACCTCATCTCCACACTTACAAAATTTTGCATTCCTATGGACGTTCTCACATGCTAACTGCTATATATGACTGTTCCTGGGCTTTCTACTCCACCAAATACACCTGAGGAAGTGGGCTCCAGTCTATAAAAGATCATGCTACCAACTTCTTTTTTTCGGTTAGCGGCTGTGCACATTGGCGGGAAAGGGCACCCTGGGGGCGGATTTGGGGTGTGGAGTCCATATGACGCATGACGCTGCACACTGCATCACATGGTGCACAGTGTCACTGCACCCCTCTGGCCCTGCATCCACATGACATAGCGCTGAAGGAGTGCCGTAAAGTCATGGTGCCACGGCTATGCTGGGTGCAAAAAGGGTGGCATGCGGTTGCCACGGCCCTGATCTGGCTGTTAAAGGGTTGTCTGCAAGCCACTCCTTAGGTGGAGACTGCCCAGCCCCTTAGTCTCAAAGGTGCTACAAGATACCTTTCCAGACTAAAATGGCTATGCCTTTGAATGTTCTTATTTAGATGTTTAATAGACTGATCTCTGTCTGCTTGTACTGGAGTCTGTTGATTGGCTCCAAAAAACTGTTAAGTGGAAGGCAAGTGGTTTCTAGTACTATTCTAAAGTTGCATGAACAAGCATTCATAGTGTTTTCATGCTGTGCTCTGATTTGCAGGTTCTATAGCAGTTCTTGCACTCTTAATGCTTGTGCAACAGTTTGGTTGTGCAAGCTACTGTACATGAAAGAATATGTTTAGGTTTAGCTTCACATTTGTCAAACAAGATTCTGGTGTGAGATGTAAAACAGTCTTTTTTCATTAATAAAGAATGTCTTTCCTATGGTGGAGGCTTACTTCGGTTCCAATCCAATATTGTTAGCAACAAAAAGAGCAAAAGTTATCTATCTCTATGTAGGAAAGATAATTTTATCTGGAACTAGACATACACCATTGCTTGCTATGTCACTAGCCAGATGCCTCAGAATTTGGGCATGATATTGGAAAAGAGTTTAGTAATAATAACTCAAGGGTACAATAATATCATTTTTTGATTGATTCAGTACCTTTTTTTTGCACACTAAAATATTCCAAGTTGCATTTGTGCATTAAAAAACAGTAAGTCAAAGACATCTGAAAATTAGAATTCCATGTCAGACTGTGAATAGCCCACAAGCACGCAGCCTTTCATTAAAATCTGTTTGACATTTTTGTTATGCGCAGAGAGCCAAAAGATGCCAGAAAGCTTGATATTTGTGATTACATCCTTCTGCTAATACAAGACGCTCAAAAAATTGTATTAAAACATTAGCTGCAAAAGGCTGAGCAATGAAAATACAAATAAATAAATGTAGCTTTTGTTTTGTTTTTGTGTTTAAAAGAAAAACTAGGCCATATAATGAATTATTACAGTAAAGAATTTTCTAGGCAAAGGCCCAGCTTCTTAATTCTTCTTTCTTATAACAGAAACGCATCAATAGTGAAAGTATTAATTCTCTTCTTTTCCTCTACTTCCAAGTGTGATGGAGGGGAGGGAGAAAAAAGTGCACATTTTTAATCGTTCTTTGGGAATCGTGTAATGATCGCAAGTCATGTGACCCAGTAGGAAAAGATATTATTTTGTCACAATAACGCAAGTAAATTATCTCACCGGCAATTCGCTTAAAGGTCACGGAGATCATCTGATGCAGAAGATGGAAATTTCTCCTGCCAAAAAAATATTGACAGCTTATCAAGCAGGATGGAGAAAATACAATGATATAATAGAATGTAAGGTAAGATAACACTTGCTACTAGAGGCAGAAAATATGACATGGCATTTCAATTTTAAGGTTATGTGCAGGATGATATGGTATACTGTAGAAGCTTGGAGACAAAACAGAGTTACTTGCATGTGAATTTCATTGTTGCAAATACAACTACAGTATTTTAATGTACAGAGTGCTTATGATATGCATCTTATGGAAAGAAAGGGGCCCAACTATGGAGTCATTGGAAGAGATGACAGAACATGTAGCAAGGATGTTTTCGCTTTGTATCTCCCTTGACTATAACCAAAATGAAGGCCAGCATTCAAAGAAACATGCAACTACGTCCATGTACACAAGGGGATTTTGGGCTATGTTGTGTCATCTCAGTGTGAATAACAATATAACTCATCTGAGCATAATTCTAGACTTTTGCAGACGTGAATGCATTGATGCTCAGCATTTCTATATTAATGGAGAAAGATCCTATGTGGATACAGAGAGTATTCTATAAAATACAGGAGACAATTGATTTAATGATAATATGAATAAGACTGCTTTCATACATACTTCCCAAGACCTCATTTTGCGTATGTGTGCTTGATCTTTCCTTAAGGAACAGCAGTATAGCATATACTTCAAACATATAGGCCAGAAACTTGTTTGTGACATATGCCGATATAACGTTATAATTTACATACAGTCAAATCTCTGTATCTGCAGGCTTGCCATTTCCAGATCTGAGAATCCACGCACAGCAAGTCCTGTTGTGTGTGTGAGCATGTTGCATTGCCATTAGGGAGAATGAGACTTTGGTAGGGACAATCTCAATCAATCTTCTGTTATCCCAGTTTCCAGCTATTTTTATAATGTCACAGTTTCTCCCTCCTCCTCCCACTTTCTCCCTTTCTCTTCAGCTTACTTCAACTGCTGCAAACTGAGTCCAAAATACAAAGGTAGTCTGTACTCAATAAACCATAGGAGGAGAGGAGGAGGCAGACTCTTCCCTTCTCAGTAGATTTGGGCAAAAGCAAGCTATTGCAACCTTTCTAAGCTTGTCTATACTTCATCATTAATAACTTTTGCTGTCTTGAACAGACTTTGAGGTTGCTTGGCCATGGGTCCGTTTTCATCTGTGAAATGTTGGAGGGCATGTTTCAATCATGTCAGCTTCTGCTTGGATGTCTCAAGCAGTACAGGTCAGAAACTGTTTTTTCCCCCACACTGGACAATTATAGCACCATGTTTCTACTTTTAACTGCCATGGCTGCATTGGATGAAATTCTGGGGTCTGTGGTTTGGTGAAGGACCAGAGCTATCTGGCAAAGAATTCAGAGTACTCCCATCCACCCAACCACTCATCCATCCATCCATCCATCCATCCATCCATCATCCCACAATTGGCTGGCTGGTTTGCAGAGATGGGATGTAAATGGACAAAATGGAATGAAATGAAAATGGTTTGAACTTCTGCTTCCAGCCAGCTTGGTTAATCGCAGAAGGCTATGGGAGCTGGAGAACATCCAGGCTTCAAATGCTTCCCTGATCTCTCCTAGCAGGTAACCTCCCCCTTTCCACAAAGCATAGTTTACCTGGCCTTTGGAGATAATCTGCTTGGCCTCTTGTTGTTGAAAGAGGTAAGGTGCTGAGTGGTGTGCCCTGCCATGACTCAGAACTAGGTGAGGCATCTTATTGTGTCTCCCCACATAAGAACTGGGCCTGGTAGCATCCACGATCAAAGAAATGCATTGCATAGCAGCATTTTTCAATTAGTGGGACTGCTGCCACAATGCAGAATTAATGCAGTTTGATACCGTTTTAACTGTCATGGCTCCATCCTATGGAATCCTGGGATTAGTAGTTCATTGTGGCAGCAGAATGCTCTGACAGGGAAGGTGACGTATCTCACTAACTATAACCCCCCAAATCCCATACCACAGAGCCATGGCAGTTAAAGTGGTGTCTCACTGGATTAATTCTGCCATCTGGCTGCAGCCTGGGTCTTATCAAGGAGAATCTGGTAGAAGTGTGTGTAGGTCAGTAACAGCCAGCCAGTCATCCACTACCCATCGAGTTAGGCTTTATATCTCTTAGAGCAGATTTTGTTATTTGGCCTGGTGAAAGTGTAATGAGAACAGATCTTGTTGAAATGTTATTGGCGAAGGATGGGAGACAGCCAGCTTGGTGCTTGGCCAAAGGTCCATTTAGAAAAGGCGAGAAAAGTCATTAACTAGGGTGAATCTGCATCGACGATGTGAAAATCAGAAACATAAGTGTGCTAGGTCTGATGCGTGGCCACACATAAAGAGAAGGCAAAGAAGCCCTTCTGAATTGTGAGGTCTAGGCTTGAGCTTCTTCCTCCAACAATTTCAGTATCTGTGGAACATGTTGTTTACCAAGCAGCTTTTCAACAATGTGGGCTTTCTTTCCCCTACACACGGATAATTTGCTTATTCATCTCCTTTAATATTGCCACCAGGTTCCTTTTCTCTCCACCAGCATGAGTAAAGGGCATTTAGCATCCAGCGAGGATCTCTTTTAACTTCAAATGCAGTATAAAAGTTGGAGAAAATAGCTGTTATGAAGGATATTACATTCCAGCTGAAATCTGTTTAGTTTGAGAAATCTGTTTTGTGTCTGTTGTAGAAGATTGCCTCCGAGAAAGAGCAACTGCTTAACTCACAACCTAGAGGGTCACTCCTCAATAGAAACCTTTCTTGTGGTTGTGTCAAAAGTCTGTAATATATTAATAAAAACAGATCAGAAATGTCTTGCCAGGGTCTGCCTAAGATGTTTTGCTCTCTGAGGTGAACTTCAAGATGGCACTTCTGGCGAATCTTTCTTCAGCCCTGATGATAAGAGAATATTCTCTACTGCATACTTGCAGCAACCAGCAATCTTACCTCTTATCTTATCTTTTATCTTATCTAATCTAACCTTATCTTATTCATTGCTTTTCTCTTTATACAAGAACCAAGGTGGGTTACATATCCTCCAACCTTTCACCAGGAATCATAGGACCAAGGGTATGTTCAAGATGGTAAACGTTATTCATGAGGAAGAAGACATACGCTAGGATAGGTTGCAGCAGTTTGCTTTTGCCTGAGCCTATGGGGAAGAGTACTATTTTACCCTCTCCTCACTTCCCCCATCCCCTGAATTGGTGCAAACCACTTTTGCACTTTGAATTCAATTTGCAGCAATTGAAGTAAGCTGAGGAGAAATGGGAAAGTGGGAGGAGGAGAGAGAAACTGGGACGTTTTAAAAGCAGCTGAAAAAGTGGAAGGACGTGGTAGAAAAAATATAGATAATATTCAAGGGTACATAACTGTGTCTGGGTTAAGAGCAGCCATTGCTGGAGACTCAGAAGGCTTTCCAGCTAATGAAAAGACCATCCTTTGAGCATCTTGAGATAGGTCTCTTGTTTTCTCTTGTACTTTCCATAAGTGCCATCCTGTGCTTCTTGGAAAAAGGATGGGAGAAAAGTATAAAGAAATGTATATTCAGATATGTTGCACCTCAGTCGTCATCGTCTTCTTCTCCTTCTGTAAAACAAAAGTATATATTTTATGTGCTTAAATGCTTCATGCTTTTAATTTTTTTAAAAATAGCTTTTCTCACTTTACTTCTAATACGTGCTTTTTATTATGTGATAAAAAGATCATCTCACGCTGAGCCAAAATAGTACATAGACTTTCATGAGTGTTTTGAAAGTCCCTCTTCTTTTCCTTTAGTTCCTTTCCTGTAGCATCTACTTTAGAGTTTGGAAATAACAGATTATAAGCAATGTAGGTGCTTGGTAATAAACTATATATTGTTTTCCTCATGCAGGTGTAAAAAGTCAATTGGGATGAAGTTATTTCATTATACTTTCAACATAAGAGCTTATCAGACAAGGGAAATTGGAAGTATAATCCAATGGTAATCTGAACACAATCATAGCATTTAACGTTATTGTGTGATAGACTGCCACACGCAAATTTGGGCAATGGCATGCTATTTTCAGGCAATGGGGAGCCAGTTCGAACGCAATGCGCATTCATGTAATTGCGCTAAACTAGCGACTTTAAGTGAATGTGTTCTGTCCCCACTTTCTTTTCATTTGAATTTAAGAGAAATTCCTCCCGTTTGATAAACTCTATAGTTATTTTGAAGACTTACTTCTAAATGGCATATTTAGAGGCAATTTCTCAGTTTTATACAATTTTCTTATTATTTGCACATGTATTTTTAAAGCAACAGAAGGGTAACAAACAACACAATGAGTAACCCAAGTTACTTTTGATACATTAAAAAAGGACTTTGTTTGATCTCTAAAGGAAACAAATAATACCTTGGATCATTACTTAAGAGTGGAAGAAAATGTGTCATTTTCCATGAAAGAAATACTTAGGAGGTGACAAACACTTCAGATTGGGGTAGGTCACCCACCGCTTTTCTCTCTATAAACAGGCATTACTATATTTCTCTATAGGATATACCATGAGAGAAGAATGAAGCCATTCTGTGGGGGATTTCAAGCACAAAAACACACAAAAACAAAGGTTGACCTCTGAGATGTTAATGGATGAAGCGCTACTTTTCAAACCTTGCTCGGCGCTGTGGACAGTCAGTATCATATCTTCAGTCTTTGACTAAAATAAACCAACAACCCGTTTTTGCCAAGTTATAATATACAGAGACATATTTGTGTGCAAAATAAAACACAAACAAACACAACACTGAGGGTTGAACACTTGTTGGGTTTGGACGGCTACAAAATGGGAGCCGTCCAAGATACATATGTTGAAATTATCCAAGAGGCAGGGAAGAGATTTATTTGGCAGACAACCACGCTTTTTCAAAAGTAACTGAGCCAAAACCTAAAATATCACCAATGACTTAAAAGCAATTAATTAAGAAGTAAATGTTCTCTCTAAAGATTCTAGTGCAAAGAAGAAAAACTGGGGAAGTGGGTGGTTAGGCAATGCCAGCGCATTTTTTAGACAGTGTAAAGCAATAGTGTGGAGGGGCTGTGGTGGTATCCCAGTCACTTTCCAGTATTAAAAGCCATGTCGCTACCCTTGGCTATGGCTAGGGTTGCCATATTCTAGCCCCGTCATCTATTTTGCATATTATGCAAATTATTATAATTATGTATATTATTAATTTGCATTCTGATTATGCAAATGCAACTTGTTACCTCCGTATATTCTTGACTATAAGTTGACTTCATGTATAAGTCGAGGGCAGGTTTGGGGGCCAGAATTATGGATTTTGATATGGCTCGTGGATAAGTCGCGGGTAAAACTTTGCAGCGCGTAACAAAGAATGTAAAGGATGAAGCAAAGGACAAGGATACTAAAGAACTTAAAATTCTGTGCTCATCCTAAAGGATGAAATAGTAGAGGGGGTTGATGCTTCTTTTAGGTGATCCAAGAAGGGATTAAATTCTCACCTTTCACCAAGGGATGGCTTCTTTTTTGATAGGAGTTAAAGTACAGTACTTACATTGACCCGTGACAGTTGGTGGGGACCCACCAGTCCTCCCCACCTATTCTTTTGGTAACAGCCTATAGCATCTGGTATTCATTTGCAGTCCCATCTAAGTCTACTACTACTACTACCACCACTACTACACTTTATAAATGATCTCCCTTGTAGTCTTTGGTGGGGAAAGAATCTCATACTCAAGGCTGTTAAACTCATGTTAGCAGCAAACATATTTTTTCAATTAATATTTCCAATGAACAATAATTTTGATATTGAGGAGCTGGTTACTGAAAAACGTCTCTGCTTGTCATGGTCTAATCCTGGATGCTTGCTGGTAGCCATTGGCCAAGCTGCTGTCATCCTTAGAGTCTTTATAGTTACCATTGGCTGAATAACTGACATTTTACACAACAGCAAGTGCAAGCAGGGTTGTTTCTGTGAGACTAGATAAATTCTTTACTGAATTCTTTTTTATTCTGCTGTAAGCGTTTAGCATTCACATTATCCTTGCTAAGCATGGACTATCCAAGGGATTGGTTAGGAGAAATCTTTCCAAAATATGTTTCTTTTTTTGGTCAGGTATTTTTAGTTTTCAGTTTTAAGTTCTGACCAGGCTGCACTTGAAAATACAGGTCCAGGCAGAGCTCAGTTTCCTACTTTCCCTTCAACTAACAGCCTTTCTTTTCATTTCTTTGCTGCCAGTTTTCTGCTCAGGTAGTAGGGTAAAGCGCTTACTTCTTCCCCATTCAAAAAGAATTCCAAAGTCTTAGAAAGGGCAAACAATGGCTCTTGTTTATTTTTGCAATGTTTTAACTGGTTCACTGAGGAACTAAGCCTTGTTAAAAGGGATTTTACTCTGGGTCATCCAGAGTTTGAGGGGTTCAGCAAGAAAAGAAAAGAGATTGGTTCCTCGCCCCCACCCCTCCTCCCATCTCACAAAAGCTTTCTCGGCAGCGGTTATGAGTGCTTAATCCAAAAACCTGGTCTTACTGGACAAAACTAGTCAATAGGAAAATTGAATTATGAGAACAAGGAGGGTTTTTTGGAGGGAGGGGAGCGAATCCTGCCCAGCTCCTGCAAGAACTAGTAAACAGAAATAAATTCTTATTGGAAATAATACTCTTTAATCAGGAGTCCCTGAGTTTAGAGGTTTTGAAGGCACAGCATCTTAAACGCAGTTGTCAGTGGCTGCATTGTTTAATCCTTTGGACAGTTATGTTCCACCTTTTCAGACCAGGGGCCTGCCTTTATATACCCTGCAATGTTTTACAGATGAAAACTAGGATGCATGGGGCCAAATAACATCAAGAGTGTGGTCAAGTTGGAAAAGTTAATTAACCGACAAGCTTAGAAGGGGCTGCAGCAGTTTGTTTTTCCTGAGTCAACAGGGAAGGGCATGACTCTGTCCCCTCCTGCTGTGTTTTCCCCACTGCAAAATAGTTTGCAGTTGAGTGCAATCTATTTTTGTACTTTGAACTTGGTTCAGAGCCACTGGAGTAAGATGAGGACAAAGCGAAAAAGTGGGAGGAGGAAAGAGAAAGGGAGACTATTGAAAAGCAGCTGAAAAAGTGGGAGGATGTGGCAGGAAAAATGTAGACAATAGGCTTCATAAGTGTATTTGGACCAATGGCAACTAAGAATTCATTGGGACTGTCCCTGACAAATTGGGAAAGCGGATGGTATGTGTAAGTAACAATATAGTTCATTTGAAAAGAATTCTGTACCTTGTCAGATGTGAGTACGTCAATGCTCAACAGCTATGCATTAATGGAGAAAGATTCTTTGAAGATACAGAGAGCCCTCTGTAAAGTACATAGGCCTCTCTGTAGAAAATAAAGAAGCTTGCTTTCATTATTCCGTGGACAGTCTTCTGCTCATACATGCTCTTTAAGATCTTTTCATGAATGCATACAGATTGGATATAATCATTTCACCCTGAGGTGCAGTGGTGTGAGAGTCATATACATATGAGCTGGAATCCTGTTGGTGACATACACAGATCTAACTTCAATTTGGGATAGCTGGAGCCTATGTCTTTAGCCCAAACCCACTTCTTAATGTTTTATATGTATTTGATAATGCCACCGGTTTACCTAGGCTTTGGATGCCATTTGCCTTTCTAATGGTGTCTGCTATTTGTCTTGCTATCTTTCTTATGTCCTTGGCTATTCTTGCAAATGTGATATCACTTTATTTCTTCCTCCTTTTCTGTTTCTGCCTGTGTCTCGCTTGGGATTTCTCATTGTAGGGTTAACTAGGTGATGAGGCTACACAAGGAGGGCCACCTACATCTCCCTGTGTGCAGTGCCAACCAATGTTAGGTATGCTGTCACTACAATTCACTCTTCTCAGTGACACCCACCACTACTGCTGCTGCCCAGTAGTTGTTTGCTCCCTATATCATTCCTCCCATTGTTGTCTGCTGACTGAAAATTCAGACAATCATGGAAGACTAAAAACCTCAGCTGCAATCAACCATAACTGAGTAGTTGACCAATAACTGTTCTAGCTCATTCTCCAATAACTTGTGTCTATCATTGTCTATGTGCTCATGTCCAGAGCTATATTGCATACTTTATATTGGATTTCTAGAGAAGCATAATTTTGGTGCTCTTCCTCTTCCTCCTTGCATTAAGTTGGCATCTCCTTCTAATACATAGCTTTGGTAGGGGCTGAGGGATACCCCCACCTTCTTCTAGCAAAGGTGTCTCTCTTTTTCTATCTTTTTGTGTCTTTTGACCTTTTGAATAGTTGTAGCCCAAAATTCAATAATGTAAACACTTTTGGGATACTGACAAATCAGAGATTATATTTCCATACATTTTATTGCCACTCACATCTGTGAATCTAATATTGACCTGGAGTTATCTGTGATAGAGAAGTTATTAATTTTGACAGATATACGGGAGAAGTTAATATCCTCCTTTTTACAAACACCTAATATTAATACCATGGGATGTAAATGGGGTCTCCCGAATGTCTGGGATGTTGGGTGGGGTGGAATGATACTGAATCCAAATGTCAGTAATGAAAGAAGAGGACCGTTAGGGAACGCTGATTACAGTGATAAAATACATTTTTTGCAAAGCATATGTAGGAGATTCAGTGTAAACTTAAACTTCTCTTTTATTTTACAGACTGAAGTAAAGTAATCCATCCGCTGTTCCAACAGGCTGAAGAAGAGAAGGAAAGAAAACAGCTCCATCAGGTTTTGACTCTTTGGGGCAGAATAGACAGGCAAGAAAATACATCTCAAACCTGCATTTTCCAAAAGTGGTTCAAAACCCCACTGTCCGCACTGGCCACTCCCAAGGCAGCCCGAATATGTGTGGCCCGACCACATGGCAAGGCACCAAGCTACACCACTGGGTAATTTTCTTGTCACCTCCCCACCATGCATGCACACTGTCACACAAATACATCGCTGGTGACCGCCTGCTGCCTAGATGCTATCCCATTGGATGGCTGCCCCTTTAATTATCTCCACAGTCACACCTGTGATCCTCCAGTGGTTCAGGGCATTGGAACTTTGGTGTGCCCAGTAAAACACTGGCAAAGCACAATCTTGTAACTGTAGTCTAAACAAGTAATCTGTGAAAGCTCTGCATCATTCCAAATTGTGATCACACCATTCTATTTCAAGAATATCGGGAGTTACAGTCCAAACAAGTGATTTTTTCCCAAGACTTACCATTCCAAATTAGTCGTGTTGTGTTCTAATAAAAGCAAGGCTGTCCTGCTGTCTTTGATATCATGGCTATTTGTATGTGAAAGCCAGTGTGGTGTAGTGGTTTGAGCACTGGACTACAACACCGGGAGACTAGGCTTTGAATCCTTGCTTGGCCGTGGAAACCCACTAGGTGACTGTGGGCAAGTCACATTATCTCCACCTAAGAGGAAGGGAAAGGCAAATCCCTTATGAACAAATCTTGTCAAGAAAACCCCATGATAGGTCACCACAAGTTGGAAATGAGTTAAAGGCACACAGTAATAATTGCATGTGAAGTAAAAAGGGAATGCACATTTTATTTATCTAGAGTTTTTAATCATTCTTGTCATACTTATTGTTATGTTGCTATATTGCTATGTTTCACCATCAGAGCGTGGGGTGCTTTACACAGTGCAGGAGGAATGCTAGACTCCAACCTGTGCCATCATTTCAGTGGTCAATAATTATGGAAGTCAGAGACTGACAATATCAGGCAGATCACAGGTGTACAGCAAGATAACAGGCCTCTGCCACAAAGAATTTATAATCTATAATTCAACAAAGGTGAAATAACACAAGAAAGGGAGAGATATGGAGGCAGCGGTATTTTAATTGCACATGGTTAGGTTTTGTTACATCTTATTTATAAACAGGACGTGGGAGCTTAGGAGCTGTGGCAAAATCTTCATGGAAGATTTGAATGAATTTAGAGGTGGCATCTTGCAGGTGTCTGGGAGGCAGTTCAGGGTTTTGCCCAGACGTGCCTCATTATGGGTACAATGTAATTCTTTTAACCAGTGGTTAATTTCTGAAAAGAGAATTGCTTGGTTTTAAGCATGCTTGGAAGCTGTATCATCTGACATGTTTGGGCTAGCTGTAGCTGCTTAATGGTGAAATGTAATCTATAGACATTCTCAGTTAGTGAAATTCTCCCTAATTCTTTTTGGAACATGGAAATCAACCTTCACAAAGTACTTTCTACTGTTGCGTGGTTGGTTGCATACTCCTCCTGCAGTTTTTACTCACATAGTTAGGGTGAACTACTTAGTTTCGTGCTTACAAGCAACACGCAGGCTGTAAGCAGCACGGTACATAACTATATCAGTCGCTCTATTATATATTTATTGCAAATATTTGCATACTGATCTTGATTCTTTGAATTCCAGTGTAATGAGTGAATAATCAAGAAACCAATCAGGTTACAATAATTTGCAAAAGGAGAAGTAATTTGCCAAAGAAGGAGGTGTTATAGGAATCACAGTTGTTCTAGAGTTGCCAGGTCTCAGAACCTAGTTCTAAGGACATTAATACTCATGCCTTTTAAACACCAGGATTGCACCACAAAAGAAGTGACTTTGGCGATATTTATAGCACCAAGTTGTCCCCAAGCTGTCTCATTTCATTGACAGGGGAAACCTGTCAATGACCTGGCAAGTGAGCAAGTCCCCAGATGTGAAACATCGCTCCTGGGGCAGTTGCACACTTGCGTCATATGATGTCAGTGTTCCCATCTCACTCCTGTTCCCCCTCCCGCTTTGCTATTCCCAAGCACCCTGATTAGTTTTATTTATGTTTTCTATTCCTTTCTTTATTTCAAAGCTTAACTGTTATAACTTGCAAAATGTCTCTATGGCCGGGGCTTTCTAGGATCTGAAGCCACAAACAAATGGAGGACCAAAGGCTGGGAACCACTGCTCTAAGTACAATGCGCCTGCTCCATACACGGGTGCACCATACGCGGCTTCCTCTTGGCTATGGGTTACAGCTGACTGTAGAACATATTAATTGAATTTCTTGTTTCCTGATAAGGAAGAAAGATGCTAAACAGTTGCAACGCCATATCATTAGAATCTCCACTGTTTCCTCTAGTATTTAATAAAAAATGTTAATGCCCTGTCTAATGAATGAGATAAATCCAGTTTAAAATTGTATGATTTTTTTTTTTGCCTGCTACCAAGTAGCAGAGAAAGTTTAAACAAATATTTCCATCTACTTATCACCTGCTAGATTAGGAGTATCTTCCAGATCACAACTACAATCTTGTTTTGGGTGCAATGTTGGCTTTGTTTTCTCCCCCCCCCCCCCGCCATTACTTGTACATTATGTTCCTCCTCTTCCCATGGTACTGTAGATAAAAATAGTATCAAGGAAAAGAGACAGATGTCCCTTTGGTGATTTTAATAAGCACTTCATTGCCCTTAAAATCAGATAGAATTAATTCAAGGGCTTATTCCTTATTTTTGAGCGAGGAAGAGAGGTGAATGGAGAAAGACAGCATGGGACCAATGATAAAACCAGAATAACAATTGATCACAAAGTTGTCATTCAACAGAATGGAAAATAAATGCCTATTTATAGCTTTTCTTGCATATAATATGTCAGAGCTTGGAAAAGTTACTTTTTAAAAAGAAAATAATCCTCAGAATCCCAGCCATGTTTTCTGTAGTCCAAAAAGTAAATTTCTCAAGCTCTGATGTGCTTTTATAGCACTTCTAGAAAAGTGAACTGTGTCTCAATTTGTCTTTGCTGAGATTTGTCCCGGCCATTACTTTTGCTAGATTTCATTATACTGGCTGTTTTTCAAACTTCGTATCAGTCTGGAGGGAATTTTTCTTCCAAAAGGATACATTCATATGCAGATGGAGGAAAAGTTGATGAAGAAAAGATTGCCTGTGAGGGAAGAAGGAGCCTAGTTCTGGCTATTGAAAGAGCAACAGGTAAACTGGCAGCCACACTGTACTCCTCCCTGGTTGCTTTCTGATAGTTGCCACGAGGGGAAAAAAACCATACAAAACACAAAGCTCTTTTGTTTTGATAACAGGTGGTGGGTTATCTGTTCCTTGGTCTCCACCTTGTCTGGTTTAGTTAGTAAGTGGAATCAGAGTCTACATTCTATGGTGGCTGAGTGAAATTTTCCAGAAATGTCCCCAGGCTCTAAGATATGTCACTTAGAAAAGAGTGAAGACTTCAGTTGAGTGGTAGTGCTTTCCAAATATAGAGTGGTCCCTTCGTATCCACTGGGCTTTGGTTGCACAAACCCTTGAGGATATCAAATCCCACTAAATACAGCAGTGTAGTAAAACAGTGGCCACTGGAACTGGAAACGTTCAATATACAACCTGAGTCTGGCATGAACAGACTGGTCAACATCCAGGCCATTCAGCACCAAAACCTGGGTATACTCCTCTTAATATGACATAAAATAATTCCCTGTTTTATATGGATCTTCCCAGAAGATCCAGAGCCCTCTGTTCTGAAGCTAGGTTTAAAACTCATCCTGCTGTGCTACCTGGTGTTCCTGGAATGCATGACTCATTGAGGTCAGAATGAGGTGCCCAGCCATGTGATCATGGCTGGGAACTTCATGCTGAATGAAACAAAGTGTCACAGTGGCACAGGACACACAAGGTGGCACAGTGGGACATGCGTGTGAACAGCCGCTTCATGTTGGAACAGAAGGCTGAGTGGCTCGTACCTGGGCCTGATATGGTCCAGATTGATCTAGATCCTAAATTCAAACCAAGATTCAGATTCTTACCCTATGGATCTTGTTCCTGCTGCCTGGCTGGTGGGATGTTTTTGCCTGTAATGACCTCAGAATTTATCCCTGTTCATTTGCTGTCTACAGAGAAGGCAGATAGCACTCCAGGGGTCTCCTCCCACCTTAAAATAGTCTCCAACAATGATCTACCTTTTCTGTTGTGACTCAGATTGACTGTCTATCTGCTTTTCGTTTCAGGGGTTTACTCCATCATGCTGCTGCTATTATTGCTTCCTCATGCCTGCAGGTTCTTAAAGTTCAGATAGACTCCTACACACACATGTGGTTATTTCCACAACCAACAGCCTGAACCCCTTTAAGACTTACTGGGGTGCAGAAGGCATTTCCCCACTACTACCACAACTTCTGCTCATCCCTAGGGCCAGCATGTGGATTTGTATCATTGCTTAAGAGTGATTAAGTTAAACTAATGATCAGATGTAATAGTAATAATAATAATAATAATAATAATAATAATAATAATAATCATTGTTAAAATATACATGTATAGGGGTGTACTATAATCAACTTGATTTGGTTGGGTTATATATGTATATTCACCTAGTTTGCAAGGACAAAAGTAAGTATAAAGTGATCATGTGAGCTACTTCCCAAACAAATGGCTGATGAAAAGCAGAAATTTGTCCCACTATACCAGACACTGCATTGGTCTGAATATGGGGAGAAATGTGTGCTAACAACTCAGAAAACTAGCTCAGTTCACTTCCATCTTTATTATTATGAGATATATGTAAATTTTTGCAGAGGATTTGTACTGATCGTTTCAGCTGATTACTAATGTATGATGTTTTCTTTCATTAAAAAAATCAAGTTTCATTGGTATTGTTTCCCATCTGGTGACTATCACTGTTGCAGCCTTCAGAATTGATGTATTTAATGCTGAAGTTTACCCAGTGCTTTCTAGTTGTATTGTTTCCAGTGTATTGGAGGTGGGAGGATCTGCAGCATCTTCTCTTCCCTACACCAGTCCACCTAACCATAGTTTTATGGTTGGGTTGTGCCTGGCATCTGGTAGGGGGCAAATGATTCTAGGCAGCATCAATAGAAGTATAGCGTCTAAATCAAGAGAAGTGATATTGCCACTCTATTCTGCTTTGGTCAGGATCCACTTGGATTACTGTGTCCAGTTCTGGGCACCACAATTCAAAAAGGATGTTGAGAAACTGGACCGTGTCCAAAGGAGGGCAACTAAAATGGTGAAGGGTCTGGAAACCATGCCCTATGAGGAAAGACTCAGGGAGCTGAGTATGCTACGCCTGGAGAAGAGAAGGTTAAGAGGTGATATGATAGCCCCATTTAAGTCTTTGAAGGGGTGTCATGTTGAGGATGGAGTATGCTTGTTTTCTGCTGCTCCAAAGAATTAGGACCTGGAACAATGGATGCAAGCTACAAGAAAAGAGATTCCACCTAAACATTGGGAGGAACTTCCTGACAGTAAGAGCTGTTCAACAGTAGAACATACTCCCTCAGAGAGTGGCAGAGTCTCCTCCTTTGGAGGTCTTTAAACAGAGGGTGGATGGCCATCTGTTGGGTGTGCTTTGAGTGTGAGTTCCTGCATGTCAGGGGTTGGAATGGATGGCCCTTGTGGTCTCTTACAACTCTTTGATTCAATGCCTCCTCTTGAGGGGCTGAGAAGACAAGTTTAGGATAGCTTGAGAATAATGGAGTCTGGAGTCTTGGAGAGCTGGGGGCTTCACCATAGGCAGAACCAGTTAATTGAATTATCCCACTGTTCATCCTTTCTTGTCCATCCGAAAATGGGTCTGTGGTTTTTAGTCTACCCACATCTTTTAAGCTTTGCTACATTTTTCAGCACTTCCCCCTGCTAGTTGTTCTACTATGCTTTTTTCATGTATGTATTTTTAACTGTATACAGCAGCTCACAAGGTGTGGCTTCAGCACTGGTTTGTATGGAGCCATGTGTCTACTATAGACCAGTAGCCTTTGTGATGTCTACCTGCTTTATTGTCAGATGGATGACTGAGAAATATCCTGCATATGGGATCATCAGCATTATGATCAGAGAAACAACACCTACAAAATCTATTATTCATTAAGTGTAACCAATATATAATTTAAAACAGTGGGTTTTGTCAAATAATGTTAGGTCAGCATAATTTTCTGCCTATTACTAATATCTATAACATCTTTGCCTTAGTCAGCTCTATTTAAATATGCAATCATTTACAGCTTTTGACTATATTGTGTTCACACTCCCAATTTCCAATATTCAACTACTACAAATTTTATGCTGACATCAATAGCAAACTATTAAAGACAGTATTTCATTATTGGTTTTTCATCCCAAAAGTTATTTACAATTATATACTAAGCACTAATATTAAAGGAAACCATTTAAATGAGGTGCTATCTGCTTTAACAATATGTCTGTCACAGAATGAGATTGTGTTTAAAGATTTTATCAAGAAATGGTTGTTTGCTGAGGTTATGTTTTGTCCATGAAATATGCATTTCATATCTCTTTCATTTCATTAACATAATTTAATTTGTGCTTTGCATTTTGTGCATAATACATATTTGATTTACAAAACAAATATTTCCATTAGAAAATGAATTTCATGCAGGCAAAAAGCAGAACCAAATGATGTATTGAAGGAAAATAAGAAGAAATGAAATGCATTTTCTCAGTCTATTAAAAAATCTATGGCATTGACAGAAAGTGCACTTAGTGCTACATTTAAAAAATAGCACATATGTCAATGTATTAACAAATAGAATTGGAAATACAAATATTTCCCTATATCAAGCCAAGAATCTCTTTATTTTAATTGAGTTGATTTAAAAGCCCCCAACTACAATTTAATTTTTATTTCATCATGTGGTGCCGTGGCTGATGCCATTACATCTGTGCAGGGCTGGCAGTCAATATGCAAAGAGGTTTTACCTTTTTAAAAAGTTACCATTGACAAAAGCAACAAATAATGTAATGGTTGGAAAATGTGAAATTATTAATTTGCTGATTGCCTTTGAATGTTAGAAAAAGTGGGTTGGGAGGGAAGCAAGTTAAAGTAATGATGAAAGGACTCATGCCAGATTATTCTAAAGATCCTGCCCCTAAGCACCAAAGAATAGGATGGTGGTTTTGCTCCCTCCTATGCTCCCAGTTACAAAAGCTGCTTGTGTTTTGCAGTTCCATAGATATAAGAGAGAGGAGTAAGGGGTTGCATGGGGGAACTCTTATTTAATTATATTTTAAAAGAGAGAAATATGTCAAAATCAAATAAATGTAAGGAGACAAGGGTTGTATCTACGCTGCAGATATAATCCAGTTTGACACCACTTTAACAACCATGGCTCAGTGCTATGGAATTGTAGTTTTGGGAGTCATTAACTCCTTTATTTCAAGACTGCTCTGGTGCAACAACAAGTTACACTTTCCATAATTTCATAGCACTGAGCCCTGGAAAATAAAATTGACGTAAAAGAGACTACATGGGCCACCCAGTCCAGACCGCCACCAATCTAGTTCTAGGCTGTTCACAATATTCTAGGCTAGTGATGGTGAACCTATGGCACGCGTGCCAGAGGTGGCACTCAGAGCCCTCTCTGTGGGCACACATGCTGTCACCCTAGCACAGAGTTTGCCAGAGTTTCTTACTTTGCAATAAATAAGTGGGGTCCAGGTTGCAGTTTGGGCACTCGGTCTGTAAAAGGTTCACCATCACTGTAATCTAGGCAAACTAACTATGGCCGAGATTCACTTAAGTAGAATGACACATGAAATGCCAACAAATCATCATTGCACAATGGACATATTATCTTAACAGAGGCAAAAACAGAGCTGAGCAGACAGCATGTTCATTTGTGTCTCATCATTGCAAGTTGTCTATTGCACATTGTGGTTATGCATCCTGTACTTTGTGTTGTTGTGCATCACGTATTGTATGTTTCACAATGGTACCCAGTCAGTGATGTGTTGTGCAATGTGGGTATGCTGCTTCGGAGTTGCATAATGTTGGCATAGCATATCTCCACATGTGGATATTTATGCTATGTTAAGGCGATGTTGGATTGAGGCCTATATTTTTGTTATATGTAGACCTAATTAAATATTGCAGAAAGACTGATTTTAGAATGACAGAAGGAGGTTAGAAGAAGGAGTACACTAAAGAAAAATGGAAAGCAAAACAGAAGGGCTCTGACACATTTAAGAATAATAAAATATAGCAACCCAATTCTGTAAGTTTCTTTATTTTTGGTCTCTTAGAAGTATCCTAGAACCAGGTAGCCCTTCCATCCCAGATTATATTATGAACTAGAAAGACAGAGAACACTCATGAGTAAAGGGCCACTAGCTGTTCAGTTGTATTTGCATATGGATCCTAAGATATGAAAACTCTCTAGTCTGTGTTAGCTTTTTAAAACATTCGGACTTGATGTTTCTTACCTTTGATATTCATAGTACTTCCCGACACTATATCCTATCCAGGGATTGAAGTCTGCTGGGGAAGGAAGTTCTTCTTCTATGTCCAAGCAATGAAGTCAATATACTGTGGGAGAGGGTCTTCTCAGCTATGGTGCACCAAATGTGGAATGCTTTCCCTTTGGAGGGCCAACTGGTACCAACAGTGGTTTCATTTAAGCATAAAGTACAAACATGGCTATTTGTTAAAGCCTTTGGCTTCACTTGGCTTATCTCAAAATGCACATACAGTGCACATAGTTTTAAAATAGGTTTAGTCTTTTAAACCTGTTTTTAATTAGTTGCTTGTATTTAATATACAGCCAGACCTCCTTATCCATGGATTTTTTTATCCAACTTGAAAATATTCCAAAAAAGTATAAATTCCAAATAGCAAACCTTGATTTTGACATTTTATATAAGGGATACCATTAATTTAATAGGACTTGAGCATACACGAATTTTGTTATCCGCAGGGGATTCTGGAACCAAACCCCCCAGCAGGTAACAAGGACCCACTGTATAATATACTTTTAGTCTATTTATTATTTTGTTTTAGTTTGTTTACAGTTTTGACTTATACATCTCCCTGAGATCTTTTGGTGTAAGGAGGAATAGAAATATCCACATAAATGAATACATAAGTAGGAATACATAAGCGTAAGGGGCTGTACAAATAGCCCTGAAGAGGCGGCATGCAACTGCCCCATCTTCAGCCAGATCAGTGCCGCCGCAACCTCACACTCTGGAGGGTGCAAAAAGGAGCTACAAAAAGCAATTCTTTTTGCACCCTCCAAAGGGCACCATAGCTACGGTGATATGGCTGTATGGCACCCCTTTGGTGCTGCATTATGTGGATGCAGCACAGGAGGGGTGTCATCGCACCCTGGTGGCATTGTCAAGGGCATGTGTCATCTGGACATGATGCCCTGAGTCTGCCCCTGCCAGTCTATACAGGGCCTCAGTAAATAAAACCAGTATCATTGAATTCAATAACACTTGTTGCCACTGTGCATTAGATTGGACCCTTTTAGCATTTGGGAATTTGAGTGGATGTTGCAAAGATGTTAACAGATAACATCTAACTAGGTTCTTGGGGAAGGATTGTTTTATAGTGGTAGAGTAGATGTTTTGCATCCAAAAGAATCCAATTTCAGTCTCTAGCATCTCCAGGTGAAGACAAAAGAAGACTCTGGTCTGAAATTCTGGAAGAATACTATACACATACTGAAGGCAGAGCTGATCTTTAGGGTCCAGTTGCCTAATTTGTTATAGGGAAACCTCCATTTTACAGATGAAAACATGTGGCCAAGCAACAATGGAATGTGATTGAGATGGAAAAAGTTTATAATGAGGAAGAAGCTAGGAGAGGCTGCAGTCTATAGAGAAGGGCAAGATTCTGCCCTCTCTTGTCTTCTCCTCCTGCTAAGTTAATTGAATCCAAAGCACTTTCGTGCTTTGGATTCAGTTTGCTATATATGAAGTAAGCTGCAGATGAAGGTAAAGAGTGGTAGGAGGAGAGAGAAACCAGGACATTTTAAAATTGGGCTGACATAGAATTAATTCAAACTATCTCTGCCAGATTGGAACAGTTGGAGGTTATGGACTTTCTGTGCTGATTTTTGCACAGATGGATCTGCTGTCTCAAGTGGTGGGCTGTGTCTTTTGATTTTAGTGCACATTCTAGCTCAATGACACAGTAAATATAATCTTGCACAATGGCAATTCAGCTATTCAGTCTAGCACATCATGGTACGGGCTGATTACTACTAATCACAAATTGCTCTTTCATACATTCACTCTTTGCCAAGCCTCTGGGATTTTTGTTCATGTTGGGCCAGTTTTCACTTGGCATTGGAGTTTTGAGAGCCTTCCCTAGCATGCTTTAATAAATTGACCTGGAAGGAGAACTTCAGTTAGATTCTCAAAAATACACAACTCTTAAGTCGTAAACTAAATTATGACATTTATGTCTGCATAAATCAGGAGGAACTTCATGGGTAGAAGCTCAGTGGAGCAATGAATTCAATGTCGCAAAAGAGCACTATAAACCAGTCAAGAATCTGGCACTCTTAAGATACCTGCCTTGATGGTATTCATACAATTACTGCAAATGTATTTTCTGTCCATAGAATATATAGGCATTGGCCTTTGGGTTGGTGTAGAGGTTCACAAATATATCTGCACTACACTATTACAGCAGTTTGGTACTTGGAATTCTCTGCTACAGAGCTCTGCTGATGGAATTCAGGGGAGAACATCATAGCAGAGAATTCCAAGTACCTCATTAAACTACAATTCCTATGGTGTTTTACCCTTAAGTTCCATCCTGGTGTAAGGTTGAATTTGGAGCACAACTTCAATCCTCCTTTGCTTGCTCTGACCCAAACTGGAAGACCTAAATGTTCACTTTAACTCTGCAGGGTGGAGAGAAGGAAGAGGAACCTTGGCCTTCCCAAGAGACTCAAGGAAAAACAACAAATGCTGCAGTTTCTCCTAGCGTATGTATATTACACTCTGATATTACTGGGCCATACGTGTCCTGGGTTTCATCTGTGCAATGGAAGTATCAAAAAGCTCTCCTTGAGTACAGAATGCCTTCTAAATTACCAGAGGGACAAGGAAGATCTATTTCAGTGATTCCCAAACTTTGGTCTTCCATGTATTTTGGACTTCCACTCCCAGAAGCCCCAGTCAGCTTGACCAACAGTCAGGAAGTCTGGGAGCTGAAGTCCAAAAACCTGGAAGACCAAAGTTTGGAAACCATTTATCTATTATATCCCATCATTCAAGGTTTTGCTGGGCTCTCCCCTGAGTCTCTTCTGGATATCCTACTCCAAGGCTCCGACAAATCACTTACTCAGAAATGGATTTTTAAAAAAACCACGTGATTGTTTTAACCAAATTATCCTTATCTATATAATTTGATTTAAATGTATATATATATATGTGTGTGTTTGTGTGTGTGTGTCATTGATTTGAATGCCTTAAGGTGCTTCTGCTGCTGATTATTGTTTATTTATATAGCGCCATCCATGTATATAGTGCTTTACAAACAGCTACAAAATAAAACATTCATAACTATTCCAATAATATAAAATACAATACTACTAAAATACAATGGAAAACACACACAGAGAGAGAGGATGCAGAATAAAACATGATAGTCAGTAAAGATAACCAAATATTGGTCCCATATAGACAGGCCAAAATAAAGCTGCTTCGAGTCACTTTAGAGGTATGCTGTTTAAATGATGCATGTGTCCTAAGAGTCCAGAAGCCACACCAAAGCCACGATCCAGTCCTAAGGACTGGAACACAGTTTTGGTGCAGCTTTCGAACACTTAGTACGCATGCATCATTTAAACAGCATACCTCTAAAGTGACTCAAAGCAGCTAGCTTTATTTTGGCCTGTCTATATGGGGCCATACTCAAGATAAAAAGCATTAATCCAAAATTTCAAAAGTTTTAAAATGTTTTAAAATGTATTTAACATGTCGTTTTAATGGTATGTTGACTGTAATAAAGTAATGTATGTATGACTTCTAAATTTGGTAGGACATGTTTTGATCCAACTCATTTACACCAAGAAACGATCGGTTAGCCCCCCACCCATCTTTCTCCCAACTCCCCATCTGCAATTGTAAGATAATGATACAGGTCTATCTTATTGGACTGCTGAGGCTGTGTATGTGAACTGTTTGGAGTGTTTATGTCTCTAGTCTTATAAGATACTACTGTTAGACTATACGATTAGCAGAGACCAGTACAGATTCTGTAGTCAGTGTAGCCGATTCCAGTAATTAATGACAGGTTGGTATCTTTCATTAATAATGTTGTCACAATTATACTTGTAACAATTATGCTGTTTTTATGTGCCTTTGCATCAACTCCATCTTACCACAACCCTATCATATGGTGCTTTTCTTCTGGCTTTTTCATATCTATTATTTGGTTTTTTAAAAAATGCACTGTCTATTATTAATTCCAGGGTCACCTTTGTTTTCATTTAATACGAGCGTTCTATGAATTGTCTTAAATTATGCTTTCAAGCTAGATTTGACTGAGTTCTTCACATCTTTCTTAAGTCTAGCAGCAACTTCTAGTAATGTTCCCCTGAAGGCAACAGAGTCATGTCAGAAAAGACCAGACAACTAGCATGTTTTTTTGGCTAGAGGAAGCTTGGGAAATTATGGCTCTTAATTTTTCTGTCTCCTTGGGGAGGTGGCAGAGATTGTAGGAGGCCGGAAGAGCAATGAACATTTCGCCAGTTTCTGCAGGAATACTATGTTTTCAATGGCTCAGTGCCAGAAACATGAGGAAAGCCAAGGGTTCCAGTTAAACTCCCCCCACTTCAGGGTTTTAGATGGGTCAGTGGGAAACAGAAAAATAACAGTTTGCACAAGGTCAAAAATGATTGCCTTTAGTCAACCTTGAAGAAAAGATAAGAATATTCATACCAGACTCTTGCTTTAAAGGCATAAGTAATTGCCACCTTTTGGTTGATATTTGAACATCAGAGACGCTCTAAAATTTTGAATGAGGAATGGGAGGAAAGAAAAACAGAAGGGAAACCCACCACTACTTGCACATATAAAGTAATTTATGGAGACTCACCAGTAGCTCTTCCCTGAGTTAGAAAAATAAACTTTTGTCTGCTACATCCTCTGACAAGTGACTGTATTAGTGTTATTTAAAAATGGAGGAGAAAAGTGATCCATTCTTATTTAGCATCTTCTTGAAACACAGAGGTTTTTTGTACAGAGTAAGACGATGCACAGGAGTTTTTTGTGGGGTTTTTGGGCTATGTGGCCATGTTCTAGAAGAGTTTATTCCTGACGTTTCGCCAGCATCTGTCGCTGGCATCTTCAGAGAGATCTGTTAGCTTGTGCTGTACTGTTTCTAGAGTCTCCTTTGTGGTTAGTTTTTGGATCCCTGTCTCCTGTATAGAGCCTTGGGTTATCTTAAATCTCCTTTCTTGCCTCATCCAGCCTTGGTCTGGCCTAGAAAATGTCACTTCCCTCCTTTTCTCTTTGTGACTGGGACAGATCCATTTTTAAACACACAGATATGTCACTTTGAGTTTGCTCCTCAGTAGCAACTTTGACAGGTGAGAGATGATGGAGAAATGGTGGTGGTGTTAATACTGTGATGACCTCTGTTTTGAAAACATTTATAATTCTAATGTTTTACTCTTAAGATACCTGCCACCAGCTTTTCCTTTCTCTCTGTGTGTAATTGTAAAGGTAGGTTTAAGATACTGAGCTATGTATCACTTCTAAACAAAGCACACAAGTGTTGTGGCATAGAAAACAGAAAAGTGCTGATACAGGGAACTGAGCTTGTTTGTTAGCAGGGATATTGGAAAAAATCCATCTCCTCAAGCAGGACAATCTCATCATATTAAAAGTTATGGATTTCTTGCTTAAGCATTCCACATGAGATGCAAGACGGTAGGAATTTTGCCTTTGATTATTGAGAGAGAGAGCTAACAAAACTAAAAAGAGAGAAAATTTAACATCTCTTTAATGTATCTGCCTTCATATGGGAGTTTCCCTAGGAATGAGTTCTTCAATTATATCGATAAATCAGTTTAGTAAAGTACAACCATTTACTTGCTTAGTAAAGCTGGCATATTACTATGCAGTACTCTGTGCTGAACTAAGTGAAACAGGCTTAGGTTTGTAACATGTGATAATTTTGCTAACTTTGAGAGCCAGCATAGTGTAGTAGTTTGGGTGTTGGACTAAGACCCTGAAGACCAGGGTTCGAATCCCTGTTTGGCCTTGGAAACCCACTGGTCTAAGGGCACATTTCCACTGTCAGGGAAATCCAGCTTACCTTTGAGTTACCCAGATCCACAGCTTTTCTACAGACATTAAGGCAAATTCAGAAGAACTGGCCACACAATTCTCCTTCTCAAACACACCATTATCTGATAAATTGCATTATGTGCAACCTGGTTGCTCTGGATTGTTTTCCCCACGTTCATATGGATGTGAATGGATGTATTTCTGAGCTCCTTCTCCCAGCCTCTCACTAACATCTCTATGGAGCACAGTCCACACACACACATGAATATTTGGATTTTCTGCTCAAAACCAAGATAAATTCCCACTTTTTTTCCACCACTGAATTAAAACCGTATGTCATTTGGACATCTCACTGTAAAATCTAAGTGAGACCACTTTATTTGGCCTCTGTTGACATGCCCACACTCTGACCCTCTGAATAAATCTTGCCAAGAAAACCCCATGATAAGTTGACATTAGGGTTGCCATAAGTTGGAAATGACTTTGAAGGCACACAACTTCCACAGCGAGGACAGACTCTACAGTACTGAGCCATCTATCCAGGTTTGATGGAAATGTTTCAGATGGTTCATCCTGAGGATGTCACTGTGTTGCTGAGGAAAATGTTCCTTGATGTTCCTCCTGGCTGATACGAACTGCTGGAATGGGGCTGGCAAATTGGTTGGTGGAGATTATAAACACTTCTCTGAAGGATGGTTTTGTTCCAGTTCCAGTTGCAAGACCACTCCTGGAGACGGCTGAGCATTGTTGAAGAACCCTTAATTGGGTTGCTGCATCCTAGATAATTATCGGCTAATTTTCAATCTTCTTTAAGTTCTTGGAATGAGAGCTGGCAGTCCAGTCACAGGCTTTCTTGGATGAAGCTGATTAACTGGATCCCTTCCAGTATGAGTTCCTCCCTGGCTTTTGGGGAGAAAATAGCTTTGGTCAGCTTGCTGGATAGCCTATGCCAAGAACCAAACAGGGAGAGGACATCCCTGTTGGTTTCCCTGCACCTGTCAGTGGCATTTGATACCATTGCATCCTTCTAGGTCATTTGGACGTAGCATATTTTGGCTGAATGTTCCCAGAAGGTAGGTCTGAGAATTATTCCTTAGCTCAGTTTGTTGTTAACTGCCACCAAGTCAAGCATCTCTTTTTCTCTTGCTAATGTAACTTGATTTCCCCCCTGAAGTACCCATATGACTAGAAGGATGAAGGGCCATCCGGCATGAATGTCCCTCCTGTTGGGTAAAATAATTATGTGGTGAGGAACATCAGGTGTCAATCCTTAGTTGTTAGTAATATATATAAGCACTCTGAAACCCAGATCAGGTTTGGGTTGAGGATAGTGGATTGGAGAGAGGAGTTGGTGTGTTAGTTTGGAGAGTGTGGATTGTAAATATATCAGATAAATGTATGTTGACAGATGTTAGAGCTTTTGTTGTATATATTGTACATATTGCAACAGGAAGATAAACATCTCCAAGGACTTTGGAAGGAGTCAACTGTGTCTGTGCCTCATTTCAGGTTGGTCAGCATCATGTTGCCAAATACTGCATGTTGGGTTGTGCTTCTGCACTCTGCTGTGTGTGAGCTACTGTTGAGGTTAAGCACCTCAGACGGTGCTGACTCTGTTTGGGCCTAGTTTTGGTTTGTTTTTTGTCACTGCACACCTGCAGTACATTGAGGAGAGCCAACACCACCAACAATACCTGAACTGACAACAGCAACATTTTCAAAGTGCAGGCATGTGACTAACATCGTCACAATGTTTGTTTGTTTTTTCCTGTATTGTTTTTAACATGTTTGCCTGACGAAGAAGCCAGTGGAGCTTCAAAAGCTTGCAAACTATATTTTGTGCATTTGGCCCATAAAGTATCATGGTTTTGTGGATTTTCACTCTTATACCAGTTATCTTGACTTCCAGGGATTTCCCCCCTAAGCCCAATTCCAGGTGCTGATTCTTACCCATAAAGTTCCAATATGGTTTTGGGCCAGGATATCTGAAGGACCATATCTCCTCTGTGCATATATATATACAGTGGTACCTCGGGATACGAAATACCCAGGTTACGAATTTTTCGGGATACGAAAAAATCCCATAGGGAATTATTGTTTCGGGTTACGAAAGTTTTTTCGGGTTACGAAAAAACTCCGGCGCTATTTTAAATGGAGCCGCGGCAGAGCCGCGGCTTTTTCCCCATTAGCGCCTATGGCATTTCGGCTTACGAAGGCTTTTCGGGTTACGAAAGCGGCCGCGGAACGAATTATTTTCGTAACCCGAGGCACCACTGTATATATATATATATATGCCTGCCAAAGTCATGAAGTCCCTTGTTTGAATGCCTGCTATGAACTTAATAGGTGGCTTTAAGCAATATGTATCAACATGCATGGGGGAATAATAATGTTGGTTTACCACACATGTCTATTGTAAAGATACCAACTAGGTAATGCTGCTGTTCATTCAGAGGAACAGCAGAATGCAAGGGTATTTATCCTTTTCCAGCAAGTACTTTTTTGTTTGGTGACCCTGTTTTGTGCACTTCCATCAAGAGAGGCTAAATTAACAGATATATGAAACAGGGCCTTTTCTGCAGTAGCACCTCGATTGTGAAATTTTGTCTTAGGAAGTTTAATCCCCTTTCTGCCTAGATTTAGGCAGGCTGTAAAGAATTCTTTGTACTTCTACCTGATTCCCTCTTTGTTTTTTAAATCACTTACCTATTCTGCTTTCCAGTTGGTGGTTTTGATATATATCTATATCTATATATAAAAATTTTTAAAGCTATATGTCACCTTGGGATCAGAAAGACAATTGAAAAATATTTACTATAATAAATAATGGCACCTGTTATGTCTTATTAGTGTGTTTGTATGATCACAACTGCATAATAGTGATGTGGCTTTTGTGTTTGGGGGAAACCCCTACCACCACCTTCTAATTACCGTTTTATGGTCACACTAAATGAGATGAGCAATGTTTTCATTTTATTGTAATGAAATGCAGCTGTTTGGGGCTTTGAGTTTGATTAAAACTGTGGGAGGGAAGGACGCCTAAACCTTTTCCACACGGCCATTTTCATGATCAAAATTGCTTGTTTCCTACCTGTTGGGGGGAAAAAGATACAGGATCCTGTGTATCATTTTTTCTTGTGAAAAGAAAAGCAGTGGTGCATATGCGGTGTAATTTTTGTTTAAGAAATACTTGCGGGAAACGGATCCTTCCTCTGAAAGAATTGCTTCGTGTGCATTACCTAGTTGGTATCCTTTCCTTACACTAGACCTGTGTGGTAAATCAGCATTATTATCCCCTCATGCATATTGATGCATATTGCTTAAAGCCACCTATTAAGTTCATGGCAAGCATTCAAACCAGAGACTTCATGATTCATACTCACTATAGGTTAGTCCAGATTAGAGTAGACACCTTCAATCAATGGGGTTTACCCAGGTATTGACTAACATTCAGCAATTGATTGAATGGATCTACACTAGTTGGGAATAACCAACATGATCCAAGAGTATATTTCCCACAGCTTGCTGCAGGCCTGTTTCAGTTAGAAAATGCTGAAGACCTATATTAACTCCAGTTTCATCCAGATTAGCTCTTAATGCTTGCAAATCTTTTGAAACTTGTCTAAGTGCGGCACACAGAGCCACATATATGTAGCTGTTCTAAGTAAAAGAGGTTGCATCTGTAGGGGGTTAGGAATAGGCAGAAAGGCCCTTCTGCTGGCAGACCCCTCTTCTGCCAACTGAACTTGAAACTCTGCCTGGAGACCAGTTTGCCAGCAGAGCTGTTCTACTTGCTAAGACCTTCTCGCAAAAGACTTATAGGGGGCAAAGAAAAAGAACGGAGCCATCAAATTCTGCAACATCCCAGCTTTATCCAGCCCAGCAATAGTATAAACACAAATCCACCCAAGTAAGAACAGTTTTATGGCATTTCCAACATTTCTTAACCAAGACGGGTTGGAATTCATAAAAGTGGGTCAGCTTGCACTTGTCCATTTTTCACAATAAGGATTGCACTTTAATCCATTGACTTTCAGAATGGATGGAAGACATTTTGGTTAAAAGCATGGAAGCAGATACAGGGCACATCCAGACTGAAAAGTTCCAGATTTTATTCTTCTTTTCCCCCCCTGATTTTATAATGGATTAAAATAAACTGACCCGGGGGATCTGGTATAAAAAATATGTGATTGTTCCAGGAGCTGACATAAAATATTCTGGAATAAACAAAACACGTATGGAGTAACTTCGAAAGAAAATAAGAAAGGACAGGAGCAAAATCCGGGACTGTCTCGTCTTTTTAATCAGTTTGGAGAGACCCCTAATTAATGATTTATAAATTTGAACCAACATTTTGAGACAAGCAGCTATTACTGAACATTAAATTTTGACAGCACTTAACCTACTTGACATTAAAAAAAAGTATTACTTAAATATAATGTTTTATATTCTGCTAGATTAAGAC
The DNA here is from genome assembly GCF_019175285.1 of Sceloporus undulatus. NCBI lineage: Eukaryota > Metazoa > Chordata > Lepidosauria > Squamata > Phrynosomatidae > Sceloporus > Sceloporus undulatus. Next base: position 11,695,452 of record NC_056529.1, on the reverse strand, counting down.
TGCAATTCTACATACATTTTGTTTTTGTTATTGTCAGCTGCCTTTGAATCAGCTTCAACTCACGGTGTCCAAATGCATTTGAGGAAGTAGACTTTAGTCTACGAAAGCCCATGCTGCCAATTTCTTTCTTTCAGTTAGTCTCAAAGGTGCTACAAGATCTCTCTGCAACTGATTCTACAGACTAACGTGGCTATGTCTTTGAATTCTACTATCATGGTGAGTCTGCGCATGAGGTATCTCCATGACCCCTATTCAAAACCTCTCTCCTCAGGTCTTGTAGGATCAGGCCTGTGAACTCCCTGATTAAGTCTGGCATACAGTCTTCCAATCATTCCAGTATCCTCTACCTTTCCCAGTATTAATGTCTTTCTCATGATGTGGTCAAAATACGACAGCCTTAATATAGTTATCTAGGCCTGTTACAGACTGCCAAAATAAAGCTGCTTCGGGTCTCTTTGGAGGTATGCTATTTAAATGATGCATGGGTCCTAAGAGTCCGGAGGTCACGCCAAAGCCACACTCCATTCCTAAGTACTGGAGGGCAGCTTTGGTGCAGCTTCTGGATTCTTAGGATGCATGCATCATTTAAACAGCATACCTCCAAAGAGACCCGAAACAGCTTTATTTTGGCAGTCTGTAACAGGCCCTTCAGGATTGATCTGCTCCAGGACCCATTTGTTTGTCTTTTTAGTTGTCCATGGTATCCTCAGCACTCTTCTCCGCCATCACATCTCAAATGAGTTGCTTTTCCACTTTCTTCACTGTCCAGCTCTGTACATGGTAATGGAGAATACACAGTGGGTTGGATCTTGTCTTGTTATTTCATAGCCATCCTTGCCATTTCCAACCCTCTTCTCATTTACCTGGGAGTAAATCTCATTAAACTCAGTGTCACAACTAACTAGACATGTAGATTTGTGTTATAACAATGTAAAACTAGTGCTTATTTTTTTTAAAAAAATGGAAAGTGTTGGAGTTCAAGATAGAAAAGATGCCACATTTTTTTGGCCAGCGCATTCATTTGCTTGACCCTAAATCTATAGGACTTGTTGTTTTCAATGAGGAGGAAAAGGCATCCTGAACATGCTTAAACTAAATTATTTGTACATTTCAGGACTGAAACCTAGAATTGAAGGCAGATTCTTGAGCTAAGACCATGTAAGCTCTGATTATATGTATTCCCTGGGTAAAGTCAAAAGTGTGGGAGAAAGAAGGAAAACAGACCTGTTTGTTTCTCTGTGCTGTGATAATGTGCCAGACTTCTACATTTGTAGCACCCTGAGTTATGAGTGGCAAAGATTTGTCTATTAAGAGCCATTTTAACAAGTCAGCTTATAAGTATTCCAGCTTTACCTAATGATCCTTGTGTGAGCCTAGATTTATACTCCCAACACTGTAAAAAACTTCAGATTGTTTGACCCTGTAAACACAAAATTCATGTATCTCACCCTGGGACAAATGCATTCTTTTAAAAAGCAGCATATGGGCAGCCTTGGACTGATGTTAGTTTATTGTCACTGCTTGATAACGTTTAATGGAAAAGATACAAGAGTGCCAAAGAATTTTAATTATTTTTGTGATAAAGTTATATGTTCGGCCTTGAAAAAGTGAAGATAATGCTGGGATTCATTATTATTCCCAGTGTGTTTAAACAGACGACACAGAATGCAAACAAAAGCAGATGAAATTTGAAAAGTATTATCAATATTGCAGATAGCAGATGCCCTTTCCAATCAGAACAAGAATATCTTCTATAGCAACTTTATGGTTGAGTAGTTTATTCATTTCTATTAGAAGGTTGTACGTTTCTAAAATATGTAGATGATATCTAGGAAACCAACCAACCAGTAGGGTCATTTTGCTTGTTTTCCTAAATTTATTATTTTCACTTTTGCAGGCTTGATCTGAGGTGCATTAACATGGGAGAGAAATCTTGTTGTCTTAGAATGCTATCTTATATATTTGACCTTTCATGTGTTCCACCATAGTTCTGGCAAGAAAATAGAAAGAGGTGTTTTACTATTCTCCTGTTCGAATGCTGCATTTAAAGAAGGTAAGTGGCAGAGTTTTGTTTTCCTTATGCATTATTTTAATTTCCACTTAAACTATTATTATAAATGACGCATAGCATATATAATATAGTTATATATCAGACTTTTAAAGAAGAATATTCTATAAGGCCTTCAACGATTCCAGTATAAATTTGTCATTTTCTGCAAACAGGTATGAATTGGGAAGAAGACTCTTCATTCACAAATGACTTGCCATTGAATCTAATGCTTTCATAATATATGAAAGAGAAATGGAAACGTAAGTATCAATCAAGTATCAGAAATATTTTTTCTAGAGGTACCGATACATGTGCATTTAACTGCATTTTAACAACTATTTGTATGTTTTTGCTTAAGGCTTCGTATGTGTTTTCATCTTTACGTGATTTTTGTAAGGTGCCTATCCTTACAAAAAGAAGGAAAGAGGGACTATTTTCACGGCACATGACTCTTTTAAAGTGGGGTGAAATTTGATAAAATCTTAGCCAAACTTTCTTTCTCTCGTTCTATCCATTAATTTTGCGGTGGACTGTACAATCCATATCAAGGATGTGGAATTTTCAGAGTGCTCTCAAAGAATTTCTCGGCATTTATGGCTGCATGGTGCAACACAGAAGCATTTATCTTCCTAGCAGACTCCAAGAATAAAATGTACTCCATAAATGTCAGGATTTTTTAAAAAGTAAAATCTTGAGTTGTAGACAGAGTTCCAGTGCTGACTCATGTTCTTTCCAGCCAACAGCAAATGATCTGTACAGTTCTTGTGCCATCGTGAACTGAGCTTTGATAACTTAGGGGAAGATGTGGCCACTAGAAGTGACATCTCCTGCAGAGTAGATGTAATGTTCAGGTACAGCCATCTGTTAAAATTTATTGTTGTTTTAAATACCTGGGACAGGTATACTGATGCAATATATATACCCCAAAGAAAGGAAAGGAAATATGTGCAAAGGGGTTTGATCTATCAGAGTGCAAAGAAATTCAAAGAACTGGAACATTTTGGTTATTCCAATGGAAACTAAAGTACTGTTTTAAACTACAAATAAGTTTCAATAACATATATTTGTATATTTTGGGGTGACTCTTGGATGGGTGCTTCTTGAGTAGTCCCTTCTATTCTGTGGCTCATGAGATATAGTAAGGGGGAAATGGATGTTAGGATTGTCAGTTTTGTATAAGAAAGAGGAAGGAAGGAAGGAAGGAAGGAAGGAAGGAAGGAAGGAAGGAAGGAAAGTGATGGTGCCATGGAGTTAGGCCCATGCTCTGTTTGTTTAATGTGTGTACCTAGCTACCTTGCCGCCAAGCAATATGTAGGATATCTGTTCTCCTTCAATCAACCTAATGCAATCCAGGATAACAAGGGTGAAGGTTACACATGAAATTAAGAAACTGAAGCAGAGTCACATGTACAGCACAAGCCAATGCAGCATATTATTAAAGACTTGGGCATTTAGAAGACATTCCAAAAAACAGCTTGCTCATTTTGCAGGCTCTAAGCAGTTGCTGACATTCAAATTATGGGGCAATCAAGGCAGGAGATTACTGGTGGACTGGTTGCAAGTGATGGGCTTGTCTCAGGCTGGTGATGTGATAAACCCACCCGGATGGGTACTGTTTTGGGAGCAATGGTCAGCAAGTGAACATAGCAGTTTAGCCTGCTGTTTCCCTGAGCTCAAAGGTAAGTCAGCCAGACATTGGTTGCTGCTATGTGCAGTAGCTTTTTCAAATGTTGTATGGATCAGAATTGTGAGTTTACACACACAGTGAGAAATTCTTGGACCAACATACATGCTTGTGCAACCAGATAACTACTGTATATACTAGACTATAAGTCGACCTCATGTATAAGTCGAGGGCTAGATTTGGGGCCAGAATTATGGATTTTGCTATGACCCATGGATAAGTCGAGGATATAGCAAAGGATCTAAAGGATGGCGCAAAGCAAAACAATGTCAAAGAACGTACAAAATTTCAGCAGACATAACTCTTTGTGCTCACTCTTAAGGCTGGCTGGATGAGAGAATAGAGGGGTTCAGTGCTTCCAGGACAGATTATACTCTTGCTTTTCACCTTACTTTGACCCGTGGATAAGTCGACTCAGGTTTTTTGGGTCAAGTTTTTGACCTAAATTTCTAGAGTTATACATGAGTATATGCAGTATGTAAAAAAATGAATGGGACAAGAAAACAAAATGGGGGAAACTGCAATTGATGTCACAGATTTTAACAGAAAAAAGTCCTAACCATCACCACTATTCCTTGTTAGCTGACAGTCACACTTGTGGCAGAAAAAATACTGGTATATTTGAGATACAGAATATAGAAGTCTGTTATTCAAGAAAACTGTATCAATGCTCTCAGATTTCTTAACAGTCTGATCTGGAAAGTATTCAAAGACTATTGGAAATATGTATGGAAAGAAATGTTTGCATGCAGAGCTCAACTGATTTAATGCATTCTTTGGTAAGATCTAAAGAAGCCAAGCCATTAAAAGCTGGAGCATTGTGAGAAAACTCTTGTGATAAGATTCAAAAGCTAGTGGAAATTCCATATGTTATGATGGACTTCCTGCCTCATTTTTTCCTCTGTTGGGAGAATTCGGGTACGCAGCCATTTTTTTTTTTTGTTCTTAAACTCAACTTGGTCATTTGAGGTCGGTTACATATTATTGTGATTAAGTGAGGCAGGGTTTCAATACATGAAAAGGTAAAATTAAGCTTCCTATTATCTTTTTGAAGTATGGATTTGAAATATGGTTGCCTTCCCCATATGATTTCTAGATGAAAAGAAACTAGAATGAAGAACTGGCTTATTATCCTATTTTTAAAAGAGAGTGTCCTCAACACTTCTTCTCCATCTTCTCCCCAGGACATATGTCTCCCATCCTTTCCAAACTTCATATTATACAGCTACATCTTTTCACTAAAACACAATTTGCTTATCACAATGCAGTTGGCAATTTGAACCACATTTGTCTTAAAATTCATTGAGCCAGGCTTATGATGTGGCTTTGGTAGAAAATGCATGTCTGTAGCATCTAGTCACTATAATTAAGGAGCAGCACTGAGACCAACTGCTATAGGAAATAAGCTAACTTTTTATTATAAGAATTCCATTAGCAATTAAAAAGCACTCTAAGGGGGCCAAGTTAAGATAGAGTAGAACAGGAGGAGGATTTCGGCTGCATCCGCACTGCAAAAACAACCCACTGGTTGACACCAGTTTGGCCGCATTCCCAGTATGATTTAAAGTGAATTGCTGATCGGGTTGTGTGGCTGTCATTCCCATTTGAAACCAGTTCCGATCCTACTGTGATTGGTTTCAATCACAATGAAGCGAGGCAAATGCAGAAAGCCTGCTCTTTCCTGAAACTAGTTCTTTGGCAGTTCTTTTGAAAAGGTTCTATTCTGAAGCATGTTCAACAAGTGGGAATGATGGATCTGGATCCCATCATTCTGGAGGGGAGGCACTAATGGCAGAAGGGTGTTACCATCCCTGCTGAGTTTTTTGTAGATGCACCATTTCCCCCTCTCAGTGCTGCATTTGTGTTTGTGGTGTGACTTTTTTAAATATAAAATTGATAGAATATTCAATTCATTGATTTTGCAACTACTTGCAATCAGTGAGGCAAGTAGTTGCAAAACCAATGAATTGAATCTTAAGATTTGATTCCTTGGTTTTGCAACTACTTGCAAGTACCCATACGATCCAACAGCAGTTCATGATGAGGCAAGTAGCTGCAAAACAAATGAACTGAATCTTGTATCAATTTTAATATATATACTCTCTCAGCCTCTGAGGATGGCAATGGCAAACCTCCTCGGAACAAACCTTGCCAAGAAAACCCCATGATAGGGTCACCATAAATTGGAAATTACATGAAGGCTCACAACAATAACAACAACTGGATAAAAGTGAACTTTAATGGTGGTAAAATTCAAAGATATAGCCATGTTAGTCTGTAGAATCAGTATGTAGAGGATGAGCTTTCGTAGACTTACATCTACTTCCTCAGATGCATTTGGGAAAGTGCAAATGCATCTGAGGAAGTAGACTCAAATCTAGGAAAGCTCACACCACTGGTATCTTTCTTTCATTTAGTCTCAACGGTGCTATAAGATCAGTGAAATTTTAAAGTTATTGATGGTGTTGCCATACTGCAATTGATATGTTTGCAGCAGTAATACCAGCATCAATTACTTCATACTCTCCAACTGTCCTGATTTGGCAGGGACTGTTTAATCCTCTGTCATCCCACTTTTTCGGATACTTTGAAAATGTCCCAGTTTTTTCTTTTCTCCTCCTCCCATTTTATTCCTTTGTCCTCAGCCTACTTAAGTGTCAGCAAACTGAGTTCAAAGTGTAAAAGTAATTCACATTCAACTAACTCAACAAGGGGGAGAGGAAAGATCTTGACCTTCCCAATAAGCTCAGGCTAAAGCAAACTGCTGCAGCATTTCCTAGCCTATGTATTCTTCTTCATTAGTACACTTTGCCATCTTGACCACACCCTGATGTTCCTTGACCAAATGAGTCCTGCTTTCATTTATGAACTGTTGGTGAATATGTGACCCATATATGTATGTTAGTCATTCTCAGTTGTCCTTTGGCTAGATGTATGAGGACAGAATAAATCTAGTAGCTTTAGCTACTACATTGTCTTGCTTTCATATATCTCCATGTAAAACATACAATGCATGCTTAATGATGTAATATAACCTGCAATCTTATCCTTAGAAGTGAAAACAATGTCAAAACCGAATGCCCCTGAATAAAGCATAATCTGTTTAAAATCCCAGTGTAAAATTGATTAAAATGAAAAACCACATTGTAGTTCTTTCCCTAAGTGCATCCACAGGTTCCTTACCCTTGCCCTATGATTATATAATAGATTTTAAGTCTCTGATATCTGCAAATCTACATCAAAATATATTCTATAGCTGTAGGAAACAGCTCTGAATTGTTAACCTTCTCCCCAGGTAGTGGAGGCTACACACTGTGAGATTAGATGTATATTTTCTTGGAGATATGCCACCCATAGAGGAGTCCATATTTACATCTTTTGTTGATATTTTTTATAGATTAAGAGTCCCTTTACTTGGGTGATAATTCTCCTAAGTACTGTAATTTGCTGCCTCTAATATTTGTCTTGAGTCCTAGTTTGCAAAATATATTTGAAACCACTTTATAAAGTCGCATAATTGCTTCTTTGTGGAGCGGGCATAATGAGTAGTTTCTTTATCCAGCCTTTATCCTGTTAACCTTAGAGGTGAGTGACTGCTTGCTGGAGTAGTTGGGGAATGTCTTAGCGCTGTTGAGCCATTTAATTTCAGGACTAATTTCATAGCAGTGACACGGAATTGGCCATGAGTGAGCCAGCAGTTATTTCAAGGGTTTTCAGTTAGGACCTGATGCAATGCTAAAATGAAAAGGAAAGAAAGGCACTTGTGGATGGATGTTTTGTGAAAATGCACAAATTGATCCATGCAGATATACACAACTTACACAATAACACTGATGTGCAAAAAAAGGCCAGGATCCTGTCAGGGCATTGTGTGCTCATGAATGACTTGCACATGTGGGAAAGAGAATTGCAAAGATATGCAACATCAGTATCCAATAGAGGGCTGTTGTTGTTAACGCGTGCTTTCAAATATTATCCAACTTATGGCAATCCTAAGGCAAACTTATATTAGCATTTCAAGCCAAGCCATAGTTCAAGGCAAGAAATCAATACCAAGTCAGGACTCAAGATGCTTTCTTCAGATAACTCAGACGAAAGCTCTGGTATCCTTCCCAACCTTTTCTTATCAAGTCTCATTATTGTAGGTGGTCTTGATAAGCTGGCATTTTTCATAAAGCCTCCTTGAGCACTGGAGGCATGCCCTTTCAGATCGTCTCTGGCTAAAGGTAGGGACATGCTTGTCCTCCTCCATTTCCACAGTATTAGAAGTCCCTGCTGCCAGGTAGGTTGGCTCCTGATTGTCTTAGCCTCTGCTGGAGTTCTCGGGCCAGAGGTAGGACCAGACTGAGGTTCAAGTTCAGACCAGGGCTCCAGCTTAGCTTCAGAGTCCTCCCGTGAGTCCTAAGCCAAGCTGGGCCTGACAGGGGCAGAGTCACACTGTCTCAGCTTCAGCGGATGGTGATGGCAAGCCCCTCTGAACAACCCTTGCTGAGAAATTCCCTGCGGACCCCCCTTGAAGCCATGCAAATCCAATGGTACACATATACTGTCAAACCACAAGCTGTACCATGTTCCCAAAACAATCCCCTCCCTTACTTTGGCAATGTCTGGGCATCAGGCACAAGTGCAGATAAAGAGGACCAATTCACCGGCAGAAGAGGAAAACAGCTGTGCCATGGTTTAAAAGGACCACTTGACAGCATGAGAAATGTATATCCTCTCAATTTAAAGAGTTGGTATTTTCACCCACCAATCGCAAGCACCAAGAGGGGGAAAACAATCGCAGTTTGTGACCAAGCCAAGACTTGTCAGATGGGATGGGTTTGTTCCACCCCTCTGCCATCCTCTGCTCATTACCCCTCCTTCCTGGGTGCCCTGAATGGGATCAGAAATGCATTCCCATTGCTTTTGAAAAGACTTGGAAAATGTCTCTGTATCAAAAGCACCAAGTTAAGGAGTATTTGCACCACCCCCCAAAAAATTTGGGTCATGGAAACGCAGTGCAAGTATAAATGACCCCCTTTTAAAACCGGTTTGCAAACCGGTTTATAACATCTTGTGAATGGGCCCTTAGACATTGAACTGGAATTCTCTTTCCCAGAGAGGCTTCTGCATTTGTTCATGTACTGTTGTTCTTAGCTTCCTATAATCACTAAAATTTTGGCTGTACCCTGTGGCCTTTAAATCATACAAAATGTTAATGGAAGAAAACAATGCTGTGGTGGAATTATACTGGTGTTTTTTCCCATTTTCATAAGCAGGGGTGCATTTAATGTTTTGAACCTTATGCATGCAATTGCTCATGCAGACAGATGCTGCGATGATTTGATCCCTTGCCCAAAGTCAAGAACTAAGTGTCAAGTGCAACATCATTTACAGTGCTGGATACAGCCCAATGTTTGGTGCAACAGTGGAAGACCCTTATATATACCCTCAAAGTTTTAACTATATTTGCTTGCTTATTATTCTGCCCTTTTCCCAGTGCTGGACACAAGGCAACTTAAAAGCAAAGTATAGGGGAAATGTATTCATTTCATATGCCATTAAATAAACAATTCTATTTGAAACAAAAGTATTTAAAAAAACTAAACTGAAACAGGTCACATTAAAATGTAATAAAAGAAGGATAAAAGCACAACATAGTCTATTAAAAACAAACCCTCCTGCTACAGTAAGTTAAGAGCCAAAGGCCTGCCTAAAGAAATAAAAGCCACCCAGAAGGCTCTTTCCTAGATTCTCACCAAATGCACAGCTTGACAGTCAAATTGGTAGATGATGGTGTTGCTATTTGAGAAACATGAATCCAACATCCCTCCAGTGGGAATTCTATTTCCTTCTAGTTGTGCAAGGAATAGTGCACTTGTTCTTCTCTTTCCTAGTTGTGCATCTGGTTGTTCAATCAGACATTGTTTTAGATTCCCTTCTACACAAAACAGTGTCCATGAGTACAATTTTACAAAATCTTCACTCCTGTCATTTAAAAATGAATAATGCAGTAAATATCCATCAAGGACCTATGCCATATATACTGTTCGGTCTACATTAATGCTCCAAGGAACCTCATATATTGTCTCCACAATTTCTTCTCTGTGTTTAAAGAGTTCAACTTGATCTTGTAACTTTTTTTTTATAAAATCAAAATGTATTATAAAAAAGCGTATTTTAAAAATCTGTATGACGGAGATCCAGGGTGAAATATGTATTAGCAAAACTGATTTCTCTTGTTACTTGTTCAAAAGGCTGCACTGTATGGCACAAATGATTCATAAGTGTCCTTTGTTCAGCATACAGTATAAAGGGTTCAGAATCAAAGCTTTGCTTTAATGTATGCTTGCTGTACTGTCTCTTTTAGTGAGACCATTCCCAATGTCTTCATGTATATAGATATTGAGGGGTGGGGGGGGGGAAGAGTGCAAATTATATTCAAAGTTGTTTAAGCAGACTTTCTAATGCTGTAGCTTCCTGAATGTAGCTCAAGTTGTTCTGAAGGCTGGAGAAACGTGCAGGTTGATCATGTTTTAGAGCAAGAAAACAGCAGTCAAAGAGAACACAGCAAAATAAAAGGATTCTGTAATATACATCAGCCACAATTCCTCTTAAAGTTGATTCTGAACTAGGCAGGAGAGTTCCCCAATGGACCTGTATTGGAACTGGTTGTTGGTGCTGTTAACTGCCCTTGAATCAACCCTCACTCATAGTGGCCCTGTGGATGAGACATCTCCAAGATCCCTCTGTCTTCACTCCCATGAGCATTTTATAAGGTGTACACAGATTATGCAGCTATTCTCTCTTTTCTTTCTTAACATTTTTTGGGGTAAGATGAAAAGATAGAAGAAGCAGTGGCAAACTGTAGGAATGCTGCAGTTGGATACTTTCTAAAAAGTCCCTGTTTGAGGAAAGGGGACTTTAAAATAAAAAATGTTGTCTGGGAGACGCTGTGTTCATTTTATCTCAAAAGGGATATTACAAGACTGAAAAAGTTTCATTAAAAGAACAACCAAAGTTATCAAGAGGGTGGAGTGTTTCATGAAGTAGGTAGAAAGACTAAAGTGTTCACAGTTTTTCATTTAAGCATTTTTGTATATAAAACATCCCCGTAAATATACTCTCAAGAAAGCAAGCAGAGTCTATAGCTTTGTTGTACTATTCTTTGTAGGCAAGGTAAGAACTTAAGAAGAATACTGATACATGTGTTTGTCTATCTGGAATAAAATCTTTGTGATTCTCCCATATTCCACATAGAGTATTTCTCCCTTCTTAGTCTTCTCTGGTGATGCCAGGAATTGTATTGAATTTGCAAATATACCTGATGAAGAACGACCTTTCTTATAAAAACTCAGGCCACAGAAGCCAACATTTAAGGACTCTCAATATTTTTTTGCCAGCAAAGAATGACTTTATAAATCTGTATTGTGAATTATTGAAATAGTTAAAGATTTTCCAATACTTTGGCTCAGTCATTAACCAGAACCAAGAAACTGGAAGATTAGGGACTTTTCCACACTGATCAGAATACTCTGGACTTCATTGGAGTCTCCCCATTACTTCTGCAATCTGTAGTAACACCTAGCAGCTGTCTACACAGGTGTCCCCACTGTGTTACCCAGTGAAGATGCTGCTAGCATGAGTCACTCTCTCAGATCAGAAATGAGGCATTGTACCTATGGCTGGACACCTCATTGTGACCTCAGAGGGAGCAACTTGTGGCAGTAGAGGTGGCGCTGAGTAGCATCATGGGGACCCCATGTATATATGGCCACCCAGAGTCACTACAGAGTGCTGCTCCAGCTTTTAATGCAAAATCCAGAGCAAAAGGTAAATTTTCAAAAACCAGTTTAAGAGAAGGATAGGGCAGCCTTGCTATGGAACTGGTCTTACCTTGTGAAGACAATACAAACTCAGCTTGGTCAAAGGTTGCTATAAGGACAGGAAGAGACTACTATATTTAGCCCATGTAGATGAGCCCTAGGACTCGAAAGGGCAGCTATGAAGGAACTGGATAAGATCCAGAAGTGTAAAGCTACATCATCATCATCATCATCATCATCATCATCATCATCATCATCATCATCATCATCATCATCATCATCATCCTTTATTTATAAAGCGCTGTAAATTTACACAGCGCTGTACATACAATCTTTTAATTAGGCGGTTCCCTGCCCTCAGGCTTACAATCTAAGAAGACACGACACAAAAAGAGAAGGGAGTGGTGGAGGGGAAGGGGTTATACCATTCAATACTAAAGTTAAGGTTGTCCATGCATTGTATTTCCAGTTTCTACGTATGGTTGTTAAAGCTGGACAGTGAATAAAGCTGACAGGAAGAAAACCGATTCATTTGAAATGTGGTTCTGGAGAAGCCTTCTATGGATACCATGGACTGGTAAAAAAACAAAGAACAAATCAAGTCTGAACTCATCTTGTAGGAAAAGATGAAGTCCACATTACAGATGGATAGATTCAATCATGGAGGCCATGCCTCTGAATCTGCAGGACCTGAGCAGGACTGTTGATGCTAAGGTGACTTAGAGGTCTTTCAATTCATAGGGTCACCCTAAGTCCAAGTCAATGTGATGGCAGGTAACAACACAACGAATTATAAATTAGAATATTTCAGCATTTTGTTGTTGCACTTGGGGTGATCGGTTGTCATTTATCCAAATGTTTAGCAGCAAGAGAACTCTGCCCAGTATTGCTTCTTTCTGAGCCTTGCTTTATCTTTTATTTGAACATTTCAAATATCTAAGGGATTGGCACTCTAGCACAATATCACATTCTCTCTCTCTCTTTAGACATCTTGTATTATGGCTGAGGCCTGAACATAGTGAATGGACTCTCCAAAAACCTTTCTTATCAATGAAGTACAAGAAGCTAGTGCAATCATCCTTTCAATTATCTCCTTCATCTCAAGTGTCACCAGCTAAGTGCTGGCATGGTATTCTTTGAACATTTCAGATATTGTTACTTGTTATCTTCCTTTCTTTTTCTTCCCATAATTGTATGTGTATTGGAAAATGTTGATGAGAATAACCCAGGTTTTATGCTTCATTTTCTCAGTAGGTTCTTGCCTCAGTTTACTATATTTGATCATTTATTAGGGTATTGAAGTGGAGGGATATAGTTAAGATTTTATTAAATCCTCCCATGGAACTATAGGTTCCACATTAACATCAAACCCTGACAGAAGCATTAACATCTTTCCTGTCTATTTTCTTTATCTTTCATGTTGAAGCATACCTGTAACTTGGTCTACCTTGGCTAATCATAGTTCCCAGTTTTTCTAAATGTACCTGTTAAATGAATATATTTGAATTATTAATATGTACTATGTGTATGAATAAAAATCCAACAGTGATACCTTTATTGGCCAACCGAAATGCATAATATACTTGTTGCAAGCTTTCGAAGCTCCATGGGCTTATTCATCAGGCAAGATGTTATAAACTAAACAGGAGATAAAAAACAATTGGAGATGTTAGTCAGATGCCTGCATGATGTTTCAGTCCTTAGGAAAGATGGTACCCTGGGAAGGATATCTTTTGCAGGCAGGCTTCTCCTCCTCCTGGCTATGCAGTAATAGGGAGATTTTCAAAGTCCATTTACATCTCAACAGGGATCCCTGTTTTGCGATCCAATATCTCTCCATTCCAGTGAGGTCACAGGCCTCTTTGTAGGCAGAGAACAATTGATTTCTCAAGATGTTTTTGCATCAGAAACATTTTGGTGATGGAGAGGTAAAACATGCGAATTCAGTCCAGACATACAGTAGAATAGGGACAGGGAAATGTTCTTTAGAGATTCTGATGAGTTATTCCAGGATCATCCATCACCATTGGCTAGACTGACTGGAGCTGATAGGAATGATAGGAACTGGAGAGCAACATCATCTGGAGGGCCACCAGTTCCTCAGCCCTGCAGTAGAGCTATTGAAGCTGACCAAAGCTTCCTACTAGTGGAAATCTCAGTTCAGAGGATAGGTAGACTTTAGTCAAAGAGACTGCACAAGTCAAAGCAGTAGTGCAAACTATAGAAAACTACTGGATGCTAATGATTACAATTAGGAAGGACTGGAAATTATGGATGAAGACAAAGCTGCTTTCCAATGTTATTCAATGTTTCTGGATTTTGAAATCCATGCAAATTTTGACTGTCACTACCACCATCACTTATCGAGACTTTTTAAAATATGGGAACTTTTGTGTTTAATGGTTGACCATGACAAATATTGAAGCATGTTCACTTAAAAGTAAGTAATCAATGAGACTTCCTACCCAGATTACAGCTGGGCTGAAAGTATGGTCAAGGTTGACAACTAGCCAATATTGGCACTTTCTGAACCATAAAATTATTCCGTTTTTGCCTCTGATGTATTGGTCTAGAAACAACAGTGAACATAAAGATCTATGTACAGAGTCTTAGGACATTATTTTCCATGCATAACCCACATGGACACTGCCCAGCTTTAAACCCCTGTGATTATAATGAACCATAAGTGAGTCACCCATGCCTTTTTTCTTGATTTGGGGAATAATTTAGCAAAACAATCCAGATGGCTGAATGGTATTCTCTGTTGAGAAGATTTATGAAGTGCTGCAAGACTCATAATATTAGTCAGTTCCGTCTTAGTTACAATCTGGGTGGGTTTGAAAATCCATGCACAATGATGATGAGAGCTCTCTAGGAAAGAAAAGATAAAACACATGTTGGCTTCTGCTATCAACTATAGGAGAGGGCAGGCAGCAGAGATGACAATAGTTAGCACATCTACTGGTGAAGAATGCTAGGAGGTGCCATTCAGCCACACACAGAGACACCCATTTCTAAGGCCTCTGATTCCCAGGAATAACATCAGAATAAGGGGAAACTAATCCGGTTTTTCCATTAGGTTAGAAGAGGAGAAGCTGCAAAGGAACTGGCTGTCTTTCTCCTAGAAAGAGGCCTTAAAACTTCAGGAGAAAGAGCATTCTAGTTCCATCCATTTCCAAGGGATAGCAATTGTTGTTCAGAGAAGATGACCAGCAAGAGAAGATCAGTCTGGCCAGAACTGCATGTCCCTATATATCTCACCATCTTGTTTGAAGAACAGGTCCCTCACCTCTTCCTTTCCCCTTTCACTCCCTTTCTTTTGTCTTGCTGCTTTATTTGAAAATCCCTCTACAAGGCCCATTTCTGTGCTCTTAGATTGTTGATTACACCCCTTTAGAGTCCATTTATGGGAAGGGATGCATCGTTTTGCCTGTGTGAGATGCCTCTTTATGCATGTATATATTTATGAATGGATCTTCTTTTCTCCCCCCCTTGGAAGCTGCAACTCCTTGAGGATAAACGCAGAGCAAATCAGTTAAGCACAGTATAAAGATGGAACATTGGTATATTTTGCCTTTTTCACAGACATTTGATCCCTCAGAAAATCTGCTTAAAGAGGGTTACAACTGCTTTGCTACGGACTCTAATTATGAAAAGGTACTGCGGGTAAATAGTGTTAGGTGAAAAGGCCATGGAAGAGGGGCAGGCAAAGCCTTGAATATCAGCACCGTAAGACGAGGAAGCTGGAAAGCAACACTTGGTGGGAACTAATTTCTTATGAAGCCCGTGGCAAAGCTATTTTAGCAGCTTTTGAGACCGGGATGGGTCTCAGCCCAAGTCTTGTAGCTTTCTTTTGGAAATGGATTTCCCACAAAGATGTAAGCACAGGCCTTTGTTTATCTTGTCCAGGGCTTATAAAATTAGGAAAGACTAATAATGAAACGAATGTCAGTCTATTCCTCTCCTGTTGTCAGCTGACATAAGGCTGACATTTTATACAACAAGTTTAATTATTTGCAGTGGTGTTGCTATTATACAAAACATACAAGGACTGTTTCTCTGCTGCCGGTGGTACAGGGAAGCAAACAGCTGTACCTGTGGTGCAGGGAGGATTTAATGCCCATCATAACAAAGGAATCAATCTCGGAAAAGATTTCTTTGGAGATAGTGCTGGTTTGGTTATAGATTTTCTTATTCGATATGAGAGCATTTTTGCGATGACAGCTTATTGGCATATGTGCTGCAAGTCAAATAAAAACCGAGAGCTGCAAAACTGTAACACTTAAAAATAAGGCAATGTGCACACACAACCCTGATCAACCTAATTTCAGCACAGCAAGCAGAAAACAAAAGCTGTATATGACTTCTTAGCCTTTGTGCACATCTGCATTATTATAAATGCTAATATAATTCTGCAATGATAAATAATTAAACAATTATGGTCATGAATCAATAAGTTTAGCACATTTTTTCATCAGCAAATTGTACTGTATAAACAAGAAAAATAAATTACCAAGTCTAATTTTTTTTTTCTGGAGAAAATTCCAAGCATTTTATATCTTATAATTAAAAAAAGTATTAGGATTCAATGTCAGATGCTTAGAACTTTAAACCCCCCTCCCTCAGTTTTAATCAAACACCATTAAGTTGTCATGTTTTATGTTTTTGAATCTGATTAACATTTTGAGGTCTGACTTTTGTAACCATCTTCTTTGTTTCTCTCAGCTAAAATCCCTCCCTACTCTCATTTTCGTAAACAATTTATTGACCCCATTGTATGTTAAAATAGAAAGAAATTATAAGACTTGCAAAACAAAGCCAGTATTTTACCTGTTTTAATAAAGTGGTTGGGAAAAGGAAAAAGAGCCTGAGAAGCTGAAGACATCTATGGTTTTATACTGACCCCACCTCACAGGGTTGGGGACGGATTCATAGTACTATAGTTTCCAAATGGAGTGTAGCATTTAACCGGTGCTTGGATTGAGCCAAATGCATAATTTGTTCCTTTGCAATTGTTGCCTTCTGTCCTCACTGGATGACAATCAGACAGAAAAGAGACAAGCAACTGGCCCTGGGGAAATTATGTTTTGTTGAATCATGGATTTTCATAAATGGTCCTCCAACTGCCTTAAGTGAAAAAAAGATGAATTCTATACCCTCCAACTCTCCTGATCTGGTAAAACAGTCCCAATTAATCCTCTGTCACCCCTCATTTTCAGTTTTTAGAATCTCCTGGTTTCTTTTCCTTCCTCCCACTTTCCCCTTTGTCTTCAGCTGGCTTCATTTGGTGCAAAGTGGAAAAATAGTTTTTACTCAATTAAATCAGAAGGGGGAAGAAGAGAAGAGAGGTGGAGTCTTGCTCTTCCCAGTAGACTCAGGCAAAAGCAAACTGTTGCATCCTCTCCTAACTTGTCTGTTCTTCCTCATTAACATCTTTTGCCATCTTGATCACACTCTGATGTTGCCATATGTGTCTTGGTTTGTGGAGGGCAAAGAACTAAGCAATCACCTCTTGACTTAAGGGGCAACCAAACGAATAGGGTATTCTTAGGCATGGTAGACTCAGAGGTTCATCAGGCACTTCTCATGTGCATTGGATACTTCTCATGCACCTTGGGCAGTTCTGTTGCACCCTGGCACTTCCTAGCCAGTGTCCAGATGTGAATCAGAAGTGCCCCAAAACATATTGGTGTCCATTGCACATTGTACCATTGTGCAATGAATGAACGTACATTTTCATGTGACGGCAGCCCTTAGGTGAATACATATATGACAAAAGTACTCAGTTCTGTTTCTTCCACATGAGTCCCCTTGCAAAGACATAAGTCCCATGAGGAATTCCAGCCACTGGCTTTTTCCAGCATCTATTGTATTAAAAGCCATAGATTTTTCCAACACCCCTTGCTTTTTTTCTCACTTTGCTTTTCATGGTTAGTAGAAAGGATATCACCTATGTTTTGAAATGGGTGACTTAAGAATGTTACTGTTTTTTTTAAACTCTCTTGCATCTGCTTCTTTTCACCAAGTATATATTAAAAATATCACCACCACTATTTTCAATTCTGGGTATATATTTCTTTTCATTTAATGCCCTTGTCAGTCTGGTACATAACCAGATTTTGTTTCTCTATACAGTTCTTAGCACCTTCTTTTGAGCAATGTGCTCATTCTGTATTTGAAGCTTCAGCATCTCGCAATATACATTGCTTTGCTTGGTTGTGTTTGTTTCTCACAGGGGTGTCCAAGTCAGACACCAAGTAAGCTGAAACCTAGAAGACTCCTTAACCACAAAACAAGAAAGATAGCAGGGTTACCTTTACAAGGTATAGTTGCATGTGTTGGTTAAGTAGTGGAAAAAAGAAAAAAATGTTTCAGGATCACACGGGAAGAAGCTTTCAAATGGTATATAGATGGTTGAATCATAGAATCATAGAGTTGAAAGAGACCACAAGGGCCATCCAGTCCAACCCCCTGCCATGCAGGAAATCCCAATCAAGGCATCCCCGACAGATGGCCATCCAGTCTCTGCTTGAAGACCTCCAAGGAAGGAGACTCCACCAAAATCTCCGAGGGAGTTTGTTCCACTGTCAAACAGCCCTTACTGTCAGGAAGTTCCTCCTAATGTTGAGGTGGAATCTCTTTTCCTGCAGCTTGCATCCATTGCTTCGGGTCCTAGTCTCTGGAGCAGCAGAAAACAAGCTTGCTCCCTCCTCAATATGACATCCCTTCAAATATTTAAACAGGGCTATCATATCACCTCTTAACCTTCTCTTCTCCAGGCTAAACATCCCCAGCTCCCTGAGTCGTTCCTCATAAGGCAAGGTTTCCAGACGTTTCACCATTTTAGTCGCCCTCCTCTGCCTTACCTGATCTGATTGTTCATTTTACATGTGCATTTTGTTAGTTTTGGATAAAAAGTTTGTTGAAATGTGTTTTTTTGTGGTACAGGAGCCTATTCTTATTTTTTCCATATTACTTTTGTCTCTGGTACCAAAGTTAAAGAAGTACTGCCCCCAAACACATCCACTTCATTAACTGAGGTATCCCTGTATAAGCAACAACACAACATAAGGACTGCCCCAAGGAGCCAAATAAATTAAATTGTTTCTTGTTTTTCCTTTTGTGAAGGCTTTTTGGGGGAGGGGATCCTTTGAAGATGCTCTAAAAATGACTTATTCTGATTTCGCTTGCAAAACTGAATTACATGATGCACAGCAGGTTTTCAAAATATTCAGAAATATTGCTTTTATGCTTCAAATCCTTGAAAAGCCAAATACATACAGTTCTGAAACTGCATCTTGGTTGTTGCTGTAAAAAAGAAAAAAGGAAGAAAAGTGTTTAATAGCACATATGGCATAATTTTATTTGACATCTGTTTTGTAATAAACAATATTTAGTTCACTTATTTGTGGAATGAATACAGTACATACTGCAAACAAAAGTCCAATGAACATTTTTACATAGTTTGTTATATATCAATATTTATTGTAAAAGAGTGCAAAAACTCAAACATAAGTGTGCTATTGATTGCAGCATGCAAAACATTGATTAATGCATGCCCTCAGTGCAGTGAAACTCTATACAAGGCCTTATGGGGTATGAAAATCAGGTAGCCTTCGAAAAGAGTAATTGATATATTCCCATTGGTGACATTTAGGCATATGCCCTCTCAACCTAATTTGTGTCATTGTATAGGAGACAGATATCAATATAATTTAGGATGCTTTAGCTCATAGCAGCAAAAATGGTGCTACTATCAGCTTAATTGTGCAGTGTGATTGATTCTAATGGAGGGCAAATCCAAAATGCATTTCTTTGTTTGGCAGATTTAACAGAATATTGTTTTGAGTTGAAGACTCATGCACAAATAAATTGTATTTTGGAAAGGATTCATTCAAGACTCGTGAAGAAATAAAGATTCAGTAATGCCTTTTTGAGTATATTATGTAACATTGTTTCTGCATCTGTATTCACCAAAGTAATCGGTGGTGCCAAGTGACTGTAGTAAAACTAGGACCACACAGGCTCATGGCTAAAGCTCCTGTTCACTCCAACTCTATTTACATTTGGGAAATGGAAACAATGAACCCATATCTCTTCCTAGGTTTAATGTGTGATGTCAGGCTAGTGGATATACCTGTACCTATTTGCTTCTCAGGTATCTTTCTGCAGTTCATATGCACTTTGTTGATGAGACATGGTAGCCCAGATTGTTAGATGTAGAGTTGAACTGTCAGGAAGTAGATGTCACTCCTCTCTCAGAAAACCAGAATGGGCAAACTAGTTGATACAACCGAACAAGTGATGCTAACCTCCATTGGGCATGTAGGTGTGCTAGGATGTAAGGTGATTTCTTCCCAACATGAGTTCTTTGGCTGTACTTCTACCCCTAGGACATAAAGGAAGATGCCTCTTTCAGTATCAGTTGGTTAGCAATGCAATGGTGTAATACCTATATTGCCAGCAATTCGTATTATATTAAAAAATGACTCTCACCATCTCTCCCCAAATATTGTCAGATCCTGAAAGCAAATGGCCTGGTACTTCTTCAGACTCACTTTATCTCCTTTTCTTTTATAGTTGGGAGGGCTGGAAGTCACTTTCACATGCAAATATATGTAATGACACGTTTCCTTGTCTTCTCTGGGCTGATCCATATTAGCTGGTTGCCATCCCTTAAGCAGCAGGGGTGCTGGGAATAGGGCTGGGGAGTAGTGGTGATTTGGGGATTACTCCTTGCCCTACTCCGGAGTAAGATATTTTTTCTTAATGTTACTCCTACTCTTAGTCCTGTAGAAATACCTTACTCATTAGTCCTACTTCCCAGCCCTGGGGAAAAGCCCCGGTGTATAAGTGTCTCTCTTTGCCTCCCTTCCCCAGTGCAATGTAATAAAATTATTTTTGGTGTCTGCATGTACAGTATAATAACAGGAATAAGGAGTAAGAAAAATATTTTGTTACTCCTTGTTCCTATGCTTACTCCTGTAAAAAAAACCTTACGTTTTTATTCCTTACTCCTCCTCCTCAGCCCTGGCTGGGAACAGGAAATTTTCTGCTCTTACACATTCTTACCTTGACATCTTTGGAGAGTGGTTCTTGGTACTCTGCACATCTTTCCAGAGCCAGCCTCTGGCATGAGTGTAAACAATGGCTCTGAGCTATCTCCATGTACATGTGTTACAGCCACGTTCTCCTTCCTTTCAGTATCTCCTCTCTTCATTTTGCATGTAAGCTGGTGCAGACAAGGTGGGGACTGGGATGGAGAACCCTCATCCTCCTTTGCAGAGTGAGGCATGTAGGCACTGCCATCGTGGTGTCCTCCTCAGTCAACAGGCCACTACTGCAACTCATCCATGTAGCTTCTGGGGATGAAAAATAAGGACATTGTCCCTTAAGTGAGAAATTCAGAAAATCATCTTTCAGTCCCCAAATTTCTAGCATTGCAGAGAGTGAAATACTGAAGATCATTTACACCTAGAAATTTTCTATTTGCTTGGGAACTTTGCTGCCCATTTTCTTTGGATGTCCAAACTGTATCTCTAAATGCTCAACTGAAGTTTTAATTTACTGAAATGCTAGCAGTTTGAGAAATGATGGAAAATTTTGTTTGGGAGCAGAATTCTTATTTTGGGGAGCAATGCCCTCATTGTGTCCCTCCCTCCACAGTTACACTCTTGTTGCCACTGCTGTTATATGGGTACCTCCACATCCTCCACCTTTTTTTGGGGGGCATCTTCGTAGAGTAGGTGCCATTACCAACATGCTGCAATAAAGCAAGGGTCATTTTTCCCTTCCTGTCTGCTTCTCCACTCTCTCTTCTGAAGGAGAAAAGCAGTAGTCAAGCTTTTGTTACTTGTATATGCATGTTATATATTTTCCCCATAATATAATTCCTCTTCAACTTTCAGTAACATCCAAATGATTTCTGCACAATAAATATGTTGTTAGATGACATGTCCTCTTTATTGTAGTAAAAATTAATCAAATTCCTTAGTGGTTTTTTTAGTATTAATTCTTAGCATTATCAAATGTTGTTTTTAAAAAGATAGTATTGGGGAGAATAATTTTTTTATAGACTATAATTATTAGGAATTGCAAGTAAATTGACTGAATTTCAAGTGTAAAGGATTCTGATGGCCAAAGTGAAGCCACATAGTTAAGCTTTCTAAAGGGAAGTGCTTCTGTCTCTCTCTCTTTTAGTAATTTATACCATCTGTGTCAAAATTTGAAGCCTAAAAAGCAAAAGCAGTGGAACAAATGTTGGTTCCATAAAACAGTCCTAGTTCATTGTTGAAATTGTCACACATTAACGTTGCAGGCCATCTGGGTAGACAAAAGACTCTAACCAGATTGCAAAGATGATTTTATTGGTCTGGTATTAATCAGTATGTGGCATAATATTTAAGCTAAAAGAAATGATGAGGTGAAATGTAGTACATGTAGCTCACCCCCCGCATCCCAATACAAGTGATAGTTACATAATAACCTTATTAAGCAATAGAGAGTGGTGGAGGGTTTTTAAAATCATTTCTTTTAAAAGACAACCGTCACGTAAATAATGAACCATACAATATTTCCAATCTGCATTTGGAAAATAAAATTTGGAACCTTACAAAGTAATCACTCTTGGCTTGTTGGGAAGCAAGAGATTTTAAAAGCTACAGCCTGGTTCCATTAAATTGTGGCACAACCACAGTCATGTTGGACTTAGGCTCAATTTGTCTTTTTGTAACATAGTAAATCAGATTCCACTTTGCATGTAAGGATTCTCCAGCCCAGCTTCCAACCCCAGTATCCCACACTTCCATGAAAAACATGGGCAGCTGCTAGACCACTTATAGGGTTTAATTTCTAAAAAGAGAGGAGCCCTCACAGCTCTTTCGTGAAAAACGAAGTTTATTGGAGAAGGCACTCTACACAGAAAGCAGCTGATTTTGTCTCACCACATACATTTGTTGACAGTTGTAAGGACAAGAATTATATGTGTCTTAGGAGCTTATCACATGGAGTTTTACAGTGGGCAAAAGGTTCCTGGAGTGTTCCTGAAGCACGAAGGTGTGATAGTGCACCATGCTTCTAAAACGTCATTCAGGCATCCTGCTTCTCTCCCATCGACGAAGCATTTATGGAGCAGCCATTTTTTGAATAACAGAAGATTATCGCTTTGTCGACGGGAGAGAAATGGGACACCTCAATGATGTTTTAGAAGCATGACGCACTATCACACCTCCGTGCTTCAGGAACCTTTTTGTCAACGTTTACCAACCATAAGTGCCTCCATTTGATAATCCCCTTACCTGCAGAAAGATGGATTTATATTCACAATAGACAAAACATTTTAATTGTAGTGGCAGTTGAAAAAGTGGGGCAATTTTAACTTCTCAAGAACGGTTTACATAGCATAGCAAATAGCATTTACATTCCTATACTGCTTCATACTGAATTAAGCTGTGTCTAAGCGGTTTACAACATGTAAGCCAATTGCTCCCAACAAACTGAGTACTCATTTTACCAGTCTCCAAAAGGATAGAAGGCTGAGTCAACCTTGCAGCCCTGAACTCACAACGTTGTGGCTGCAGTACTGGCATTTACCACTGTGCAACCAATAACAATGTAATTAAGTTCTCAGCCTCTAATATGATTTTTATTCAATATTCAGTAAAAACAGGTACACACATACAAAGACAACCTCCATTTGCCCCCTTCTAACAACATCTCTTGATACTGAACATTTTCCTTTGTAGTTGTTGTTTGCTCAGAAGTTAACATTACTTTCTCACGTGGTGAAATCCCATTTATTTTGCATCTAAGCAAAAACACAGGTTTACTGGTTTGCATGAGAGGGAAGCAATCCTTTCAAAAGAATGAATGAGTGACCTGGTTGGCTGACGATGACTAATAATGGCTCAAAAATGTCACTGCAGCCACACACAAAAAAACCTTTCTTTATCAGCTACGTACCACAGAGATGTGGATTAAAAAGCTATTAACATAAGCGATTAAATATATGAATAAACAAGCCAATGAAATCAATAACGATGGCTGGTGTCATCTTAAAGAAATTACACTTTAATGTGGCATATTGAGTTCATCAGAGGGATTACTAGAACGATAATGAATGTGAAGCATATCTGTGTTGAATTACTGGGGGGGGGGGAATGTGCACAATGTGCTGCCAAAATCATGTTACCTACGATACCAAATTGTGGCAACGGTACAGATCTATAGAAAAGCTTTTGGGAATGGAAAGACAACTTAGCTGCCCAGCAAGAGTCAGGGCCATGCAATGTTTTTCATGCAGGCAGATGCTGCATATCCAAAGAGGGAGGAAGAAGTGAAAACTGGGGCTGCTTGAAGGGAAATGTTTCAGTGAAAACTGTAAGGTTGAACCAGAGTCGTAGTCTGATGCTCCATACACTACACCATGTTGTAATTAATGGAGAGCATTTTATGAATGTTGGAAAAGGTGTGAAACGTTTTGAAACCATGGACATTTGGAATATACTCAAAACTGTCCATTAGTTTAGAATATACTCAAAACTGTCCATTAGTTTGGAATATGTGCAAAACTGCATGTGATTTGTTTAAAATTGAAGATAATAACAAATGGAGAACTTCTATTACTAGTTAAGATAATACTGTAACAAAACTGTTAGATAGCTCTATTGTACCAATGCCTCAAAATGTATAAGAGAAACAATCACATCTTCTGTCTTTTGGAAATTGACAGTGCTGTTGGCCTCTTGAGTTGCCTAAATTGTTCCCGGGAAAAACGTGAACATCCTCAACTGTTTGTGTGTTTGTGCGTTTGTGCGTTGCTGAATGCATTTGTGTCTCCAATAGCAAATCCAGCTATTAGTTTTGACTACTGTTGTCTGACAAGTAATGATGGAGTGATTAGGAATTTGTCCAAGATAGGTAAGTTTGAATTAACTTTACATTGACCTCTATTAACTTTTCTGACTATTGCAGTTAATTTTAGTTCTAAGTGTATGTTTTTTTAAATCTCCATGTCATTTCTTGTCCTTTGTGAAAGAAGAAGTAATATCCTGCTGATTCTCATCTCAAATGTTGGGACCAGTGCAATAGCATAGTGCACTTAGAAAGTTTTAAAGTGCTAATTGTATTCACGGATATAGAATTGTTGGATATGCATCATCCGGCTTGAAATTAAGATCAATGAAAAGTATTTTGCAATGTGTCCATTAGGCTGCTGGGAGTTCCAAAATACACACATTGTGAAGATACCAGAAAGGCAAAGGATTCAAACAGCTTCTTAGCTTATTTACATATCACACCAGGAACAGTGTTTTTGTTTTTAATTGTTATTGTTGAAAAATAGTTTACGGGGTTTTTTTTGGTACAGTTGAACTGTGTTTTCATAATCTTTCACTACTCTCAAGCAATAATACAAATCACAACTCCCTGAATTTGGATATAAGGGGGAGCTACACTTAGTCTAGGTTAAAATGCCCTAAAGGCACCAGATCCTGCCTGATCTGGGAAACAAAGCAGATTCAATTATGTTTTGCACCTGGATGGGAAATCGCCAATGAATACCAGTTGCTGTAGTTTATATTTCAAAGGAAGGAACTTATCTTTGAGTATTTGTTGCCTAAGAAGACCCTATACAATCATAGAATCATGGAGTCAGAAGAGACCACAAGGGCCATCCAAACTCTATGCCATGCAGGAATACACAATCATTCATGGGGTCACCATAAGTCAACAGGCGACATGAAGGCACACACACGCGCACACACATACACACACATACACACAATTTAGAAATGAAAGTAGAAGGGTTCGATCTCTTCCTCCAGTACTCAAAAGAAGAACAGGGGAGGTGGGATTGCAATGCCATGACATCTGAATGTGACCTGCATACATTTTAAGTTGCAATGATCTTTGGACTAAGCAATAAATAATTATAATGGTGCATGGATTTTAGTCTGTGTCAAATATAAGCTTGAGCATAGAATAAGAACAGTTCAGATGCCTTTGTTTCTCCATAATAAACATTTGTCTTAAAACAACAGTGACTTCATGCAATTATTTGTAGCTGTATTTAAACACCATATAGTCCTTAGCACTGCAATAGCTAAACAAAGCCACCATAATGTAGTGGTTACAGGGCGGACAAAGTCTGGAAAGACTGAGGATCAATGTGAAGTCGAAGGCTTTCAAACCACTACTGA
The DNA here is from genome assembly GCF_019175285.1 of Sceloporus undulatus. Classification (NCBI taxonomy): domain Eukaryota; kingdom Metazoa; phylum Chordata; class Lepidosauria; order Squamata; family Phrynosomatidae; genus Sceloporus; species Sceloporus undulatus. The sequence goes on along the minus strand of NC_056529.1, from coordinate 11,669,712 downwards.
GGCTCAAATTCCTACTCAGCCCTGAAACTCACTGAGTTATTCTCGGTCAGTCCCTCGCTCATAGTCCAAAACTGCATCCACACTGCAAAAATAATCCAGTTTGACACCACTCTAACAATCATGGCTCAATGCTATGGAATTGTAGTTTGTTGTAAACAGAGCTCTCTGACAGAGAAGGCTAAATGTCTCACAAAACTACAGTTCCCAGAATTCCATAGCACTGAGCCATGACAGTTAGAGTGGTATCAGACTGGATTATATCTGCAGTGTGGACAGCTCCCAACTTATTTCACAATATTTGTTGCTGATATAAGAGGCGCTTTCTTTAACACAATGATCTAGTGCATGAGAGGCAAACTAGATTTTTGCCTCAGTCCTAAAATTAATCTCTTATTATTTATACAGAAGCTGTCATGCCCTTTAATAAATTATCTTTCAAAACAAAATCTTAGATGGGGATAAATCAATATGTCTCTGGGGCAGGACAAATTCACATATGTATTCTTTTTCCTAATACAAAAAAAATATATTGTTGCATCTTGTTTCTAGTTAATTACCTGATTTTAGCAGCATATTTGTGAACAGATCTAGTTTTATTTTATGCTGGAAAAAGACTGAATTTGTTTTTTCGTGGTATTTGTAACTGAAGGAACAACCAGAAATATTGGCTGGGTCTGTTTTTCTTCAGCATTCATTTCAACTTATTCTTATTTGTATGTGTTTACAAAACTGCTTTTTTAAATTTTGGAATGCTATGTAAAGTCGTTAATCTATGTTAATAAGAGAACAATAGGATGTAAAGTGAAATGGTCAATTGTTCTCTTGAATTCATGGGATTTTGTTGCCAGGCTACAAAGACAGGCCCAAGACTACTTCTGAATTTGTAAAATGCCCTTATTACCCCAAACAAGGGCAACTAATAAAAAGAAGCCAAGCAAGTGCTATAATCATTACAAACTACTATGTATTCACCATAATCACAACTTTGTTTGACAAAACCCTTAAAAGCTACTAGACAGCATTATACAAATGAAATGTACATCTAAATAGAAGCATAGCTGAAAAAGCAAAGATGCATTGCAGTTCACGCATTGCAGGGGATGTTTTATTAAACATGTATTTATGATAATCTAGGGCCAGTTTTCATCTCTGCTGTGCCATTGCATTTAATGGGGCTTGAGCACCCATGGATTTTGATATCCATGCTGAATCCTGGAACCAAAGCCCCGCCGATACCAAGGTCTCACTGTATATGGAGAGAAGGTGAGAGGGAGCTATATATTATATCAAAGGCACAGGACAGAATAGAAGCCCAATAAGCTTGCACCTCAGCAGCTTTCTGAAACCACGTGGGTTGCATTCACTTAAAAGGATCATGTATTCTTCCCTTGGCCTGATATGGTCATTTCACGATTGAATCAATTTTGTAATATTTCATATCATATTTTCCCATTGAGTTCATGGTGGTCGCATTCTCGACAGATCCAGTTGGTTAGCTGTTGTTATTTTGGTGTAAGGTCTTCGGTGTTTTTTTTCCTGTTTTGTAACAACCTCCAAGTCGGCAAAATTCATAATTATCCGCTTGCAAGTCTTGAGTCCTCCTCCGTGTTAAGAACAGTTCTAGAGTCCCTGAACAGACAGGTGCAAGGATAATATGTGATAGGCAAGATGTCTGATACAGAATGAGATACAGAAAGGAACTTTGGGACTTGTAAGCTGGCAGACTTGAGATAATTGTTGTCATTGTTGTCATCTTTATATTATAGCAATAGCAATAGTTCACTTATCAGTGAACTAGCACTCCCTAAGTGGTTTACAATGTATAAGCCAATTGCCCCCAACAAGTTGGATACTCAGACCTGTTACAGACTGCCAAAATAAAGCTGCTTCACGTCTCTTTGAAGGTTTGCTATTTAAATGATGCCGAGTCTGGATGTCACGCCAAAGCCACACTCCATTCCTAAGCACTGGAGTGCAGCTTTGGTGCAGCTTCTGGATTCTTAGGATGCATGCATCATTTAAACAGCATACCTCCAAAGAGACCCGAAGCAGCTTTATTTTGGCAGTCTGTAACAGGCCTCAGTTTACTAACCTATGAAAGGATGGAAGGCTGAGTTGACCTTGGAGCCCTCTTTCACTATTCCTCCCTTTCTCTAAAGCTGGGACTAACGATAATACATATTGGGCCCTACTTTATGAAGGGTTGTGTTAGAGCATGTGTAAAAGCGAAGGAATTCTGCAAGATAGACAGAGGAACCACCACAACAGGGGAATCTTGTGCATAAGTCAGGCATGTTTACTGGGCTGATGCTTACAGGGAAACTAAAGGAGTATGAGAAGATATAGAGGTAGATCTTCAGCTTTAGAGATATCGAGTCACTAATGAAGAGAGAATGTGCTTACTTTTGTTTGAAGTGGCTTGTCTCTTTGGAAGTGAAAACTTCTGCAGAAGAAAAATCATCTTAATCTACAGCTGAATGTTCATGTCTCTTGTTAGGATCCTTGTTTCATTATATAATGCCCCCACCACAGTAATAAAAGTATTTCATACAAGCACCTATCTAGTCTTCAGTTCTGGATTGCATGTAATTGCAGTTGAGGTTATTGAAGTGAGAAGAAAGAGGATGTTGTGAGCTGGTTGTATATTCATATATTCTTCTATCTTATCAGGCATCAGCCATACATTGCTGAGATTTTCAAAAATATTTATTAGTTCGGGGCAAGTCATGAAGATCTATTTACATTGTTAAGTTCAGAAATATAAGTCTGGGTGGGACATGCCATCAGCCTCAGTCATCTTGTAGTACTGGGTTTGTTAAGGAAGGAGTAGGAATGCTTCCTCAGGTTGCTGTGTCTATATTAAGTTTATGAACCTCATAGACTTGCAGACCAATGAGTTTGAAAATGATCCAAAAGCCATTTGACTTCCCGAGGATATCTGATATATTAAAATAAAAATGTATTACGTTGACAATTAAATTGAAAAAGACTAGGAATGTAAAATTTTGCAGTGACTCAAATATACCGAAGTTAAAATACGGGCTAACTTTACAAATCACTATTAATTTCTTTGGCTTTCATTGCAATAACATTGATTTAATTCATTAGATCCCTTTCTGAATCTATATTTCAGTTTTAGAGTTGTCAGTTTGTGTTAATGACAATTTTACCCATCTGTTCTTACATGAAAATGGGACTTTGTATCATCGAGATGATAGATCCTGAATAGTTTAAGGAGTGTGCGATTTCTCTTTAAGGTATTCACTTGGATTATTCTTCTTTTGATGCAAAATCACCTTAGAAACTAATCTGAGTAGTTTTTTAAAAATCATATGAAACCCTAGATAATATTTAACAAAAATCCAAATGTCATATTTTGTCATTTTAGACCGTTGCACATTTCACATTTTACAGAGAATGTATCAAAACATTCCCACTCATTTGCTGTCTAATGGCAAAGCCATAATTTTGTGTGTCAGCATATCAGAACTCCAGTAGATGTGAAAGGAATAATAATTAAGGAGTCTTTTTTTAAAGTTTGGCTTTTGAAATGGTATTACTATTACACAGGCACCGAACCTAAACCTTTAAATAATATGTGTAAATCCCATCACTCACTAAGATTAGGCCCAAATTGTGTGGTGTTACAATCTTGGAATTAGTCGCATCCCCCGAGTTTGCAGTGTTGCAACAGCATATGCACACCAGAGATCGAAAAAGTTAATTTTAGACTACAACTTCCAGCATTCCCTCAGGTAAAATCTACCATTGGAGGAATTATACTATAATGTTATATTAATTATAATTATATTAATTTTATTTGCCAACACAGACAGTCATTTGGTACATTCAGACAGGTAGTTCCAAACTTCAGAATATATATGTGGTACTTTGTTAGTGGACCTGAAAGGCTGACTTGCCTTAACTCTTGTGTCATTAACTGGATCACTTATCATAGACAAAGATGTGTGTTAAATTGTCTCCATTTACAGGCCTAGAGAGAGATCCAAGGAGGCCAGCTCTCTGTGATATTATGCCAACCAAAAACACTGTAGGCATAGTTTTTGTGAGCTTTTTTGATATTCAGAAAATGGTTTCCCCATGAACAATTCCATGATGATTCCATAGTGGGAAGCCTCAATTACACTTTAGAAACTCCAGGCATGAACAGACCCTGATGCTTCTGCAATGTTTGGATGACATTTCGACCACATTTGCCCTGCATGTGATAAGGTCCATAGAATCATAGAGTTGGAAGGCACCCCAAGGACCATGCAGTCCAATCCCCTGCCATGCAGGAACACAGAATCAAAGCACCCCCAACAGCTGGCCATCCAGCCTCTGTTAAAAACTTCCAAAGAAAGAGGTTCCACTACATTTCCAGCTCCTCCTGCCAGTCAGTGAAGCTGATACAAGCAGAAGCAGGATCTCATCTCAGTTTCTCAGTGCAGCTTCATGGCAGGAAGAAGCTGGAAACATCATTCTCCTTGTGCCTTAATGGCAATTGAATAGATGGTGCAGGGATCTCTGATGACGTTGTGGTTAAATGTCAGTACTACAGCCTGTGTCGCAGCCACAAGGTTGCGAATTCAATTCCAGGGCTCCAGGGTGCACTCAGCCTTGCACCCTTCCGAGGTCGCAAAAATGAATATCCATCTTGTTGGGGTTAATTAGCTTACACTAATTGTAAACCGCTTAGAGACTACTTAGTTCAGTATGAAGCAGTATAGAAATGTAAATGCTATTGCTGATGTAACTGCTGGATATTAAGGTGGGCTTGGGGGGAAGTGGGGCCAGAAGATATTACTTGGTTATAGACATATATCTAAGCATAGTAGCATTGGTTTCCTCCCCCTTTTAAAACCTCTCCTGCTCTCACTACATAAATTGCAGATTTTCTCTGCTCAAAGCAATAGTTTTGTATATTCTTCTCCATTAATAACTTTTGCCCTCCTGTTGCCTGGCTGCACCCGTTTTAGCACACTCAAATATTGTTCGACAACATGTGTCCTAATTTCCATCTGAAATGCCAGTGGGCATGGAATTGTTTCTAATTTGTGGCATGTTTTGTTCTCTGCATTCCACCCTCAAAATCTTTAATTTAGGACAGGAGAAGGTCAGCAGGGTGCAATGGTTGGAGCGTTGGACTAGGACATTTTAATAAAATGAAAAAGACAATTTTGGGAAGAGTCATGTGACTCGCATTTGTCACTTGACTCTAGATGTAGGACTTTTCTTGGAAACAAAAGCTTACGTACTTGGCCCAAATGCTGGGTGTAGCTGTATTCATGTAGACCGGTGCAATTTATTACTATAGTCTCTAAAAAGTATGGTTGGGAAATAAAATAAAATAAAATAAAAAAGCCAAACCAAACACCCTCCCTCAGCCCCAGCCTTGTAATTTCAAAATACAAACTATTGGGAAATTTTGCACTTCAGGGACACTACTTCTAACAAATTAAAAATCAACAAAAATATTATGCTTCTATGTTACCTGTTCAAGTGTACAGAATGTACAAAAACTTTAATCAAATACTCAGGTTTGCTCAGTTTTAAATTGTGTTAGTTTAATAGTTTCTATTCAGCTGTTTATATTAATGACATATTCCCATCTAAATATATTGCTGTGCTGAAAAGCCATCAAAACATTTCTAAGGTTGAATGAGTGCACTTGCCTTCATGATTTTTTAATAAAATGATCTCTTTCCATTGAACTGCTTAAAAAAATAATAAAAGATTGCATAATATATATACACACACATACACACAGTTATGGGGAATATTATAAATATCAACAGTAGCTTCATTTACTGTCTGAATGTTCATAGTGGCATTGGAGTTGATATATGCGAGTTACTGTATTTTAAAGGAGGAGGATAAAAATGAGAGATGCAATTGATTATTTTCTTCACATTGATTTAAATTCATATTATTTGAAGAAGCAGCCAATCGTTTGTTAATGGTCAAAAAATCTTTATACCTTTTAAAGTTGCTTACCATTCCTCCTTGAGAAATGGTTTTGAGGCAATACAATTTTGCAGGGTATGAATTCAGTGCATCATAGCATTCCAGGGGGTTCATTTTACCCAGGTACATATATTTCTTCCAATGAATTCCAGAATTAGGGCATGTGATGTGCACATTGTTTCCAATGAATTCCAGAATAAGCGCATGTGATGTGCACGTTGTTTCTGACTTTCTTTTCAGAAATCCAGCCCAGCTGCAATTAAAACAATTAAGATCTTCCTTTAAAAAACCTTAAAATGAGTTACAGAGCTTGTGTCACTATTTTGGTCCTTCTCATCGATTCCCCTAATTTTGTGGGTTTCCCTGAAGTGACCCCACAAATAGATACCCAGCAGAGATCCCAGCAAAACAGCAGGATGAGATTGTATAGAGCTGAAGCTATTGTACTGCTGGACTTCCCATTCTCTTCAACAGTGGTCTTGAAGTTCACGATAATAAAAGGGTTGTATTTATCCAGGTTGAATCACCCTTGTTTGAAGTGCTTCGGACCAGAAATGTTTTGGATTTTGAACCCCCTCCCCTGATTTCAGAATATTTTAATATGTATAATGGAGATGGGACTTCAATTTAAACATTTAATTAATTTATGGGCCCGAACAGACAGACCAAAATAAAGCTGTTTCGGGTCACTTTGGAGGTATGTTGTTTGAATGACACTTGAAGGCCAGAAGTTGTGCCAAAGCTGTGCTCTGGTCCTGAGCACTTTGTCCTTAGTACCTTGTGGCTTTGGCACAGCTTTCGGACTCTTAGGACGCATCCATCATTTAAACAGGATACCTTCAAAGTGATTCGAAGCAGCTTTATTTTGGCCTGTCTGTTCAAGCCCTTAGTTTTCTTATACACCTTAAGAGACACCTAAGAGACACCGTAGCAGTTTGCTTTTTCCCTGACCTACTGGGAAGGGCACCTCCCTACTTTCCTCTCACCATTGCGGAGTTAATGGAGTGCAAACTATTTTTGCACTTTACACTCAGTTTGCAGCAAATGGAAGTAAGCTGAGGACAACAGAGGAAGGGAGGAGGAGAGAGAAACTTGGACATTTTAAAGACCACTGGAAAAGGATAAATGGGGTTTAATTGAGACTGTCCCTGCCAATTACAATTAGAGGATATGCAGTTTGAATACTAGGATCAAATCATGCCCCTAGTTGAACCAAGAATATCAGATTGCACTGTATGTACATGACTGTGTCTTGGTTTGAATATTCTGTTGGGCAAAATTTCTTAGCTAAACATACTTTTGAATTCATTGTGTTAATACAGAAGCATCCATGCACTCAAATCTTTTATGTTGCAGTACATGGAAAATGCTATAGTTGTATGTCCTTATAACCAGCAGATTAGTTTGTGGGTTGCAATAAATTGCAAAGGCTAGTCTGTACTAGAACATCTTAACTAGTTAAAAATTTAATGTTTTGGTCTAGTTTACAGTGTGTCAAATTTGAAAAGCAGAAACTGATCTCATGAAAATAATTCTTGTTTGCTTTCTCAATAGAAAACATTTTTGTTATGAGAAGATATTGATTTATAACTGATAGAGTAAAGGCTGTTATCCTGTACCCACTTGCCAGGGAATAAGCCTGACTGGACACAGTGGCACTTGCTGCTAAGCAAATGGGAATTGGATTGCGTTGAAAGAATTTCCTCGAAAGCCTGCAAGTGTTAATCTCATTATCAAGGCCTTTTCCCCAACTCGCTGTGTCCGTTATTACCCTTGATTTGGCCACTCAAGAAATCCTATCCTGTGCTCCAATCTGAAAAGTATTTGTTGGAAACGGAGTGAAATTAGTCCCTTATGAGCTAAGTAATTGTAAAGTTACATTACCCCTTGGAAATGATAACTGATAAAATCTGACAATTTCAATTTTAAAGTGGCTGCGCTTCGGTACGTTGAAGCTGTGATAGCCCTCTTATTTATAAACCTATAGCTTGCTAGCCTCACATACATAGTCATGAAGTACCAGCTACGTTTAATGATAAAATTACTTTAAATATTGATTATACAGCAGCTTGTGTTAACAATAAGTATATTGCCTACTCATGCATAAGGTGCAGAGTCCTCTGTTTATGTTCCTGTGATCACAGTTTTCTCCTTTAATCTTCTCCATTTTTCTTTAGTTCTTGAAAATTCATGTTGAAAACCACGGTTGCTACAATATACATTAGTTATAATCACGGTTATGTGGCTCATACATACAAGGAGGCCTGTTGACTGTTGTGTTTGTACAATGGTGAGACCATTTGTGTTGTGTCAGTGTTACATGGAGAGTGGGCATGGTATCATGGTTTAAGGGCTGGACTACAACTCTGGAGAATAGGGTTTGGATGCTTGCTTGCTTGATCATTGGAAACTAGCTGGGTAAGTCACACTATCTCTACCTTAGAGGCAAATGGCAAAACCGCCCTGAACAAATCTTGCCAAGAAAACCCTATGTTAGGATTGTCTTAGTGTCATCATAAGTTAACAACAACAACACAGCAACAACAGTGTTACATATCAAAAGGTTAAGTGTCCTGCTGTGGATCTATCTGATCTCACGCTCTGGTTTTTGCAATATCCAGCCTGATGCCCTGGGAAGCCCACAAACAGGGCATGAGGAAAAACACTCTGCTGATGATGTTGCTTCCACATGGATATTCATCATCCTTCTGTCTCTGAACATGGATCCTCTGTTTAGCCATCAGGACTAACTGCTCCTGGTAGATTTATCCTCCATGATCTTGCCTAAGTAGGTTGGGTAGCAAAAGTAAATTATCGTGGACCAGATGGATTCTATCTGAAGATAAAAAAAGAATGATATGAACATGGACATCAAGAAATTCAAGCATTTGCCATCCAATTAATGTCCAAATTCAGCACACACAGATGGTCACACCTTGCCTCATTTGTTGTTACTCACAAAGATGTCCACCATCATTAAAGTGGCCTTACCTCCGAGTATATGCATGGATTTGTCATGTATATTCTACGTATATAAGTTCTAACCTTGGCAATAGAACGTCTTAGAACCCACATTAACACAGAACCTCCAAAAGGGGAATTTTATTTAACATTCACAAATCACAATATATACAGTAGCTGGCATCTTATTAGTGATGTCTGCAGGCATATGTCCACCTTCATGTGTAATATTTTTTTGTTATTGTGGAGGCTGGTATTCTTTTTCACTCTCTGCAACAATTTCTGACTAGTTTTGAAGGTGGTGCCTGGTAGACCCATTGCTATTGGGGTAGCAAATCCACTATGTTTTATAGTCTCTCATTTTGCAGCATCTGGATTACTCTGTATAACTTGAGGCAGCTACCACTCCAGTGGTAATGCACCCACTGGCTGCCCCTGGTTTTGAATAATCATTTTCTTATTGTTGGGTTTGTGTGCCTCTCTTCCCGCTTGCCTTTACTGGGCTGGCAGGGACAGCTGGGCCTGATTTGATTTTTGTCAAAAGCAATGGTGCTCCAAAGTCATAACTCTCTGTTATGCATGGGGACTTGTTTGCATTATTGCCTGTAAATGTGGATGTTAGCATGCATTACCAATAGCAGTTTGGTGCTGCTGTTACAGTCTGCCAAAGTACAAGTTTAAGATTCCAAAGCTTACTATGGAGGGGGTGGCTAACTTTGCAAGAAATATGGATAGACAGTGCAGATGCTGTTGATGCTTCTTGTGAGTGAGGATGGGGGCGGGGAGGGAGAGGTTGAATAGGAGACAATATTTTTATATTTCTCTATTGTCCACATAGAAGTCTTTGTCAATTAGATATCCTGGGGTGTGGTTAACAGAAGCAAATTGCACTCCAGAGTGCTAAAGAACCAGGCATGGTGCATTGGAGTGTGCCTGCCTCATCTCCTGGGGAGTGATTATTTAAGGATAACGACACCCCCTGCAGAGGCACCTTATTGCTCTCTTGCAAAAACAGTCTTTATTGAGGGGAATTAATTGCATTGTTGTTGGTGGCAAAAAAAATAAGTTTAATATTTTGAAATGATCTTGTCTGTTTGTGGCGCTTCGGAGAGCGCTTTGCAAATATGTCAAATAAACGACCGGCTGGGGAGAGTCGCTTCATATGTTTTTGTTTTGCCCTGGATGCAGAGGTATATACATTTTCTCAGATAAATTATCCCATTCGGATTGATTGAGCATCCCCCGCCCCCCCCAATCAATGGGAAGCTTTGCTTTCAAACACAGACATGTTTTCGACTCATCAGTAGTTGCGAGGATACCAATATTTTGAGAGTTAATTCATTTGGCATTGAAGGCATCCAAGTATTTATTCTACAGTTTAAAAAAAATATCTTGTGAGGCTCAGTATTTAAGTAAACTAAACATACAGTATTTTCAAGCTGGAGTCTGGCAGGCAAATGTGTTATTATACTGTACCCCCACAGCCTATTTACAGTTCACATAGCAGCTGGGAGAATAGCTTTTATGATGGGGATTTTAATTAGTGCCATGTATAAAAAGAGCAATGCTAATGTTGGCGAAACTTGCTGGTACACTCACTTCCATAAAAGGCAAACTGGTTTTGTGTCACAGGTTCAATCCAGGCTTCAGAATTCTCTGTTTTTCAGCAACACGATCGTTCTCACGCCTGCGTACGCATGCAACATTTCACATATGAAAACCAGGATACATGTGGTCAGGCAACATTGAAGTGTGATCAAGAGGACAGAAGTCATTAATGAGGATGAACAGAAATGCTAGGAAAGGCTGCATCAGTTTGGTTTTGTCCAAGCCCAGTAGGAAGGGCAAGATTATGGCCCTCCTTTCCTCACCACCCCTGCTGCTAAGTTAATTGAGTAAATGCCATGGTTCAATGCTACTTTTGTACTTTGTACTTTGACCTCAGTTTGCAGCAGTTGAACTAAGTTGAGGACAAAGGGGGAAGTGTAGGAGGAAGGGAAACTAGGACATTTTAAGGCAGTTGGAAAAGTGTGAAGGCAGAGGATTAACTGTGTTTGTCCCTGCCAAACCGGGACAGTTGAGGAGCATATGCTCTTGTTATGATAATGTGTTCTGTCAGTTTCTCTCAAAAGCATATCATGGGTTTATATGACTCCGTTCCAACCATGTGCCTCTGAAGCTCTGTCTCCTTGATTTAAGGTCAGCGATAAACAGGATAAGCTGTATTTTCATTTTGTCTGAGTACTTGTGCTTGTTGCAAGATTTGTCTTGATTAGAGGGCCATTACTAAAAGAAGCCTGAAACAGCTACTATTTTCCCAACACCTGCATCAATATAAGCTAACCATGTCCTGTGGCTTTGTTTCAGTGATGACAATTAGTCTTCATGTGTGTTTTTTCAAAATTAATAGATATGCTTTGGAGTTGCACCATTATAACAATGTAACGTAGGAGAATATTGAGCCGTACTATCAGATTTGAAGTTTGCCATAGCCTCTCCCCAGTTATTAAATGGGTATGGTGCTTTGACTCCTTTCTTTCTTTTATGGTACATGTGACACGGTCACCCTATTTACAACTCCTCATCTAGGCTACTGCATTGGCTATATTACTTACTATATTACTTATACTGCACTATTCATGCATATAAAGCCTAAATACCCTAAGGCACCAGATTCTGTCTGATCATGGAAGCTAAGCAGAGTCAGCTCTACTTAATACTTGGATTGGAGAAACCAGAGAATCCCCGATCTTGTAGGCTGTTCATATTTCACAGGAAGAAACTGGCAAAACCACCTTTGAGTGTCCCTTGCCTAAGAAAACCCTCTGAAATTCAAGGAATTGCCCTAAGTCGATAGGTGACTTGAAGGCAAATACACACACACATTCATGCATACAGTCCTGTTCAGAATAACATAACCAAAGAAAGGTAGGTCCTGTTTCCAAGGAGTTTATACTGGGAGAAAATGACAAAGATTAGATAGAAGCAAATAGAGAAAAGGGAGGAGGTAACATGGCAGGATAAGAAGAGATGGTGTGAGATACAGTTCACTGTTCCTATCAGGAGAGCACAAATACTAGTGTGTGTGTGTTTTTACTTCGGATATTTTCCCATCTCATTTATCACTAGAATAATCAATGGCTAATAACTCACTTACCTTTGGTGCTAATGTTTAGTACCCAACGTCGAGTGTTGTTTCTTATTTTATGAGACTCTTTGCATCACTTTTATCATCTGCTTCCCTTTTTATGCTAATGGTTCTATCTATCAGTTTCAGCATAATAGTGCAGGTATATGCTCCTCCTAACTGGATGAATGAGTACAGTAAGATGGATGTGTTTGTGCTGCTTATCAAATATGGAAACAAATGAGAAGGAATGAAGTGGGCACCAGTGTGCCATCATGGAGGGTAGTTCACCTGAATGTGCTCAACAGTCAGCAAATAATGTTTTATAGCAGTTTCCTAAAGAGGAATGCTAAATCCTGGGGGAAAGCAGATAGTGTAAGGTAGGATACAGAGAAGTCAATGAGGATGGTATGAAAAGGAAGGGAATTTGAGACACCCAATAGTCTCTCAAGCACTATGAAGGTAGATGAAAATATTTGGTAATGGGAGGAAACTGCAATTGAGAAATTGAAAGCTTGGCACTGCTTTAACTGCTATGGTTCAATGTGATGAATTCTGGGATTTGTAGTTTTGTGAGATATTTAGCATTCTCTGTCAGAGAGCTCTGGGGCTCTCTGCAAATGACAAATCCCAGTATATCATAGGATGGCGCCATGGCAGTTGAAGCATGACAAACTGCATTATTTCTGCAGTGCAGATGCAGCCGTGGTCTGTGATTGTGAGCATTGTTTTCTAGAAGCAGCTGCAATGCTTGAAAGGAAGACTGGAGTATTAAAACACTTGGGTAGAGACCATATTCTTTTTTTTAAATGTATCTCTCCCACTTGTGTACTTGCTAAAGGCTTTGGTTATGCAGAATCTAGAAACGTTCACCCTTCTTTTTAAAAGAGAGACTTTACTGCCCTTGCTAGCATCCAAGCTTGTATGTGTATATGAAGTAGATCTTAGTATGATACATAGTCATACTTGGTTTTTTTGTTGCTTTCAAAATATAATCACTGTCTACTTCTTTCCCACATAAGATGCCTTGGCTTGAGTATTGTATGGCATATTTAAAACAGTAGAACTGATAGGTGCATTAACACTTCTTCATTTTTATTTATGTCCAATATGCTCACATAAAAATAATTTGCATACATATGATTCAAGTTACAGTTTAAGTCAGATTGGGTTACATATGGTCTCCAAGGTATAAGGGAGAAAATTGCAGGCTGGCTTCATCTACACAGATACATGGAAGAAAAATGGTAGAAGTGAATATTATCTGCATTTCAATGTGCTCCATACAGGCTCCTCTATTTATATTATAAACATGCTTCAAAAGTTGCGTATTTGTCTGGGTCTTAAAAGCAGCCATTATCTGAACTATACATACAAAGATTTGGAAACACTGGCAATTGCTTTCCATGCCTTTAACTGATACAAAGCGTAGCTATACAATTTTGTGTATTTGGTTGCCATTTGTCTCTGCTCAAAGACAACCCAGTCAAAATTTCACTGAGTGATGTTTATTTAGCAGGGGTTCTATGGAACTGTGTGTTCTGTAATACTAGGCTTTACGCCATTAGTATTTTCTAAACTAAAAGACAACCCATTAATATAATGTATGCCTCTTAAAAAAAACACAAGACAACTTGCAACCATATTGGCATCTTGGTAATATCAAGAACTTGAGCAAGGAGCCAATTCATACAGCAAATATTCTTTTAAAAGAAATGTCAAACTTACTGCATCTTCCAGTATCCTCTCAGCTCTGAACCAACAATCTCTTTTAGTGGAGTAGCTCGATATTATGTGGGTTATGGGAATTATGTGGATTATGAAAGGCACACAGGGTTAGCACTTGGATGGCAGACTTTGTTGCTGTTGTTGTGTGCCTTCAAGTCATTTCTGACTTATGGCCATCCTAAGGCCAACATATTGTGGGGTTTTCTAGGCAAGATTTGTTCAGAGGAGATTTGCCAAAGCTTTCTGCAGAGACTGAGAGCATGGTTTCATGACTGAGTTGAGAATTGAACCAAACTCATAGTGGGTTCACTATGCCATGCTGGCTCTCAGGATGGGAGACCACCAATCTCCAATGAATACCAGGTACATTGTCCCCAGAGTCATAGTTTGTTCCCTTCCCTGTTTCTTCCCTTACCCTTCATTACTCCCTAGATCTTGCTTATCAGTAAGGACCTCCTATATGCTCAGTACACTTGAAGTATTAGAATGGAGTATTCTCTAATGCTGTTTACATTCTGAATGCTAGAGTCCCAGCACTCATAATTTCCCTGCCCTGTGACTTCTGCTCTGATGCTCAGACCAGCACTTTAAAAAGTTAATATTCAGTTGCAGAAAGCTGTGTCCGGAGCCCAAGAGTTAAATAAAGGGTAGGTTGACTGTGATAAGTTATCTCTTTAAAATTGCCATCTTAGTTTGATTGATTTTATGCTTCAGTGTGCACTTAACATATTTGTCCATAAAATTGATTTTAGGTAAATTAGAAATTTTGGAAAGAATTTAGTGTACGAAAGGGATTTTGTGACGTTGGATGTATCCACACTGCAGCAAGTGGTTTGGCACCATTTTATCTGCCATGACTCAATGCTAAGGAATTATGGGGATTGTAGTTTTATAAGATATTTAGGTTTCCCTCCGGTGCCCCAACAAATTACAAATTCCAGAAAGCCATAGCACTGAGCTATGGAAGTTAAAGTGGTGTCAAACTGCTTTATTTTTGCCATGTAGCAGCATCCATTGAATGGATTTTTCAACCTTTTAATTTTTTCTTATCGTAGAGAAACTGGTTTATAGTGACCTAAATAAATATATCAAGGTTTGCATGTAGCTGTCTGTAATAAATCCCTAGGTGGTCATTGAACATCATTTCTTAAAACAATGTTAGTAAATATGACTATAATTTGGAAAAATAAGGCAAACAGTTGAACTTCGTCATAAAATATGTGTTATCCGGGCTCATAACACCATTGTTTGTATTTTAAATGTGAAAGTGTCTTCTGTACACAAGTCTAGCAAGAGGCTAGTTATATGGTTCTAGATGGGAGTCAGTGTATTGTACAGATAAGGTCTAATCTGTTTGCTGCAATGATACTAATCAGGGGTTGAGCTTCAAACATTTTGGGATGAGCTGTGACTGATCACTGAGTATTGGACGTGAATCTAGGTGCAGAGATATCCAAACATCACTTGGGTATGTAAACTGATTACTTAGGATCTGGTTTGGACAACATCCTTGATCTTCAAATTAGAAGGTTTTTCTCATCTTATGGTAGTCAGAAGAATGAATAAGAGAGAGATTTTATACCATGTTGCACATTAAGGCTGTAATTGATTAACCTTGGCCTTCTGGCACTTAAATCAATGATATCTCAGTGGGAGGAAACAAGATTTAGTGCAAGAAAAGCAATTTGTTGGTGGATTTCAATGTACAAGATTTATTTTTTTACCTTTTTTACTACTGTTACTGCTACTGCTAAAAGAAAGCTCTGCGAAACCCAAATTTTAGCACCTTTTTAGCAACATTGATTTAAGCGGGAGGGTTAAATACACGCCTGAACTCTTATCTGCTAAAAATAAATTAAACTAAAGATAGTTGGATCATGCCCAGAATTAAAGTATCAGAGAAAGAGAAAAATAGTTCCCAGGAGCAGAGAATCCCCCGGTTACTTTTTAAAAATGGTTTGGGCTTATGTAATATGTTTTCATAATACAGATATTCCCCCCCCCCTTTTGCAGTGTTACTGTTTAATAATCACTATGTGTGCATGGGAAAACCCGATAAAAGCAACTCTGTATATGTTACGTTCTTTATTGCAGTCACCAGCTCTTCACTTTCATTTCCATGTAAGTAGGACATGTGTTGACTGGAGAGAGTTGCATAAATCACAGCTTTTTTCTTTTAAAAAAGCCTTGTTTTGAGTCATTATCCCTTTCATTCTAATGGAATTCAGCCAGATTTTCTATGACCTTAACACCCAATCATGCACAAGATTAGCCAATCTCTAGCTAATCCTTACTAGCCAAACCCCACTGGGAGGAAGGAGAAAGACAAAGGGAAGCAGACACATCCAACCAGCTGCTGTTCTCTGTAAGGAAGGATACTGCATGCACTTACCTTCCAAATGAAATGCTCAAGTTATCTCATTTGCACATTACAGGATACAAAAAAGTACATCATTTAATTTGTGATCCCTCTGTGATTATCACTATGCCAGTGAAAGTCTGTATGGCTATATTCCCTCCTGTGTTTTTGACTCTGTTTTTCAAAATGTTTGTGGCATCACTAGGCTTGGTGTCTCCTAGTACAGTAATTCATAGTGTCACCCCAATGGACCTTCTCCTGTACCGGTCCATACAGAATCCTTAGTCATGTTTTTATACCAATGTCAGTCACAACATCTTAAATCCAGTATATCACCGAATGTAGTGGCAATAGCAGTGACATAAACAGCTCCTAAAATTAAAAATTACACCTCTAAATTATAATATCACACACACAGCCTAAATGTCTTTATATTTACATAGGAGATTATCACACGCTGCACTTCCGTCACCCAAAAGTCATCAAAATGGGCAGAAGCGTTTAGCTTCCAAGATCAGATGGGATCTGGTGCCTTTAGGGCAGTGGTTCTCAACCTTCCTAATGCCACGACCCTTGAATACAGTTCCTCATGTTGTGATGACCCCCAATCATAAAATTGCGGTGTCTTGGTACCTAAGACCATCAGAAATATGTGTTATCCGATGGTCTTAGGCAAACCCTGTGAAAAGGTTGTTTGACCCCCCAAAGGGGTCATGATCCACAGGTTGAGAACCGCTGCGTTAGGGTATTTAGGCCATTATTACCCTGATCATCTCCTTGCACAATGTTACTTGATAGGCTAACTCTGCTTGGTAGCACCATCGGCATATGGTTTCTAGCAGGTTACTCTTGGAGGACTGCATCCTTTGAAAGATAAATTATCTCTCTTTCTCACTCTCACTCTCTCTCACACACATGTACACATGCCACTAGTATTCACCAGTAGAACAACCCAGTTGTGGAATTGTGCCATTGTATTGGTGGTGATCTGCCAGCATGCCTGTTGTGTGTAACAGGGCTTCCACCCAATCTTACCGCTTTTAAGCTGAAGGGGTGCTCTGTATGCAATTGTGTCCTAAATTATTTGTCCCCTTTCTTGTACCATTCTATCACCTAGTATGCTGACAGAGCCCAATAAATATTCAATAGGAACTTAAATTGGTATATTAAAGGAACAATTTGCTCTGTTGCAACTCTGCTGGCACCTTGATGTCATTGCATGATGTCCATATGGCATAAGGCAAATGCCTATAATATTGTAGTACCATTGCAATACTAGCCCAAATTGTTTATGACTTTGCACTAACTGATATATCCAATTGCAGACAGCATGTGAGTGTAGTTAACAATACTAGTGGACTGTATATAAATCAATTTTTTGTTGTAATCTCAAGCACATTGTGCACTTTTGAAAATGATGGTATGGATGTAGAGGACTTCTCTATCCTCCATAGTTTTTCTATAAATTGTACTTACAAAAGGATGGCATCCGGGAGCTTTCACCTCCACCGAAATGAGTAGAGAACCTGCAGGTGCTAAAGCACCATTATCAACACATGGATTAGGGATGAGAAAATTTGGATTAATTCCAAGCAATAGCATGGGAGAAACCCTTGTGTTCAGTATAAATTAAGAAGTGTTTTTGAGAAAGAAAACGAGAGTTAACACATAAATTAACTCAGTAGATTGTAGACATTACCTGCATCAACAAGTTGTTTGTTTTATAAGGAATTTGTCCACTGAATAGCCTTTTTATTAGAGACAGAGCTGGTTAAAAAAAAATCTCCATCTTTAATCTGCAAGTAATTAACTGATGGGCTGATCATACCATTTAATCTATTATTACCTCCTTCCTTATCTTAAAGAAGAACACTTCTCTTAATACAATTTTTGACAGTTATTTTTGTAAAACTGCCAATCTTCTATCACTGTAACCTTAAAATGAGTTTCCATAATTCTGTTTTGTTCATGGGAAAGATATATAATGTATAAATTCTGGGTATATTGTAAATACAGTTAGGGAACTTGTGAGAGCATTACTTATATTTTCAGAAAGGTTGCTGTCCTCTGATGTCAAGGTTATGGGGACCCTGATGATTCATTATTTCATAGTCCTGTCAGTCCTTCGGATTTAACCTTGAACTACTTCATTTCCTGAAAATCTGATATGTGTACAATTTGCCTTTCTGTAATAGTTAATTCCATTAACCCTTAGATTTGTTTCCTTAACACATTTAATTCCTCCAAGGGACTCCTTCCAGTGCATAAAGGATTGTCCTCCCCACTTCATCCTTACTTCAGACGTATAGGGAGAGCCTTGTCAAAGCTCTTGGCATCTATCAGGCTTATATCCCACTATTTGCTGCACAACAAATTTCATATTTGATTTACCTATCATATATTATCTCAGTAATACTAACTCAGTAACACTCAATAATACTAACCATAAGTAGCTCACATTGTAAACCAGGAGCTTAGACAAGCTACCACACTATCAGCCTGGCTTGAGCTGAGACCTGAACATCGTTTCCCCCAGTTTATACTGTTAGCCCTCCACATTTGTGGATGTGACTTTTATACATTTTATTGTTCGTGAATTTGATTAACATGTTCTCTCTAGGAATCTCTAGGTCTTCAGCATGACTCTATGGTCAACGTCTGCTAGACGTTGCACTGGAGAATCTAGTGATTCCTAGAGAGAACAATTGTGTAGGCATTTGGAGATCCTCTAGTGCAATTCTATGGTCAATGTCTGGCAGATGTTGACAACAGAGTTTCCATAAAGATTGCTAGAGAGGTGTTATCTCAGGTAAAATAAATTGAGTAGCATTTTCCACTTTCACAGGAGTCTTTCACCCCTGACCCCAGCCAATGGGTCCACTATAATTTGTCACTCTAAATTGTGATGTGACATCCTCAAATGTCCTCTTCCTTGTTTTTCCTTAAGCTCTTATACACTTAATTCCATAGGATATTTTATATGTGGGCATTGTCAATTAGGCTACAGTCTAGGTGGGCTGTCATTGGACAGCATGTCCCAATCCAGGCCCCATTCACACTACTGAATTATAGCACTATCGTTCCACTTTAATTGCCATGTATGGAATTATAGTTTTGGCAGTTCAAGGAGAAGCATTTGGTGTATCACCAAATTACAAACCCCAAGGTTCCATAGGATGGAAACATGGCAGTTAAAGTGGAGTCATAGTGCAATAATTCTGTAGTGTGTGCGGGAGATCCTCATTAGGAAGTATTGTGGAAAGTCAATGATCATGTGGAGTCTGTCCAGTGCCTGAAAACCCTTCATTAGAGAGATACTTCAATCCTGTATTGCTGGATCACAACATGACATAGTTGTGTATATATGTTTCTGGTTCCATCCTTGACATGCTCTCTCTCTAAGAATATATTATTATCCAGAAGCTGAAACAATAGAAGCCCCGTTTCAAGTAAGTTGACTACATTTTTAAAATTCTTATCTTGGTAAACAATAGGACTTATGGAGAGCTTATGTCTGGACCAAATAAAGCCCCAAAAGTTTAAAGATGTAATTTGATATAAAGATGTTAGCGCATTAAAAGTATATGGAAATGCAGTTTAACTTCAGAAAATGCTCCTTCTCTATTTTTTTTTTTTTTTTGGTTAGGATAAAGTAACAATTTACTTTGATAATGTGAACTGTTATATAATTCTACATAATTATATTAACTGGAAAAACTAGACTAGTCTCAAATTGATTGGGCAAAAGCATCTTTTTCTAGCTTTGAAAGCTCTTTGTA
>NC_056529.1:11599791-11644791 GCF_019175285.1 Sceloporus undulatus | reverse complement strand
AGTGCAGGGACTTCAGCTAACACATCTCCAGCAGATAAGTGTTCAGCTTCTTTTTGAAAACACCCAGAGAAAGAGACCCCACCACCTATCATTCTAAGCAATTGCTTCCATTGCCAAACCACTCTAACCATGAAGTAGTTCATTCTGATATTCAGTTGAATTCTACCTTCCTGCAATTTAAATCAATTAGACCTGGTCCTCCCTCTGGAGCAACAGAAAACAAAACTGCATTCTCCTCTCTGTGACAGCCCTTAAAGTATTTAAAGAATTGAATCATGTCACCCCTCAGTCTTCTGTTCTCCAGGCTGAGCATGCCCAAGTCCTTCAATCTTTCCTCACATGTTTTGTTTTCTATACCTCTTATTATCTTTGTTGCCCTTTTCTGAATCTGCTCCAATTTTTCTATATCCTTCTTAAAATGAACACAGTACTCCAGATCAGGTCTAACTAGCATAGAATATAGTGGGACTCTTATTTTCCTTGTCATAGAAACTATGACATCATGCTATTAACAGAAATCATCACAGACTTGGAACAATTACTAAGGAAATCAAGGAAGAAAGTGCAAAGGCAGACTTACTGCTGAACATAAAGAAAACAAAAATAATGATCATGGAGGCTCTACATAAGTTCAACCTAGATAATGCGGAAATCAAAATAGTTAAAGATTTCCCATACCTTGGATCAAACGTTGATAACACTGGAGACTGCAGTCAAGAAACAAGACTAGGAATGGGAAGGGCAGTGATAAAAGAACTAGACAAGAACCTAAAGTGTAAAGATATACAACAGAGCACTGAAATCAGAATCATCCAAGCCATTATATTCCCCACCACCACAACAGATGTGAGAGCTGGACAGTGAAGAAAACCAACTCATTTCAGAAGTGGTGCTGGAGAAGAGTGATAAGGATACCATGGATTGCCAGAAAAGGCAAACAAATGGCTTGTAGAACACAGCAAACATGAACTCTCCCTGGAAGCTAAGATGTTCATACTGAGGCTGTCATACTTTGGCCACACCATGAGAAGGCATGAATCACTAGAAAGCAGCAGAAAGAGAGGAGGGCTACATACCAGATGGATAGATTCAGTCAGGGAGGTCATAGGCCTAAACTTACAGGACTTAGGCAGAACAGTAGAGGACAGGGCATCTTGGAGATCCCTCATCCAAAGGGTCACCATGAGATGTGGTTGACCCAAGGGCAATTAATAAGGCAAAACAAGAAAGTTAATATATAACTTCAATTATAGCCAAATGGTTGGGGAAAGGAAATAATTATTATTTGTACTTTTCCTCTTCTGCCTCTTTGTTCTTCTTTTTCTTTGGTATTATTTGTATGTTTTATATATCTAAATTTCAGAGTTTTAATGAAAATATTTTTTAAAAAAATATTAACATCAGTCTTTGGCTAGGACCGAACAAATAAACCAATAATGGCTTCTGCACATGAATGTGAACATGGCAAAGCACCATGTGCACGTTTTGCAGTTATAGATATTTGGGTTTCAAGTAAATTCATAAAGGGAAACGCATCCTCTGGATGAATTTTGTAATGCGAAGTGCCATTACCTATGACTATCTGTATCTGCACCCAAGTCAAAATGAACTTAAAACATTTCAGTACAGCTAAATCTGCTCACTTCTTTTATCTTCTAAAAACTCTTCAGATGTTTGGATTCATGGTTTGGCTTTAAATTATTATAAGGTGACAATGCGATTTTTGAATCCCAGACTCTGCATTCTTGGTTCACTCTGGTTTCTTAAAATAGCATAAGTATCCCAAAATATCCTTTAAACTGTGTGCAATACCAATTAGACCATCCTGTGCACTTAACATTTCTGGATAAGCCTTTTCACTTTTCTTTCTCAGTTCTCAGTCCAGTTAGTATGTAATAAAAGAAAATTAAATGATTGTCCTGAACAACAGCCCCACAGCTGGTATCCACATTATCTGATAATAGCATTCTTCGAAGGAGCACATCTGTAGATGTTCAGTGAGAAGGAAGAGATACATTTCTTTTGCAGACTATTCTTCTGAATTTCAGAAACCTTCATGGTGTCTTTCAAGACTGGAGCGACAGAGAACACCAAGTGGAATCTCTAATTTGGAAGCAAACATAGATGATGACAAATAAAATAATACTCCATGGTATAGTTTAAGAAAGAGAAGGTGAATGTTTAGTTAGAACTACCAGGCAAAATTGTCTTTTCATCAGATGGATCATATGATCCAAATTCTATGCAAAGTTTGGGAACCACTGCACTAGAGAATGCGTGCTACCTGATTTGCAACTGGTTTCATACTTCTTTAAAGTGTTCAATACTTATTTTTGTTTGCTTTGATAATGTATCAGCTGAATTGTCTCACTAATATCTTTACTCTTTGGCCTCAGAAAACAATCTTCTCCATTAGGTACAATTTCCTTTCATTAAAATCAGCAAGCTTGGAATCTGGATGGACCAATGAATGGTGCAAATGGGCACCAGCTGGCATGCAAAGTTTCAGGGTAAATGGGAAATACTTCTACAAAATGCAATCACTTTTGAAATAATCGAGGAAAGCAGAAGATGCCTTTTGGTGCTTCAGATATGGAAGTACTTTGGCTTCAGTTCTGTCTAAAATTCATTCTAGCTGCATCTGCATAATCCAATTTGACATCTCTTTTGCCATGGCTCAATGCTATTGAATTCTGAGAGTTGCAGTTTTATGAGATATTTAGCCTTCCATATCAGAGAACTCTGGTGCCACGGCAAACTATAACCCCCCAAATCCCATAGCCATGGCCCAAGCTGCTTTCCAGGCCACAGACAGAGCACTGGGGCAGGCAAGGGCTGACGATGCCTTCCTGCTCCAGCGTTGAGGCAGACTGAGAGGGGGCCAGCTGGGTGAGCCTCAAGCAGGCTAAGTCCCACATCCCCTTCTACCAATGGTCCATGGAGTGAGCCGTTTATATTTAAAATGCTGGTCTCTCCAGTGAGAGGCCAGCAAAAACCCAAGACTCCTCCTCAGGTCAGGGAGAAGCATGCCTATTAGTCCAGCCCCACACCAATTTAAGGTTTAGCAAATTTAAGGTTTAGCAAAAAATAATTACAAATTTTATATTCCAAGGTAACAAACCACAGATTTCCCAAAACGGCCCAATTCACCAACGTGAAGGAAGGTGGATTAGCAATTCCTCAACTCAAGACATATTTTCAAGCTTTCCAACTGAACCTATTCTCCCAAAGTGTCATAGATTCACATTCCACTAAATGGGTTCATATGGAACTAGAGGATAATAATTTAACCAACCATAATCTCCTCTTTTTTCCACTAAGACTCAAAGGAAGTTGAAAGACATACTTAATCCATTCCTCAACAATTCCATTCTCATATGGAAACAATGGGCACACTTAATTGTCCCTGATCCCTCACCTATCTGTTCTTTTTTTTAATGCACTCTAGCTTTTATGAGATAGATAGATGAACCTATTTCAGAAATTGGAAAAAAAATGTGGAATATATAAAAATAATGGACTTATTTGATGCAGGAAAGCTGAGATCTCCTGATATAGTTTGTTCAATGCCTTGAGACAAGCCAATCCCACTTGGCTCCAAATGTTGCAAGACCTATCCTTTGCACAGCACATCATGCTAAAAGTTTATAGTTCAAGAACCCCAACTTTTAATACATCCATCTGTATAGATAAGGGACAATCCAAGGGAGGAGTGGCTACTATATACAAAAACCTGATTCAGTCCATTTATGGTAAAAATAATTCTGCCAGAGTAACCTGGAAGGTAGATCTAAATATGGATATATCAGAGGAAAGCTGGGCAAGCATCTGGTCCTCCTCCATATATAAATCAAGATTGGCAGCTGCAAAGGAGAGTGCTTTAAAAAGAGCATACAAATGGTATTTAACCCCTGTGAAATATTGACAAATGTTTCACCATAGTGTTGGAGAGTCTGTAAGGTTCAAGGTTCTTACACACACACGTGTCTCAAATGTCCTAGGGTCATGCAACACATGCAAGACTGATGCAGATATCTGACATTATAAAACGACCAGTGGAATTTTGTCTGGCCTTATTGTTGTTTTCAATCTTCAGCAAAGCCAATAGTCATCTAAAACACTGAGACTCATCATATTCCTAATCTCTGCAGATAGAACTGAAATTGCGAACTGCTGGAAGACAGGGAATTTGTTACTTGAAAACTAGTGGAACAATGTCTAGGACACATGGTTGCTGGAAAAACCTTCCTATTCCTTCAAGAACGATACGGACAAAAAAGACACAAACATTCATTGAGGATTGGTCTGTCTTTATTGAGTATGTCAATAACAATATATCTCATTTTGCTCCACCTTTGCAGCAAGCTGGATTTTGGAAGGATTTTGGACACTGACCACTGTGGCAAAATGATCTGTGATTTCCCTTTCTGGATCTTTTTACAACTTCAAAAGAATGTATTATTGGGTGGACATTCTTTTTGCTCATTCCCAAGGTCTGTTATTTCTATTGGTTATAAATTTGTTATTTGATACAACTTAATAAAATTATAAAAAAATACCTGTAGTAATGATCAACTAGAATGGAAACACTTCTGACACACAGAGGAAAAAAATAGCCGCATGTAGCTAGAGCTATAAACACATTAAAAGCCTAGAAAGTGGGAGAGGAGGTTGTTTGTTTGATTTTTGCGAAGTGAATTTAACTCTACATTTAAGCCATAGGTAAGAAAGCAGTAAGTCAACTTTTAGTATTTTTTGTAAATGTCAATACTTTAGTTTAACGTTTAATTGAATAGAAGTAGTTGAGTTATTATTGTGTTTGTAACTGGGTTTTATATTTTAAGTGTATTGTTTTATTTATGTGCATTTCATTATATACTAAATTGAAAGTTGATTTTAAAAAAAGAATGCAAAATTTAGGGATGAAGAAGAAGAACAGATAAGCTAAGAGAGGCTGCAGCAGTTTCCCAAAGTTTTATTTTCCTTTATAAAAACCAAATCCATTGCCAAATTATTCGTGCCAAATGGGGCTTGTTGGTAAGCCAAAACTTTGCTCGCTGCCCCCTTCCTTTTCCAGACCCATTTGGGAGCCACAGCACTAAAATACTGTAATGCTTGAAATGTGATAGGGACAAAGCTATTTTGAAAACAACGCTATTTTAACCGGAGAAAGGACTTGTGTGATAAGGCTCCAAGCTAGACAGTGGTTGAAGAAGAAAGGTAGGGCTGGAAGGAAGTGAAAGCCTTTGCAAAGCTCACCGTCAGAGGCTTTTTAAACCAGGGTATGCCTGTACCAATACTGAATTGCTAAATTACAAGTGCAACTCCATCAGTTGCGAATGGCAGATGCGGAGTTTAAATATCTGGATTTCTCAGCAATAAAGATAGAAATAGGGACCCAAATGCAGCATCTGTGTTTACTGTGGAGGAGTGCTTGCCATGTTTGTGCATGTATAGCATTCACAATTGACTATACCCCATGTGCCAGTGGTGACATTTAACCTTATGTCTTCTTTGTACCAACAGTCAAAATATAAAGTGGGAACCGCTATGACTTACAGCTTTGCAGTGATGCTGAAAGATGAGGTACTAGATAGGAAAATAAAAGTGACTCTTTACTAATAATATTAGAATTAGTTTTATTTATTCATCATATGGGTTTATTTTTTGATCCACATTAAGAACTGCATACATTCTTAGAAACTGAACTAAAATATGTGCATATCTGATTTTTGAAGGAGGAAAAAAATATATTTAATTGATCTCTTCCTATTCCGTCCCCTCCCTCCCTCCTTTCTCTTTCCTCCATCTCCTCACTAATTCCATCATATAGTAAGCTTCCTATTATGAAAGAAATCAGAATTAATTTAAATATAAAATATAAAGAATTAACCTTACAGCAAAACAGATAACAGAAAAAAAAGAGAAAGTTTTTTCCCCCTCCGTCAAAATGACAGCCGTACTGCTTTTATTATCGTTTGAATAAATGAAGTTTCCAAATTGGCACATATATTTTTTCCCAGAGCTCGACAAAATGTAATGACTCCATGAAATATAGTTAATTTTTTTGTATATTAAAAAAAAGAAAGAAATCCATTAGACTTGAAAATGGTCTTCACAACCTTAAACTTTTTAATGCTGCACTTCCATTACATGTTCTAAATCCAACGGGATATTGATTAAAGAAATCATGAAAATGCTGTTGTTTGCTGCCATAATGCCTATAGATTATTCAAATATATTGGGCACAATTCAGCAACATGCTTTGTACAAATATATCATGGTTTAATAATGAGCCATTTCTTCCTCTGCCTGCCTTCCACTGAATTGCAAAACTATTTAAACTGGGAGGATGTGTGAGTTAAAGACGGTGTAAACTTTTGGCAAAGGGAGAACTGGTGAAGCAACCCAATATATCCATTTGGGTGTATAAATCAGATGCATGTATGTATATCTCTGGATTGTTCTGAAAGTAAGTAAATCAAGATAAATATGGGAAAAATACTAAATCTATTTTTGTTGTGTACCTTCAAGTCTTCTCTGACTCATACTGGCCTTAAGGTGAATCTATTACAGGATTTTTCTCAACAAGATTTATTCAGAGAAGATTTGACATTTGCTTTCCTTTGAGGCTGAGAGAGAGTGACTTGCTTAAGTTCATCCAGTGGATTTCCATAGCCAGATTCTTCTTTATTATTGTTTAAGAGTTACATTCATCCCCATCGTGAAAGTGGAAAAAACACGATCTGTATTTAATCTTTTCTAGGCATCTTAGGTCCTCCAGCATGATTCTGTGGTCAACTTCTGCTGAAAATTGACCATAGAAGTGTGCTGGAGGACGTACAGATGCCTAGGACTTTATCACACGGGGAAAATCGGGAGTGAGGGAATTGGGGGTTTAAACAGTGATTATCCCATGAAAATTGCACAATCTCGATTAAGATTTTCACACACACAGCAATTAAAGAGTCTTTATCCTGGGAATAATCAGGCAATGAGCAGCAACAATTCATTCATGGGATTTTCCCATGAATGTTGCTGTTTATTGCCTGGTTATTCCTGGGATAGTGGCTCTTTAATAGCGACATAGTGTGAAAATCTTAATCGGGATCATACAATTTTCATGGTATATTCACTGTTAAACCCTTGATTTTCACCGTATGATAATGTCCCTAGAGAAAACATATTTTTTTGGTGGTGGAGCAGAAGTGGCAATCCACAAATAATCAGTTCTGCAAAGGCTTAATTTGTAAATGTGGAGTGATGACTGTATAGTCAAAGTGCTGAAATGCTTTAGTAATATGACACTTGTGGAATATTACAATAATTTTGTTTTGGTACAAACATTCTTCATTCTCTTGCTTGATCTTTGTTGAATCTGTGTCCTAGCAACAATAGCTGTGTTTAATGGGAGCGGTCATTTTAGCTAGTTCCAGGATAAAACAAAGAGACAGGCAACTAAAGGTATATTTCATTTTCAAAAATAGTGAGTTAATTTAAACTGACCTGGGAAAAGGAATGAAACGTCCTTGTTAATGGCAGGAGTTCCTGGAAACTATTTTGTTATGTGGATCCCCAAGATAAAATCAGTTGTCCATTGGAACAAAACCTGTAACTTTCAGAGACATTTTTTCTCATCTTGAAGAAATCTAACTTAATTATGGACTGGTAAACAATACAAATGAGAGCCTGGTGTAGCGGTTTGAGCATTCGTCTTGGTGATCTTGGGCAAGTGATACTCTCTTAAGCTCAAAGGAAGGCAAGAAAAAATCCCTCTCAACAAATTCTGCTAAGAAAATCCCATGATAGGTTCACCTTAAGTCAAGTGAGAAATGACTTGAAAGCACACAACAACAAACAATCGAATACAAATACATCTGGCCTTTTATCATAGGTGGACTTGCCATTTATGGATTGGAGCATCCACAGATGGCCCACCCCATTCTCTCCAATGGTGGTGTGTACATATAGCCATATCAGTGTGGTCGTGTGTAGTGCACTACCATTGTAAATACACTGCTCCCATCACAGATATGAAGGGCTCTTTGTAAAATGTGGTCCTTCTATCATAAAAGCCTTGTCTTTTATTACAGAAGTGTGTACCTAGACACTTCGTTCATATCAATTTTCAAGAAGAGATAAATCAGGCCATGATGGGGAAAAGGAAGTGAAGATACTGTCTGATTTTTAGAGGTACTAAATGAAGCTAACCTATTTGTTTTATGCTCTTGTTACAAGGGTAAGCAATGTTCTCTTCTAGTACCTATAGTAAGACCATATTAACCTGCATAAATGTATATTTCTTCTTCTCTTCTTCTTGACTTTACTTCATGAATGAAGATTCAGGAAGGACTCATCCGTGCTTTCTACAAGCGCGTTGATGACGTTGGATGTATCCTTCAAGCTTGTGCAATGGATTTTTCTGATGGAGGGCAATGTGCACAGAACTGGCCTCACCCTTTAAACCAGAGGTTTGACTGCTGAGGCCTTGGCAAGCATGGACGGTGGCAGTGAGGTCCTCGGGTCATATGTTTGATTAGAGTTTCCTTCTCTTAGATGGTTGACCTTACAGGGTTAGATGAGCACCATCTGCCTGGGTTTGGGATTAGAGTTTTCCTTCTCCTAGGATGGTTGCCATAAGGCTAGAGAGCCCATCCTGCCCTTTGGCGCTCTTGGTCAGATCCTTCGGTTGTGGCCTGTCTGGCATGGGAGGCCCTGCCAGTGGCTATTATACCACCTCCAGCATAGCTCACAACTTCATTAGGGTACGCAAGCCTCTCCCCACACAGTCAGAGCATAGCTGGAGGGGAATAGGGGGCCAGAAGATGACAGTTAAGGAGGGAGGAGCCTCTTTCTCCAGGCAATCCCTGGTGGAGCTGGGTCTACCTGATCACTCCCTCTCAGGCCGGAAGATGACTATTTACTGGAGTGATTAACAAAGGCCCAGTACAGACCGGTGCCATAGCACATCCTGGTGCACGAAGATGTCTGATACAGATACAGGTGCATGAAGATGTCTGCACTGTATAGTTTTTCCTTGATGGTTTGTGTCTGACCTTAAAAAAAACCCCACACATTTAAAATACACATTGCTGATAAATCTTCTGAAAGAAATGTTACATATTTTGCTAGCACATTTAGTGTTGGTGCTTTCAGCAAAGTCTCCTGTACCGTATCGTATGGCAGAGGGCATGTCACTTGGCAATTGCCTTGAATCACAGTGGTGGTACTCCATTGATTCTGTCTGAATGCAATGTTGTATTGCAAGTCTGTAATTTCATGTACTGTCACAAGGTCAACAGCAAGCAGTACCCTAATGACCGCTTCTCCATTCATCATTCTGGGTGTGAACACCTCCCACTCTATACAGATAAACAATTTGAAACATATAAAGGTAAAAATAATGCATTAGAGAAGAGATTTCTGGAAGAGCAGGTGGAATTTACTTTTGAAAACAAGTCACTTCCTTTCTAATGTTGAACTGAGTATCTAGTCTAATATCAAGAAGTAACCGAAGCTTCAGAGTAAGATCTTGCTGAGTCCAGCAGATTCCCCATGATGTGAATGCCATTAAATTGCTAGATTTCCATTATCGTTAAAATGTTGTGAAGTTTTAAGGACATGTATAGAACTGCAGTTATACATATTTGGATCCCAATAGTGTAAATGTTTACCTACGAATAAAACTATTCAAAGATTAAGCAGGTTATGGCTTTCTGCTTTAAGTGCGCAGACAGGAGTGCACTTTCTGTGCTGTAAAGATTTTTTTATTGCTCTGTTGCCATTGTTCAGTGGTGCCTATGTGGATTTGCATAGCTCATTTCATGCACTAACACCTGTGCATACAAGTGGAAAGCTCTAATACTTGAGTGGACAGCTGGAAGCTCAGGTGTACACATACAACATTACCTATTCAACTGTGGAGGTCGGAACAAGGTCCCACTTGGCAAGATCCATGAACCACTTGTGCAGGTGTACTTCTCACTTAATCTGTTTGACAGGAATACCTGAAGGGAAGGGTGCATCCTTTTCTTTTTGATGTACCCACCTGCTCTGAAATGCACACATAACCATAGTCAGACTCATCAGTAAACCAGGACGGCAGTGAAAATGTCAGATTTATGTTACTTTCACCTGCCTTTTGTAGCTCCCACTCCTTTTAATAAGAGGGCAGGCTAATATAAATTGAGTCTCCCTTATCTGAAATGCATGGGATTAGAAGTGTTTTGGATTCTGGATTTTTTCAGATTTTGGAGTACTGTATTTGCAAATACTTAATGAACTATCCTAAAGATGGGACCCATGTCTAAGCAACGAATTCATTTATATATGTTTCATATACATTTTATACACATATCCTGGTAGTAATTTTAAACATCATTTTTAGCAATTTTGTGCATGAAAAAGTTTGTATACTCTGAATCATCAGAAAGGACAGGTGTCACAATCTTAGCCATCAATTTTAGATTTTGGAGCATTTCAAATTTTTGGATAAGGGAGACTCAACCTGTATATTCAGTTTGTCTGGTAGCAATCCTGTAGTGGTATGTAGTGTCAACGTATATCAAAATTACTATGATTGCATATTGCCTTTCTGATGCAATGTATGCAAATTAACCTGGAAATCTGCAGGTCTTCATATATCCTAATAATAATTTAGGATAAAACAGTAAAGGTGCATAATTTTGATATACATCATTTTGTGCAGAATTCTTAAAATAATTCCCAGACAGATCGCATTCCAAACCAATATTTGAGCTACATTAACATTTCTCTGGTTGGAGTGTCATAGTACCAACCAGTTATGTAAAGCGAGGTTGTACATGATAGACTTACCTAGATTTATGATATATAAAATGAATAAGTATGCATCTGCAGCATAATTTCATTCAAAGCATTGGTAGATTGTGCCATAAGTTTTTGGTTTGTTGTTGTTGTTGTTGTTGTGCGCCGCCAAGTCATTTCTAACTGATGGCGATGGTGTTTTCTTGGCAAGATTTGTTCAGAGGAGGTTTGCCAAAGTCACCCATGGCCAAGCGAGGAATCGAACCCTGGTCTCCAGAGTCATAGTCCAACACTCAGACCACTACATGTTTCTAATTTATGTGGAAAGTAGTGCTCCAAAGTATTTCATATGAGTGACATTGTACATTTAGCATCCTTTCCCATGCCATTTGGAGTCTGGATAGGATGCTTCTATTTCTGTTTTGCCCCATTTTATCTTCACTCCCAATTTAACTTGAAAGTGAGACTATGTGTGATTCCTAACACATGGAAAAGGAACAGCTCCCTATTTATAACTTGTTTTTCAAGAGTCGTCTGTAATAGTAACATTTCTTCTTGGGAATGCTAGGGGAAAGATGCATGGTTGTTTTTTTTTTTGCAGGATACCCCCCCCCCCCCCCCAGCCCCAGGTTGTGTGCTAAATTGTTAAACCGTGTATTTGGCACATTGCTATCTATTATGTGACCTAAGCTCCAGTCTTGTCAGATGCTGTAAGGAGCAAGGCGTTAAATGGAGTATCATAATAGCTGTGCACTGATTTTACATTTCCTCAATAGATTGTGGTTGGAGATAGGACACTGGATTAGCCGATCTGAATAAGGATGTCTCATAATCACTTTCTTAAGGTTTTAAACCTCAATAGGCGAGTTAATAAACACAACCCAAAAGGGTTTTTAAAGGGAGATGCAGATGAAGACTTGGCTATGAGGGTTTCGCCAGACGCTCCATTCATAATGCATACATTGGAAGCCAAACTTGCCAACGCAAGGCCCAAGAATACTTAGAAATTTGGTTACATTTTAAATAAGGATAAAAACCAGCTATCAAATGCAACCTCATTTTTCCTGGGTGTTCTCTACCCAGTTTTTACGCTGTTGAAAATGTGAGGCCAATGTGCAAAGTCCAGTTTTTCATCCCCCTAATAATGAATCATGTTAATGCTTTAAAAAATTAAGCACAGTAAAAGAGTAGTTAATGTTGTAACATGCTGACAATTTAACCTGGCCAATATTTTTATTGCCTTGTACAATAAACCTAACAGAGCACAACTTGCTTTTTGACTGGTGGAAAATCGGTTATGAACCGCCGGGGAATGACCAATTTTTCAAACGCAGCAATTCAGTCACACTATAGCTACTAATACTTTTCCCCCCTGTTCACTATTGCTGTTATAATCTTTTGAGGATATTTTATCACAGCAATAACCTCCTCAAAATCAGTCTTTACTGCAGTTAATGACTGGACAGCTGGAGCATTAACAGGCCTTGGCTCTGCTGCTAGCCATTAACTAACAAACCAGTTGTTATCTGCAGGTAACAACCAATTTCTTGTGGAAATTTCTTGATAAAGTGCCTCACTGGATGAAAGTTTTTTTCCTCCTCCTTCCCTCCTTACTTTACTTCAGCTGAGTTGAGCGGATGCAAGAAAATATGAGCAGAACTCACAAAGAAACAGCTGTAGGAGCAGAGGAGTAAAAGAGGATAAATTAAGAATGAAATCCATAAAATAGATTTTGATTGTTTGCTCCTGCCATTTTTTTTGGGTAACATTAATAAAAGATCGCCTTGCTGTTGTCATGCTTATTATTCAGCTGCAGTGGAATGAACTCTCTCCAAGAATAGATGTAAGCTTTTAACTCACTGCTCTGTAGTCCTTAGGTAGCTTGTCATGTGCTATTGCAGATGTGATGTCCATACTTACTGACTTAATTTGGCTCTGCCCTGTACATGCTTCCAAACTCACCAAGGAGTCAAAGACTTTTTGACACATACATATTTTGGGTATTTACTGTATAAATAATATGGAGTTATAAGATGGAGCTATGAAATATCTAATATGTATAGTGGTTTTATATTAGCTTACAGTTGTTATCCGCTTAGACACTGTTAATTCAGTATGAAGCGGTATATAATTGAAGCTGTTTTGAGAGATCTTTGTTAATTCCTGGGTGTGGCTACAATCCAGATAGCCTCACAACTTGATCTGGCTACACATCATTAACACTGAGCTTTTACTAAAACTTCCTGCCAGCTTTCCTCAATGTCCAGCTTTTTCTACCATCCATAGAGGTCAGAAATAATATACTGTACATAATCCTGACCTTGGTGTTCAGTGATATTATCTTTATACTTGAGGATCCTCTCCAGTTCTTTCACAGACACTTTTCAAAGTCCTAGTCTTCTTCTGGTTTCTTGACTAAAATTTCTATTTTGATTTATGAGTGAGTCAAAGTATAGAAAGCCTTTGACTATTTTGATATCTTTCATCATCTACTTTAAAATTATTTAAGTCACTTGTGGTCATTATTTTTGTTTTCTTGGTGTTCAGATGGAACTCTGCTTTTGCACATTCTTCCTTCAGTTTTCTCAGTAGTTGTTTCACATCTTTGCTATTCTCTACTCATCTGCTTGTTTTAAATTGCTGACATTCCTTGTTCCAGTTTTAATGCCTCGTTCTGTGTATGAATAGAAACAGGGTAATAAAATACAGAAACAATTCTGTTTCTCCATAATTTCCACTGTCAGTGGGTTATAGATTATGCTTCAGGACATTCAGATGTTAAGGCATACCCATTTCTCTCGGAGCAATCCATCATTTTTCATGATCTATGCAGTCAAAGGCTTTGCTATAATATATGAAAAACAGGCTGATTTTCTTCTGAATTTCTTTGGTGTGTTCCATCATCCAACATATGTTTGCAATATGATCCCTAGTGCCTCTTTCTTTTCTGAACTCAGTTTGGATTTCTAGGGGCTCATCTACATTTGCCAGAATACTCTGGGATGTCCCCAGTATTCTGGCCCCAAGTTCCCCACAAATCTCCCCTTACCTGCTGCAGGGTTTTGGTGAATATTTGAAGGGATGTCATATTGAGGAGGGAACAAGCTTGTTTTCTGCTGCTCCAGAGAACAAGACTCAGAACAGTGGATGCAAGCTACAGGAAAAGAGATTCCACCTCAGCATTAGGAGGGACTTCCTGACAGTCAGGGCTGTTTGACAGTGGAACACACTTCTTCCTTGGAGTGTAGTGAAGTTTCTTTCCTTGGAGGTCTTTAAGCAGAGGCTGGATGGCCATCTGTTGAGGATGCTTTGATTGAGAGTTCCTGCATGGCACAATGGGGTTGGACTGGATGGCCCTTGTGGTCTGTTCCAACTCTATGATTCTATGATTCTATCTTGCCTCAACACAATATATAGCCCCAATAGCATGGAAAGATAGTGTCATGGTGGGCCAAAAACACCAATCATATTTCAAAGGATGCAAACAGCAGCTACAAACAAAGCATTCTAGATCTCATGCAGAATGTCAAGTACACAGACATCTGCCCCAGTCATTTCATTGTTCAAGCAATTGAGCATATTCTGAGTTCTACATTTACAGCAGAGTTCTGGAAGAAATTAAGTGTCAGCCAGACAAATGAAAAGTAGTGAAAATGTTCTTGTAATGCGGTAGGGCTGCATTACTAAATGTTTCCAGAGAGGGAACAGTTGTTGAATTGTAGATTGTACTTTCCAGAATCATGGGACTTCATCACACGGGAAAATTGGAGGTTTAAATAGCAGAGATGGTGTAAAAGTCGCGCAATTGTGATTGACATTTTCACACACATTGTGATTAAAGAGCCATTATCCCGGAATAAACAGGCAACAAACAGCGACAAATCATTTGCGGGATTTCCCTGTGAATGATTTGTTGCTATTTATTGCCTGTTTGTTCCCGGGATAATGGCACTTTAATTGAGACATTGTGTGAAAATGTTAATCGTGATTGCGCGATTTTCACACAATTTTTGCTGTTTAAACCCCCAATTTTCCCCAGGTGATAAAGTCCACAGAAAACTAGCACACCTTGAGAATGCTAAAGATTAACACGTTCATGATGGCATAAACTTTGATGGAGTACAATACTGGGATGGTTATGCTACAATAGATCTGTTAACCTTAAAGGTGCCAGAAGACTCTTCCTTGTTTTTGCTGCAACTAACCCAACTAAGCCTGAAAATTCTGCTCAATAAATATTTTTCTATTTGCAGTAAGTTTTTTTCAATGAGGAATCATTTCAGTTAGCATTGTATATACACATATTCCTTTTTCCTTTCTCAAGATCTTTCCACAATCCCTTTTTTAAAGAGGAAAGTATGGAGAAGAAAGCGTTCGTACATCTGAAATCGGCTGAGAGTCATGACCACGAACTTATGAACTTGAGGGGGGAATAAAAGCAAACAGAAGATGTGCCCAGAAGGCTCAAATAAAGAGTTCTGAGCAAGAACAGGTCAATTTCTAAATTACTTCCCCCTGCAATCAGGTTAATTGGAGAAGCTGGCTACAGATTTTCCTCTTGTATGTAAAATCATTTAATATTGTGCAAATTAAAGGACAAAGCAGTCCATCCATTTGAATTTAGCAAACTCTTACAAAAATGATCCTTTGTGCAGATATATCAAATCCCAGGCTAATATTCTGCTGAAGATTTCATTTACTTTACATCCATTGATTTGAAAATGCGCCATTGCCTGCCATTGGGGTATGTCCAAAATCCTATGATTTTGTTATGATCCTTCAATTTCCAAGCATTTGATGGATTTATTTTAAACATTCCTAATTTTTATAATTGGTCCTTTGATCTCCCTTATGTTACTAAACTTCTTCAAAATTTCTAACAAAAACTATTCTAAACATTGATGATAATGCTATGTTGAAGTTAAAGGGGTTTTTCCTCCCGTTCATAGATCTAATTTCCCCCCAGTTTAAGCTCTTAATTTTTTGACTCCTCAGATAGATTTACATTGGCATGTTCTCTGCATATTAGTTTGGAATTATTATAGAATTAGTGTTTAAAAGGGTGGCTAAGGACATGCAAACCAGCTCATACATTGTTAAAAGATTGATTTTTAATGGCTTTTTATTGATTCTGTGCTTTTTAAGCTTGATTCTCTTAGGTTGTGTCACACATATACTTCACAGATTTGTAATGCATTAGCTTTTGAAGGCATTCCATTTTTTCCTCTGGCTTATGATGTCCTCGCCCCCCTCCTCGCCCTTTTCTGGTCTGTTTATCAGATCTGTAAGCAGATATGCCCCATTCATTGTTGCTGTTGTTTTTAAAAGGTCATTGGGAAATTGACAGTGTTCAACTCCTATTTGTGGTGCTATGAATGCACAAGTGGTTTTCTTTAAAGATCTTTCCATCAACAGATGTTAGCTTGTTTAATCACTAGCAGAAAGCTTTAACACACCTCCAACACTGACTCCCCATCTCTTAACCTTGTACCCACAACTATCCCTTTGTCAAAACTTTTTGAAGTCTCAAAACCACCTGAAATGGGCCTTTGTAATTAATATGTAATCACTGTGTTCAGATGTCATAACAGACTATGATAAACTGTGGTTTATCATGACATGCTTAAGCCTAAGCGATCCTCAGAGTGTTGTCCTTCTCCCTTCCTTGAATGTGGCCACATAAGAGATGAGCTTTACCTTTCATTTTTGGTTATCAATTTGTTTAGCGTTACATCCAAACCCTAAAGTGTATTTGTCTTAACAATGGTTTGGGAAAACAAACTAGCTTGATAAGCCATGGTTTAAAGTTGACTTTTTCCAAATAAACCCTAGTTAATGTTGAATACATTTTGTGGAAGAAACATAAGCTGTGGCTAGTAACAAATTTCCAGACTCCTTCTCAGGGCTGTACTGGAGGAAAAGAAACTGAAATGAAGCTGAAATGGAAAGCTAGGCCATTCCTATCTGAATGTACTATTCTTCTTTGAGCACTGGGAGTTCCTTCCAAAACACAAGGATATCTTTTTGCCAGTGGAATGTAGTACAGGGAGTTTAAGCATGTAGACAAGCATAGCCACATTTGCTTCCACAGATAAATTGGTGATGAAAATTAAAATATTAGCTTGCTGATAGGATATCATTTGGAGGGATCATTTTCAACTGATGCAGAGTGAGGCTCTAGACAACCATTTGCAGCAGTGTTACCAACCATATGCTTTTTTTGGGTCTCTTGCAACTATGATTCTATTGCATCATTTAAATGGCATACCTCCAAAGTGACTCGAAGAAACTTCATTTTGGCAGTCTATATGGGGCCTAAGACTCTTTCCCATCTCATATCCAATGCATCTTTACATGAGGGAGTAGCACCTTTGAAAGAGGCAACTGGGCAACTGTATCTGAAAGTTGTTCAATTGTGTTTCAACTTTTTGTTAAGTGTTTATGAAAGCTCTCCCTGACCTCTGCAGTGTATAACAGTTATTGGTCATTTGCCAACACATCCCTTCCTTTGGTCAAGGTGTTTGAAAGGGTGGTTGCAACACAGTTACAGAGGTTCTTGGAGGATATGGATTATCTAAATATGTTTCATTTTGGTTTCAGCTTCAATTTGGAAATGCAATCAGGAATGGGACAGGAGTGATCCTGTTGCTTCTTAATATCTTGGTGGTTTTTAATCCACTGCTTATGGTCTTTCCCTGCACTAGGTCTGTAAATCTGGTATGTGAGTGAGCACTGAGATGCAGGGTTTCTGTTCTTACATTGGCTTTCTCGTCCATGTTTTTAAATAAACCAGTGGCTCAGGTTACAAATAATAGAGCTATAGGACAATAATTAGATATAAGAAACACTCTTGGCATATATCACGTGGGAAAGGGGAAGGTACCAGCTGGAATGGAATTACATTATTCTGAGACCTATTCTCCTTGTCCTTTTTTGCTAAACAAAAGTGTACAGAAAATAACACTATGGCTTCTTCTGAGAGTTGGGATCAGATGGTTTGATCTTGTAAAAAAACATTAATTAATTGAATGATGCAGTTAAGACCTGTATTTAAAAAGGTACAGTAGAACCGTATTAGGCAGTTAAAAGTACTCTGTGCAAAACAACAAAGGAATGCCACACTCACCCTTGGAGACGGCATGTCTTAACAAATATTGCTGCTCAGGATATTGTTGTCTGATTTCATGTCTGTCCTTCTAAAGAAACAGAAGTAAAAAAAGAGAGAGAAATGGCACATGCCAACAGATGAAAAGCTTGTGTGTCACCCAATTCTCCCCTTTATTGCTAAGTTTTGTGTTCACAGATGGGGCAGAGCACAATCCATAACCCTTTAGGCTAAGACCCATTTTTGCAAACATTCACTCTGAAATGGGTCACATGCACACACACACATTAAAATCAGTCTAGCTTTATGTCCCATGATGATCAGCTATAAAAGTCACATCTTTCCTGTTTGGAGCAGTAGTGTCATTAGGGCCATGTGAGGTGTGTATACTGCACCAGATGACATCCTAGAAGAGAGGTGACATCCATGCGAGCACACCCCCTCTCCCTGCCACACATCATTTTACTCATGAGTAGACCAGTGCATGGTAGTGAAGTGAGGGATCATGGTCTTTTGGCCCCACATTGGGTGACACTCTGGACAGTGGCACCACTGGTTTGGAGCAGCAGATAAAGTAGAATACATTGTGTTATCTGCCTATCTACCTCTCCTTTTCTCTCTTGTGTATGAGATGAATGATAAACTATAGGAGCTTTAGTCCACATAAGTAAGGGCCCAAACAGACAGGCCAAAATAAAGCTGCTTCGGGTCACTTTGGAGGTATGCAAAAGTGGTAGAACCTAATGATTCTCTTTGGGGAGAGTATATTTCTAACTTTCAGGGAAGTTACTTTTGTTGACTTGTGTTGAGGTTTCTAACTTTTGATTAAGTTACTCTTGTTGAGATTTGGCATGAACTTTCTGAAGGACTTGTGAAATCGCCCATTTCATACATACCATGGACAACATCACTGAACTAATTTGGTGCGCCTTCTGAAGAGGATTGCACTGTATGAGTATTTCCAAGAGCTCTTTGTGTACACATTTAAAATGAATATGTCTAGGGCCATAGGTCAGCAGTTGAGCACATAGGTCAGTGGAAGAGCTTTACATTTCAGAGTGCTTTCTAAACATCTTATCGACCCTTGCAACAGTTTTTTTTTGGGGGGGGGGTGTTCAGGCTATGTGGCCATGTTCTAGAAGAGTTTATTCCTGATGTTTCGCCTGACCCTGGGTGTTTTTCATTTGTATTTTGCTGGGTCTCGTTTTTTGTGTTTTTCAGGACTGGTAGCCAAACTTTGCTAACTGTAAGGGTTTTTTCTTTCCTGTGGAAGTTTTCCTGGCGTTTATGGATTTCAGTGGCTGAAAACCCC
This sequence comes from Sceloporus undulatus, assembly GCF_019175285.1. Lineage (NCBI taxonomy): Eukaryota > Metazoa > Chordata > Lepidosauria > Squamata > Phrynosomatidae > Sceloporus > Sceloporus undulatus. The sequence continues at coordinate 11,625,589 of NC_056529.1, read as the reverse complement.
ACAAAAAACTATGGATGCTGGCCACGAAACCCTTTGACTTCAACTTGCAACAGTGTTAGCCAGGATCTTCTGTCATGATGTACATTACTTAACTTTATAGATACATAGCTATGTAGCAGAAGTGCTAAGAAACCTGTTAGTGAATTATGAACATGAATGGGACACTGGCAAGAAGGTTCCTAACCAATGTGCTGATGCACAACAGTCCAATTCTAATGCCTGCAGATCTAAATCTACTTACAAAGGTGTATGCTCCCAACAGGAATCTGGACCCTATAAGTTCTGTGCTATCATATTCCAAGTAGGGAATCAAAGCTAGAGATGAAAAATCCTGAAAGAAGAAAAGAGGCATTTCCCTATTTTTTGTGAATGTGTGTGTGCATTTCTTGGTCTTTGTACCTGTTGTCTTGGCTAAGTGAGAGGGGCTGGCTTAAATAAGACACCTGGGACTTTTCACAACAGAGAAGAAAACACCATGTGACAGTGTTTCTTCATTTTCTTTCTATGACATTTGAGAATGCTTTTTTTAAATTGCCGGTGTGATAATATCATCATTATCACAGACTCATGTTTCTAATTTCTACTTCAGGCTCTTGCATTGTTAATGTTAACTTCTATTGAACCCAACTTTGTTTTCGATCACAGAGGGGTAACATTTATCTCGCCTGCTGCCACAGATCCTTCAGGAAACACAGTTTTCCATGTTGCAATAAGGAACAGCTCATTGCGAAACTGGTGAGAAGTTTAAGTCTTTTCTGAAGTCACCTTATAATCTATTTTGATACTGAAATGTAATGTCATAAATATGGAATGAATCAATTGATTTGTGTTTACCGACATAACGGGTGTTACATTCTTCAACATTGGCATTTTTGTTCCTTCGTAAAATGGACAGAGTCAAAACAAACACAAAATAACATTGGTGCAAAGTGAAAGTTGCCCTTCTACAAGTCTCTTATTTCCATTTATTTCCAGCTTTGAGCCCATTATATAACAAGGGTCATGGATAACTGAGGCTGTATTGATATCATGGCTATGAAGAACACAACAGTCCATGAGTTCTCAATTTTTGGTACCTGACCTTATGCAAAAGAACTTACCTAACTGATTTCATAACACATGGTTAGCTGTTTGGCAGCTTAAGGATGGTGGGAAATAATTCATTGCCTTGTATGGATGGTAGCATTTTCACCAAGGAACATGATGTATTCCAACTCCAACTAGCCTGTGCACTTGCAAAGTAATGAACAAGTAACACACAAAACAAACCTTCTATCTCATCAAACATTCCATGGATATTTGCAAAGAGAAACAGAAGGGGGAATGTGAACATAGCATAACGCTGCAGCCAAACAAAAGTTCTGACACATAGGCATGTACTCCTGACACATGAAATCTCATCTGCTGCTTGCCTGCGAGGAAGGGCACTGCACATATGTTCCTATATGTGTGATCGTAGTCTTGTTTAAATGGTGCCAAGTTGTCAGTCAATGTGCTTCTTTTAAGCAAATAATGTGAACTGAAAACAAAACAAACTAAAAAACCAAAAACAAACACTCGGATGTACATTTCTTGGGCTAGAGGCCTGTAGTTGTTTGGGTTTTTTGTTTTCCTCACTGTGGAACACCACACACACCAGTGGTGTTATACAAATTATATCAAACCAGCCAAGATCTATGCATTTTAAGACAAAGGATGCAATCACAAAGACTGGCTATTTGTAAATATTACTTACTAATGGAAGAACCCAGTTTCACAAGGGTTAAAAACTCCTTATTTCTAATTTCTACTCTTTTCTCATTCTCTCTACTTTTTCTCTTCACTGCCTCCTCCGTGCCGTTTCTTCTTATGGTTCTTACTCTCCATCCCTGCCAGGACTACCTCAGCCTTTTCCTCTGCTCACTGTCCTCCCTATTTCTTTATAGGCAGCAAGACAGTAACAACTAGTAGATTCTATGTCAGTAAGGCAGTGAATAGACATTGGGTTTTAGTCTAAAGGAGCTGTCCAAACTGCTGGACCTATTTTTTTGGGTTCAGCACTTTGGATAGTTTCTTTTGAGCACATATTCATGGCCTCCTTGACACTGGCATTGAAAGTAGTGGCCACCAGCCACTACTGTTAAGACTTTATCTGCTTTCTCTTTTGAAGAGTTCAAAAGAGAGAAGTGCCACTGGAAGTGTCTAGGGAGAGAGATCTGTAGGAAAACAAATCTTCTAGGCCTGCTTTCAGTTTTGTGTCTAGAGAAGGTTAGGGATACCTGCAACCTAGTGATCAAAAATAGTACTGCAAGCTACATACTCCCAGATTTAAGTTAATCAAATTTATTTCAACAATTTTAAAAACAGAAAAAGCACGAGATGAACACCACTAGGCTCTCTTTAATATCCATGAAACATTTCAGACTTCACAAGTTTGGAGATATAATGAAGAGAGAGAAAGGGAGGGAGAGAGTGGGGGGAGGGAGAGAGATGTACGTACAAATAAATACACACTGCAATGGGCCCTCCAAATTCACTGGGGTTAGAGACACAAGACCCCATTAAAGTGGAAAAACTGCAAATAATAATAATAATAATAATAATAATAATAAAAATCAAATCTGCAAATGTCAAAGCCATAAATTTGGAGAGCCAAGTGCAATTCTCTTTTATTCTTATAGATTAGAAATTACTTTAAAATTCTGTCAGACAGTCATACAGATTTTTGGACAAAGTCTTTGTTCAACCTATTCCTAAAATAAATGGATAGAATTTTCTGTTTGGTCCTATACCCCATGAAGCCTGGCCTAAGTCTAATGGTTACTCACAATAAAGGCAGAACTGTTGAATCTTTGAGAATCTGACAATTTGAGATTTAGGTGAGTTCAGTTGGTTCAGTTGGTCTACTATAGGTGTGATTTACAATGCGATCTAGGCCAATTTTTTTAAAACTCATGTGGTCCATAAATTCAGGACACCTTCTCACTCTTCACACCTCCTATTTTATTCATGGTTGGGTGGCCAGACAAAATATGGGACAGGGCTCTTGTATCTTTAGCGGTTAACACATCTTGAAGTGGAAAGATGTAAAGTTGAACTCCTTGGTATCATTGGGTTGAACTCCTTGATATCTCCTCCCTAACAGCCTAACTCAGCATTTTATCTATCGTGTTCTTTAACATCATGCAGTTATAACACTATGATTCCACCTTAACTTCCACAGTTCAATCCCATGAAGTTTAGGGAAAGAATTCTCAGCCAAATAACCCAAGTGCCTCACCAAGTGGAAGCCTTAGGATGCAACCGTAGTGGTTTATGTGGAACCACAGTTCCATATTTGTATAGTGAGAAAGGGCTCCAGGATCTGTTAACTATGAAAGATATAGGAATTCTCTCCCATGCTTAGCCTGGCAACCTCAATACCCTGAAGGTGGGTTACGAATAGTACCTACTGTTTGAGACTGAGATATCTGTTCTATTATTATTGTCCATTTTTTATTCAACTGGTGCTTACTTCTGGATGAAACATTTTGAATAATAGTGGTTTTTTTTAAAGTAACAGAAATTGACAATTTAAAGTAACAATAGCTCTCTGTTTGTTTCCTCTAAAGTGGTTTGTCCATTTCCCTGTATTTGAGAAAAGTAGCCCTAGGTACAAATATGAATTGACTTGCTCAATCCGCTCGCCTTCCAGGAACCAGTTGTATGTTTTGCACTTTTTCCCAAATACCATCACTTTAGACTTATCTTTAAAGTAACGGAAACTGACTGATGCCCCACTTCTAAATACATTACGTGTAAATAAATCCAAGCGATCATATGTGGTATTATCACTCTTTAATGCATTACTGATTGAGTTGTAAACCTAACTGAATTAGAAAAAAATATCTTAGCATTATTTAAACATATGGAGGGTCAGTGTGGCATAATGGTTTTGAGTGCTGGGCTATGACTCTATAGGGACCAGGGTTCGATTCCCAGCTTGATCATGGGTGCCTTTGGGCAAGTCATATGCTCTCAGCCTCAGAGGAAGGCAATAACAAATTTCCCTGAACAAATCTTGCCAATAAAACCCCACGATAAGGTTGCCAGAAGGTTGCCATAAGTTGGAAATTACTTGGAGGCACATAACAACAACAACAACAACAACAACAACAACAACAACAACCAACAGCAAAGGATCACAGGACATTTATCCAAACATTTGACTGAAATTCTATTTTTATTTTGGACCAGGATTATCAGACTGTTGGAAAGGTTAGTAAAGGTTTTTTGAAACATACTTTTTCCCCCCAGCAACAACAGGCAAAATCTTTGTACAACTTTAAACTATAATATGTACTCAGTATAACCATGATATCTATAATGATCTACATTATTTAAATGATCAAAGCCAGTGTTTTTATGTAATGAGGCTATGTATGTACTTACCATCTACCTCCAGTGTCTGTACATACTTGGATAAAGTACAAGATCACATATAGTCTTTCAATGAGTGTCTGCAGTGAAGTTGAGAGGCAATTGACAGAATGACTTCAATATCACTCACATTAAAGTTGCAGAAATTAATCCATTCAAAGTAACATATTCATCTAAGGAACCAGGAGGTCTCTCAAAGTGTCCCATAAATTATTGACTGGATTCGTCTATATTTTATACATCTCTAAATGCCGTTATAAACATTCTATTTGGATTCAAAGAACCCAGTACGGATTCTTAGCTTTTCCTTAAGGCTCTCATTAACCATACCTTCCAGTATTTCAGATGTTACTAGTTTTACTTTCTGGGTTTTTTTCTGGATTAAAAACCTCAACCAAATCTGTTTTAGGGTTTTCTAGTCTTAATTGGTTTAAAGCTTTAAGAGATTAATAATAGAAGCTGATTTTAACTGGTTGGGGGGAATTTTTAATTGGCAGGGTTGCAAGTTAAACTGATATATAATAATAGAGATGATACGTAATAGAAAAAGAAAATGGTTAAAGTGGCATTTATGTACTTCTAACATTGAATGCTACTTTCTGTAGATTAAATTGGATGTCTCCTGGCACTTCTTTCTGTATCTAAAAATGAATGTTGCATCTCAAAAAAATAATAATACATGTACATTTGTTTACATTTAGCTGGTTAAATTGCAAGTAAATTAAAAAACGTTTGAACAACTGACTGTCTTAACAATCTCCCCATATATATATATATTCTCAAGTGGTACATGCACTTTTGTATGAAGTTGTTTTCTGTAAGCTCACATAAATGCAATGTAACAGGTGGACTAGATAAGTGGTACCTACCATCTGTAACTTCAAGTCACTTTGCCTAATAAAAGCATTTAACTATTGTATAGACACTGCAGAAATTGAGGGCTTGCACAAGTGTCCTTATAAAATACATCGTTTAGTGTAAGCTGTTCTTTTTACCTGAGGCCAGAATCCATAGAAATGAGACTAAATTTGTATCTCCTCTTTTAACAATAGTGTCCTGGGTGGGCTGCATGTCAAAACTGCTTTCGCATGTTGTGAATGTTTCAGAACAGGCTTGAATTTAGGAAGCTGCTGTTTTAAAGAGATGGGAAAGGAGGACAAAAATGTGAGAGACGTACAAAACACATTGAATCCTTGTCATAAACAAAATTGTATCTGCGTGTATGGAACTTATAGCATATAATCATTTGCTGTGCTACTCAGTCACCAGAGCATTGACAAGAGGGTGCAAGTATTTCTTTGTTGGTACATGTATTCTACCTACAACACTTGAAAGAATAGAAAAAGGCCTGCACTAAGAGTGCACTATGTCTTGGTCTCGAGCAAGGGCCATCACTTCTTTAACCAGCTTCAAAACAGAGCTGAAGACCATCCCACCACTTCCACCAGGTCACCACTGTTGGTTTAGATCAGATCTAAAATAGTGGATCCCCTTGTCTCTTCCACCTTCTGGACTATGAAGCTATCTATGAGGAAAGGGAGGAATTTCTTGGACCTTAAATTTTTAGCAGAATTTGATTTCCAGCAAATATCATGATAGTTGAAATTCCCCATTACCACTATATTTCTCTTTATTGAATGTGTGGTCATCTGTTCCAGAAAAGCCTTATCTACATCCTCAGTCTGGCTTGGGGGATCTATAGTAGACACCAACACAGACATATCTATTGTTTCTCTGCTCCTTAATTTTTACTCAGACGCTCTCAAACTGCTTCACAGGAATAATGATTCTTGACATAGGACTTTATCACACAGGAGGCAAGCACCCGCATCCCATGAATAAATGGCCATTACGGTAAGTTTCATTAATATCTCGTGAATATCCCACAAGAGCAGGATTGTTTTCAAATGAGGTTCCCATTATCCAAGCATTATCCCATGAATAAAGCAGCAAAATCGTGCCACTTTTCATTCATGGGAAAATCACGTGAATGAAAAGCAGCGCAATTTTGCTGCTTTATTCATGAGATAATGTCATGATAATGGCAACATCGTGTGAAAACAATCCCTCTCTTATAGAAAATAATGGATTTAATGGCCACTTATTCACAGTATGCAGGCGCTTGCCTCCCGTGTGATAAAGTCCATATAATGCTACTCCTCATCCTTTCCTGTTTAGACTATTTCTCCGAAAAATGTTATACCCCTCTATTACTAGTCCAGTCATGTGGCTCATCCCACTAGGTTTCTGTGATACCTAGTGATATCTTATTTGTTTTGCTGTTAGGAGTTCATGTTCATCTTGTTCATTTCTCATGCTCTTGCATTAGTATAGAGACATCTAAGACCATGGGGCATTTCCCCTAGCTGCCTATTTAAGATTTTTTCCCCCTCCCACTGTTGGTTTCTTGTACCATTTGCCTGGTTCTTTCTATTACATTTGGACTATTATTTCCAGCACTTGATGAAATCCTGCCCTCAAGAATAGTGTCTCCCGAATCAACATAACTCAGTTTAAAGCCCTCCTGATCAATCCTTTGAGACTCGTGGCAAAAATGTTCCTGCTGCTGTGAAGTGCAACTCATCCCTTGCCTGAGGTCTACCCACTTGGCCAAGGGGTGAAGCAGATAGGCCAAAAAGTGTGACTAGAGGCCACTCCAGCCACAATCATCCTGGGATCGTGGCAATCCTATGGCCCATTTTGAAAGTGGGATGCCGTTGCGACTGCAAACATGCAGCCAGCAGGAGTGGATTTAATCATCTCCTGAAAAGGCTGATTTTGGCTGCGACTGGTTGCTTTGGGGGTGTGCTGCCCGCAAAGCAGCCAGAAGCCTCATTATTTGGCCCAACTGTTTCAGGTCCAACAAGCCAAATGGTTCTTAGTGGCATAATTTGCAAAGTCAGTTGTTCACCTCCACTATTCTTCTCTCCCTTTCTGGACCATGCCCTTCAACTGGGAGAAGAAAAGAAATGACAACCTGTGCCTCCAGGTCTTTCAACTTCTTTCAAGACAATTTACTGGTTTAGATGTACTCACAACTAAGTTCACTAAATGCAGCAAAAGATTTTAGAGTAACCGATGGTTACCTGTTCATCTCTACCACCACCATCATCAGTCAACACAAAAGTTGCCAGTCTTTGGGATCAGTGAATATGCATTGTTGTTATTGCTGTGTACCGTCAAGTTATTTCTGAGTTATGGCAACCCTAAGGCAACCCTATCACAGGATTTTGTTGGCAAGATTTGTTCAGAGGGAGTTTGCCTTTGGCGTTCTCTAAGGTGGAAAGTGTGTGATTTGCCCAATGTCTATGGCCGAGTGTGGATTAGAACCCTCATCTCCAGAGTTGTAGTCCCATGTTCAAACCGCTACACCACACAGTATGAAAGCGCATAGTGGCAACTAATTAGGGGGAAGCATTATCTTCCATGGCAACTGCCTATGTCACCCTATGGAGCCCCACCTCACACTGAGAATTCTTGTATGGCATTTGGTTTGGGCAACAGTTGAAGTCAGTGTAGTGGGTTACGTAGAATACCCAAGGTTCGCGTTAATCTTGTAGCTTCCTTTTCAATGTTTTGTTCCTGATGAAGCTTTTAATCACAAATCTACAAATTGGTTAGGAACTAGTTGGAGTGGGAATAAAACATTATGGTGTTTTTTATGAGTCTTCGGATAGGATTTTGAAGACTTAAAAGACAAAACATTCATTTCCCCATTATTTTGTTCAAAAAGGGCCTTTTCTAAGTCCATATGGTGACTTCCTTTCGACCTTCTTCCCCATCCTCATCTCTTTGTCAGGGCTGTCACTTAGAAAGAATCACTTGACTTACAATAACTGATTCAAAAAGAAGAGAGAATATCAGCAGTTGATCCACACAGAATTGAAATAAGGAACAGCCCCACTGCTCCGGTTATCATTTCCATAGCAATAGTGATATTATTGATGTGATTGCTATGCTAATTTCTGTAAAGGGGGGGGGGGGAGCCAGTGTATTTTGGAATTTGTCCAAAGAGAATGCCATATTCATTAAACAGCCTCTTTCAGGGTGAATTCCCCAAACTTTGAAGCATATACACTTCCCCATTCATTTCTGTTTGTGAATGGACAGCTTCTAAACTTCTGAACACAAGACTTGAATGGCTGAGGTGAGAATCTTCCTAGTGTTCTTCTGAGCCATATTTGAAACTCTCAACTTTGTGGATAAAAGTTTCTCCATTCCTAGAGGAAGAAACTGGAAAAATTCCCCAGAAATAGTGTGGAAAGCAATAAAGGGAACCTTTAGAGGAGGTAAATGCACCTCTCCAACATATTCAGAGAGCTCACAAATTCGTCCAGAAAAGTGTCAGAAACCTAAACTTTCCCCCCTTTCCTCTATATGGAATTCTGCATTTATGTTGCAAGATTTCTGCTTGTGGTGTTGTTTCTCCTCTTTCTTTCTTTCGTTCCTTTTCTTTCATTCTTTCTATATTTTTTTTCTTTTTAATGGTGTAAACTGATTTAAAATGTATGCCAGTCATCTTCAGGGAACTCATTTCAGTTGAGATGAAACTAGTGTTACCTGAATCAATGTTTTAAGTGTCCCTGTGGCTCGGCATTTTGAATAATCAATCTGTCTCCATCTCTTCTTAATCATGCGCATCACAGTCTCTCTTTATTTGTCAGCTCTTTCGGAACCTGCTTGTCTCACCCCCCCTGTTCTTTCCCCCTTCCCTATTAACATGCCCCTAATGTCGTGAGCTGGCTTTTCCCCCTTTTGCAAGACACTGGTGTATTTTGATACTTCTTTTTTTCAAATATATATTATTATTATTACGACTAAATCTCTCCCCCCCTCCCCATAATTACCCCACAATCATTATATAATCCCATCACAAAGAGTCTATTGAGGCACCAGGCTTTTGTCAACTCTGGGACACAGAATCCATAATTGCATTATTCAGCTTTCTCTCTGCCCCCCTTTCAGCATTTTAGCCCCCCTTTTCCCCCCCCCTTCCCCCCCCTTTTTTGCTTTTTAACCCCCCCCCCCCCCTATTTTTCAATCCCCCCCCTTTTTTTTTCTTCAACCCCCCCCTTTGCTTTTGAAATTTTGTTCAAGTTGGTGTGTGTGTGTGTGTGTATGGTTCTGCCCCCCCTTAAAGTTGAGATGATAAAGTAGACCAGATCTGGGCACCCCAGAAACCACGTTTTAAATCGATTATCTATATATTTCTTGATCATTACAAATCCAAAAGGCACACACACACACACACAGAGAGAACCTTCATGGCATTTTCCCCCCTCCTTTCTTTCTTTCCTCCTTTTCTTTTCCTCCTCCCCCCTTCCCCTGGAAGTTTAATTACCGTATGCTAATTTCCTTGCCTACTACGTGATTAATTAAAATCATATTTTCATAATCATTTGGCACTAGTATTGTCTTCCTACCATCATGATCTCTCTCTCTCCTCTCTCTCTCTCACTCTTCTCCTCCCCATCCTTTCCTTCCTTTTCTCTCTCTCTCTCTCTCTCTCTCTCTCTCCCCCCTCCTTTCTTTTCCTCCCCTAAATAGTGTATGTAAATAAAGTCAGCCTTAATGGAAAGCATCAAAATGCAACGCTGAAGACCTTTCAGTGTTTGCATGCCTGCGATTGGCAACATAACTGCTTATTTACATTAAATACGCCACAAGGTTACAGTGCAGATCAACGTCACTTTATCGTTGATTACTTTCTCTTAAGCGCTGGGGAAGAAAAGCTCCTTTTTGGACTGATGCTGCGCGATCCAGCCGGCCACCGAGCTTTCCCCCTGGAGTTTCCCAAAGAGCCAGACTTGATGAAATAGTTTCCAGGGCAGGTAAGAAGCCAGGCTTTTAAATCCCCCCCCTTTCCCTTTCCCTCCTCCTCCTCCTCCTCCTTTCCCTCTCTCCATCACTCCCTCCTTTTTGTGTGTGCATTTTTTCCCTCCCTAAATAGGAGATGTATATATTTTTAAAGATCTTCAGATTTGTTTTCAAAGGGGGGGTGGTGGTGGTGGAAGGAAAAGAAAAACGACAGGTTTGGATGGGAGGGTGGGCTTTTCAAGTGGGGCATGATGCAGGGCTGGGTTCGCATGGGCTCAAGGTCATGCCCAAAAGATTGCTGTCCAAGGGTTGCTTTTGAACAAATATCTCCTTTCCTCTCTTTTAAAGGCAAGGAGGGGGAGGGAGGGGGGAAGAAAATGGACGATGGCAGCCCCATTCTTTGTAGATGATTCCATCCAGCATTTTGTTGGGCTCATCAAAGCTAAATGCCGCAAGACCTATCTGGTTCCTGGGTGAATTATGCTAAGACGACAATGGAGAGAGAGAGAGAGAGAGAGAAGGGGGGGTCTCTCTCTTCTTCTTCTTCTCCTTTCCCTCCCTCCCTCCCTCCCTCCCTCCCTCTCTCTCTCTCTCCAAATGGTACAATGCATTTCCACCTACCAGAGAGGGGGAGTCCAAGCTGAAAGAGCCGGGAACGTCTTGGCCGATCGCTATCAAGGAAAGGGAATTATAATACAGTAATAATAATAATTAAAAATAAAAAGGGGAGGGGGAAGGTTGTCTCCCTTCCCCCCAAAAAGCCAGGGATGCAACTAACTGGCCACCTTCCCTCTCTCTCTCTCTCCTCTCCGCAAGTCCCTTTGGAAGGCGAGCCAAGATTTTGGAAACCTGGTCTGATGGGGAGAGTTTGCTTTGGCCACTATTTCTCTCTCTCGCTCTCTCTCTGCCCCCCCCCCAGCCCTTTTTTTTCTCCCCCTTTCCCCCCCCCATCTTTATTATTATTATTATTATTATTTTCCTAGCAAATGATCAAGTCAATCCATGCCTTCATTCTCCATTGAATCCAACGCTTCCTTTTTACGCACCGGAGTTGTTTTGTTTTGGTTTCCTTTCTCTTGATTTAAATCTCCAAACAAATAGGGAAAGGGGGGATCCAAAAGGAAAGGCTTTCTGTCCATAGAGATGTTTTCTTTCTTTATTTTGGGGCTATATATATATATGAGGAAGAGTGAGTGAAGGGATCGGAGTTGTTTTGTTTTGGAAGCCAAAGGCGCACAGGCGAAAGGTAGCCCAAAGTGACTTTGGGAAGCCTCTTTTTAAAAACCAAAACATTTTAATTCTCTCTCTCTTTCTTTTTTTTTGCACCAGCTCAAGGAGGTTTGAGTGATTATTCCAAAAGACAAAATAAAAAATACAGTATAATTAAATATCCATAGCCAGTGACGTTTGCAAAGCAAAGGCTGTCAAGGGAGCAAACAAGAAAAAGAATGAGAGGAGTAAAGGGGCCATTGCATGGCGCTATAGAACTTCGCCTGGAGGGAAAGGCGAGGAGGGACTGAGAGACACAACGGAGAGAGAGGGCAAACCAAGGCAAGCTTTGGCTTCTTTGGGTGCCCTCCCCTTTTTAAAAATCCAGTACTTTCAAGGCTTTGGGAGGGGGGGGGGCATGAGAGGAGGAAAGGGTTTGAGGGGGGAGAGAAGGAAGGGAAGACTTCCACCAGCTTTTATTAAAAAAAAAAGGCAGAGAGAAAATTCCTCTCCCTCCAGTTTTGAGCTGGGCACCCAAGTTGCTTAGAAAGTTTTCTTTAGGGGTGTGTGTATATGTGTGTGTGTGTATAAGCAACTTGGATGTCCAGCTCAGAACTGGAGGGAAAAGAACTCTCTCTCTCTCTCTCTCTCTCTCTCTATATATATATATATATATGGGGAAGAGAAGAAAGGAAAGACTTCCAACCTCTGTTTTTTAAAGGCAGAGAGAGAGAGAGAACCCCTCTCTTTCCAGTTCTGATCTGGGAACCTAAGTTGCTTAGAAACTTCTCTTTAGGTATTATATACAGATATGTAGATGAGAGGAAAAAAGGGTTTGGGAGGGGGAAGAGAAGGAAGGAAAAACTTCCAGCAGCTTTTTATAAAGACAGAGAAAGACTCTCTCTCCTGAGCTGGGCACCTAAGTTGCTTTAGAAACGTTTCTTTATGTATGTATGTGTGTATATATATGTGTGTGTGTGTGTGTGTGTGTGTGTATATATCATATAGATGAGAAGAGAAAAGGGTTTGAGGAGGAGAAAGAGAGAGAAGAAAGAAAGGGGTCCATCAGCTTTAAAAAAAGGCAGAGAAAGAATCCCTCTCTCTCCAGTTCTGAGCTGGGCACCTAAGATGCTTAGAAACTTACATAGATGAGAAGGGGAAAGAAAAGAAAGGAAATACTTCCACCAGCTTTTTATAAAGGCAGAGAGAATTCCTCTGGACACCTTAGTTGCTTAGAAACTTTTCTTTAGGGGATATATATACCTAAACAAAAGTTTCTAAGCAATTTAGGTGCCCAGCACAGAACTGGAAGGAGAGAGAGTCTCTCTCTGCCTTTTTTTTTTGGGGGGGGGGAGGAAGCTGGTGGAAGTCTTCCCTTTCTTCTCTCCCCCCTCCAAACCCAATAGATGAAATAAGAAAAGGGCTTGGGGAGGGGGGAGAGAGAAGACTTCCAATATCTTTTGATAAAGGCAGAGAGAGAGAGAGAATCCCTCTTCCTCCAGTTCTGAGCTGGGCACCTAAGTTGCTTAGAAACTTTTCTATATATATATTCTACATATATGAGATAGAAACCATGGGTGCAATAGAAAGTTTTGCAAAGTCTCTCCCCCCCCCCCACTCCTGGGCTATATGTGGGTTTCTGAAATCCATCATATTTTAATTTTGCAAAACAACAATAACAGCAGCAGCAGCAGCAGCAGCAGCAACAACCTTGCGCTCCCTTTCTCTCTCAATTTGAGTTTTCTTTCCCATTCTTTCGTTTCTCTCTCAAGTGTGGGTTCCTCCGGCGAGGGGCATGTGTCAAAACTTGGGCAGTGGCCTCTTGCCTTCCAGAGAGAGCGAGAAAGAGAGGGAAAGCGAGAGAGAAAGAGGGAGAGCCCTGCCATTTTGTGCTGCCTCTCCTCGACCTCTTCATTAGGACTAAGCGCCAGCGGGCTTAAGGCTGGGGAGGTAACGTTTTGGCTTCTGCGCTGGAGGCGGGAGGGGGGCATGGCTTTGCAAGTGGATTTCAAGGGGATCCCAAAGGCTTTGGGCGAAACTGGGGTGGGGGCAAGGGAGGGAAGGGATGGGGGATGAGAGGGAGAAGCCAGCCTGAAACTCCCCCCTCCTCCAAAAGCAGAAGCAGGCACCTGCCAAGGAGGCAGAGATGCCAGGGCAGATTGGAGACCCGACCTTAAGTAACAGGTTTAAAAAAAGGGGGAGGGAATGGGGGGAGGAAAGAGTCTTTTTTGCAAATATTGTCACCACGATCTTGTCTTTGTTGGGGGTGAGGAAGTGTGTGGTGGAAAGTTGTGAAGGTGGTTGTGCCTTGAAGCAGCCCCACTTCTTTTGGAGAGGTGGGAAAGTGGCAGGGATCTGGCCCAAACTGGGCACAGGTTTGTTGGGATGAACACAGGCAGAGAGATTTTTCAGCACCCCTGGGAAGTTCTTTAGAGGGGACACACACACAGATATATAAATATATCCGATGCCACTGAGAAAATGCTGAAAGGAGGAGGAATCCCAGCCCTTTGCGCTCCCATCTGTTGCAGCAGGGTTTCAGCTTCTGTTTAAAGCACTCAAGAGGAGAAAGCGGGGGGGGGGGGGGGAAGAAAAAGCCGGTGGGAAGGGACTTTGGGGAGCTTGGGAAACTTTCAATAAATTACTATTGTTAAAAAAAAAAAGCAGCAGTAGTAGTGGCCAAGATGGTGAGAGAAAGGCTCCTCGTGCGGGCTTTCCCATTATGAGAAAAGTTTCCAAACCTGATCTGAATTGGCTCCTTGTGCCTTCTTGATCCTTTCGGTAGGTGCCAACCAGTCCTAAAATAATAAAAAAAATGTCAACAAACCCACCAGAAAATCCGAGGATGGAGGCTTTAAATGTTCTTTTTCTTTTCTTTTTCCTACATGGAGGGGAAAAGGTGGGTGCCCCTTTGGAAGCTTTGGTTTGGTTTTTGTTGAGGGAGATCTTCTTGTTATGTCTGTGGTGGTGTCTAGGCGGAGACGTGAGTTGTCAGAGCCCATCCTTTTCACTTTGGCAGAACAAGGGAACTGTGTGTGTGTGTGAGTAAGTCCCTATGATGGGAAGTTTGCCTTGCCAGGCTCCTCAAAAGATGCCCAAACCGTGCGTAAAAGCGCATGAGAGACAGACAGTCAGGAGGCGAAAGATGCTCTGGAGAAAGGCTCTCTCTGCCTGGTAAGGGGACATGGGATCCACTTTCCAAGCTGGTTGTATGTGTGTGTGTGTGTGTCTGTATGTGTGTATTCCCTCCTCCTCTTCTCTCCCTTCTGTGCAGTTTAAAATCATTCCAACAGGGGCCGTCTTTGCTGAGCTGATCTCTGGCTTTGCATCTCTCTCTCTTTCACTCTCTCTCTCTGTGAGCTTATTTTAAGTGTCATAATTAAGTTTCAGGAGCCTTCTTTGGGCTCAGTCAGGGCTGAAAATAAGGAAAGCTGGCTGCACTGAGCTCCCTTTCCTCTCTCTCCCCAAATAATATATTTTTCTTTTGGCCGAACGCCTCTGCACATCCAAGCTTTGGGAGAAGAGCCTGTCTCCTTGCTTAGTTTAATATTAGCCACTATATTTTAAATCCCTTTCCACCGGCTTCTGTTGTCTTTTGTGGAACCGATTCCCTCCTGTCCTTTTCCTCTTGGTGCATTGACTTTGGCAAGAAAGGCTCCTGAAGTGAGCCAAAGATCGAGCAGGGACCACTGCCCTCCCCTCATCTCTCCTCCTCCTCCTGGATGGTTGAATGTTGAACAAGAAACCTGAATGAGTGAGTGAGTGGTGGACATTGATGACTGTCTTTAACTTCAGGATGCTTCAACAAGGACCAAACCGCCCTGGTGATGTTGCTTCCTAAATCTGCCCTCTCCAGGGCTGTTGGGAAGAAGTATTTCTATTATGACCGTCCGATTGAATATTCACTACCTATCTGGGAGCAGATTTGCATAATTTGGATTTTTTTGATTCCAGTGAAAGCAACCTATTTGCAAACCAAACCAAACTAAAAAAAAAAAAAGGCTCTAGAAGTCCCTCCAATCCAGCTGCTTCGATCTTCATGATTATTCAGGGTTCAAGCATAACTGAAAAGTAAGTGACCTGCAAAAGTACATGAATAGGTTGCGCTGATAAAAGGCAAAGAGCTTTGGATTGGATCTGTAATTCACGGTGGGGGTCTCTTGGGCTGCTTCTTAGTTGTGGGATTTGTTTAAAAAAGAGGGAGCCTGGGAGGGGGTTGTTCGTTTATGGTTTTGCCTCCTTAACTTCCTCCTCTTTCTTTATGAATATTGTGCAAAGTGGGGTTTTCTTAACAATAATTGGGTACATCTGGTGTGATAGTATCGTGCTGTTTGTATATAGAGAAAATAGGATGCCTAACCACACTGTAGTTTTGGGAAAGATTGCTGCTGTTCATAGTTGTTGCTGTTAGCAGAAGTTGAGGTGTATTGCTCAGAATGCTTGTCATCTTTCAGTAGTTCCTAAGGAGTTGAGTTGCTCAAAGGGTTGTTTTATCTGTAAGTCAGTAAGAGTTATGTGATCATCTGTACCATTTCTAGATATAAAATGAGGCAGAGGGGGAACCCTGAGTTGCATCGCACTTAATCAAAAATATAGAGGGTTGATTTCTAATTTTATGTCTTCTTCTTTCACCTCACCCTCTTACAGTAGTCAAGAGGGAAGATCACTAGAGTAATGAGAAATGTCTCAGATCTTGATGTACGCTTGTGAATAGCTGACATCTATTTCTAGCAAAGTGGCTGGTTTTTAAATTCTGTCCATTTCTCCAAGTGGTGCTGTTACACAAGTCTAATTTGGGAGGGGGGGAATGATTTTTAAGAAGTCAACCCGAACAATGCGCTTGAGAACATTAAGAGTACATTTTTAAAGGGGGAGGAGGGCTGTGATGCAATAGTTAGAGGGAATCAAAAGTGTTAAAAGTGACAAGTGTTGTGTTGTTGCGTGTCCCTTCCATGCTGCAGGCTGTTTTAGTTATGATGTCATTCCGATAGTGGAAAGTGTATGTCTCCAGATTCTACCATTAAACGCTTGGCCGATCTGCCTGATAATGATAGCATTGACATGTCTGCTCTTTGACAATTGCAAGCCTTATGTGCCCTATGAATTAACTTCTTCTTTCCCCTATGAAGAGAGAGCTCTCAAGCTTTAGACTCGCAAATGCAACAGCACTTCAGTCTCCTCATGGTATTTTACAATATATCTGTCCTGAACTGCAACTTCTATTAAAACCAACCAAAAAATATTAGGAGTGCAGTGCTGAGCACCCCAAGTTCATGTTAACTTCAAGTTGCTTTAAGGGTACCTGGCATAACTACTAGTTGGGCCCTAATCTTACATTTAGGTGGATAACCTTCATTTTCATTTAAGATGGAATTAGATTTGAAGAACACAGAAGTATTTTTCCCCTTTTGATCCTTTTGTTTATGTTCTGTAATTACCTTACAATGTATACTATATCATATTTTGCCCCTTTTAATGCAATGTTCAGAAACGAACTGCCTCTAGAGAACTAGAATTAGACGTTCCCTGCACTTTGACACATACCTGTAAAGTTAGTTTGTCTGTATATCTTAATGTCTCAAAGAAAATCAGTTTGTGGTTTAAATTCTGCAGGCATTTCCCCCTCTCCATTGAATGCTTACGGATATATGCTCCCTTTTCCAAGTTCGTAATGATAAAACAGTCATTGTTCTAAATTTTATTCGATAACTGAGGTGTTCTTTTTATTTGCTGTTTGCATTATAGTCCTATGTAGTGCTAAACACCGTTGCTTTTGAAAGAGGTATGCACTTATGACAGACCTGCCATGGGTCATCCACAGTTATCTCTATCCAAAGGCAGCTTTTTTCCAGAAATTATGTAAAAAGATAGAATTTGTCAAGGAAGAATTATTTAAGTACATTGGTGATTATATATATATATCCACTATAGCAAGGGGGAAAGTCTGTTATTTTAGGATGTGTAACTTTTTGAGATCCAGTACTGATCAGCAACTTACCCACAGTTGTCTTTGCTAGAGATCTAATGAAACGCTGTAGCATTTGTAGACATGCTAGATGCCATAGTGTAACCCTACAGATAACAAGAAATGTAGAAGTTGCAGCATTCGTATGATTGCTTTAGCTTTCTGCAATATTGAGATGAGAAATTGCTGGAATGAGAGGTGACACATTAGATTGTTTACATACAATGAGAACCTAAGGTGACCGGGGCATTGATATTAGAATAACCTATTCATGCCAATAGGGCATTAATATGAGCTATACTTTTCCTTAAAGAAGCAGAAGTTTTCCTCAAGTGAAACATAAGATACTCATTCTCTACCCACTCACTCACCCTGGTTCTCCATCCATTCCTTCTTATCCTTCTCTGAATGTTGTCTTTTGCTTAAATTGGGCTGCGGATTGCACACAGGTGTCTTTGGAGTGCTTGCAATAGAAAAGCATTGAGCTGAATTTATATGAACTTTGTAAAGAGAAAGATATGAGAAGAAGCTCAATTATTTTTTTCAACTCTGAATAAGGAGCATTCCTTTAAAAAACACCACCAGCCTGATTTCTTATTATTGGTGAAGTAAAAGAAATACCTGTTTGATATGATCTTCCTGGCACCTGAATAGCTTCACCTAGGATTAGTTAAGAATAAAAACAGATTATATTTTAAACTACAGTTTATTTATACAAAAAAATCTTGATTCTTAGATTCTTGCTTCCATCTTAAAAATAGCTTTTAGAGTTCATTCTAGAAATTTCTTATCAAGACAGAAGCAGCAAAACAGAAACATAGAACATATCTTTCTGAAAGATTTTTTAAAAAACCGGAATACCATACTTGCGTGAACAGAATCCTTTTGATGATATCTGTCTTTAACTAAACTTGCTGAAAGAGATTTGTAGACTCTAAAAAATGGGTCTGTGTAAAAGTACGCAACTTTAGAGGACACCAGTTAAAGTTGCAAGTTCTGTTAGATGCATGGTTCTGGACACAAAAACGAAAAATCAAACTTTAAAGAGTAGAATGCATTACTGAAGATCAGACCTTGGTCTCAAAACCATTTCTGATCCGGTGGATGTTTGATGGTCCTCTTGGAATGAATTGATGTCATCTGTCTATTCTTCATGTCTCAGCGGGAAAAATAACGTGCCAGAGCCTTGCTAGAATGAGAAAAAGTGGCAGAAGTAACCACAAGAAATGTAGTATCTTTTTCATTTCTCTCAGTGATCAACATTAAAGCTGATAATACCTCTTTGGGTATAGATGAAAAAATTGTTATATTGCTTTACGATATCAGTGCCTAAATACTAAAGTTCTAATAGAGGATGATTCTAGAAGCCAAAGTCATGTAGAATTCAGCATCTTGATTTGCTTAATAATTAGATGCTCTGCAAAGGTTAGATTTGGGGAGGGTAAATGTAGTTCTAGTGATCTGTGTTCATCTTTTCCCTTTACTCAGAAGTAGGTTCCACAGTGTGAAATAAGGCTTGCTCCATAGAAAGCGTGCTTAGACTTGCTAAATTTTTAAAGATAATGGAACAAAATTGGCTTTGCAAAGAGCTATGCTTTTTAAAGTCAGAAAGGGCCACATAACAGATAAACAGTTTTGTCATAACATGACTAGGGCTGAAACACAAATCAAGAACATGACGCAAAAACAGCCCCAGCAGTTTCAGAATCTGACCCCTTGTATTTCATAGTGTATAACTGCGTTCATGATCGTCTGTCAGAGGCTTTCAACCAAAGGAGAATAACATGTTTTTCCCCCCTTTCATAAAAGAGACTAACATTGTAAAATCCACATCGTCGCCCATTGTGCTAGGTCTTTGTGACAGCAAAGGCTATCAAGGCTGCAGTGGCAAACATTAATAATGCTTAACATTACCATGGTTGCTTTTCTGTAACTTTAGCCATGTAAATGTACAAAGAAAATATGCATTTCAAAGTCTTCTCTTATATTTTATGCTTAGGGAACAGCTCTGGTTGCAGTCAGTGGGGAAGAAGCAAGTTGTGTGAGTTAAGTTGTAATGCTCCAACTCCACATCTGAGAACTTAAATGGTTTAAGACCAAATCGGGGCGGGGTGAGACTTTTGTGATATGCTGGAAAATTGGAAGTGTCCAAGATTAAACACTCCTTGAAAAGCAGAGAAGGTATTACTCCTTTTTAAGGTGGAGAAGCTAAAAACAGAGGAGATACATGACACTGCTGGGACAGTTGAAGAAATCCATTCCTGGAATATAAGAGCCACTGACTCTGTCCATAAGAAGTGGCACAGCTTATAAAGAAGCTGCACCCGAATCTGTTCATGAGTATTGTAAATTAAAGTATTATGGCTGGGCTCCAAGGAATCACTTTAGATGGCTTGGACATGCATAGCAGGATCTGTGCTTTTACCCCCTTTGAGCAGCAGGTTCATAAAGTCTTGTCGTAGTTTGCTCTGGAGACTTCCTTCCCTTTCAGAAGTAGCCTATAATATGTGTTTGAGGAACGTACATTTAAAGTTCCCATGGGTTTGAGTACTTACTGGATGACTCTTCACAACCTTGTAGTCATCAGCTTAGGGAGTTTTGACTGAAGAGTGTGTAGAGGATTTAAATTTTGTTATTGGATCCACCAAATGGGAAAGAAAATGAGCAAGATGACATTTGGGTGTGTATGTATGTGTATGTTTGTGGAATTGTTGTTGGAAATTTTAACTGGAAGAACTCAGCAGGGAGAAAAATTTGCAAAGAACAGACTCACTGAAAGTATCTATTGTGGGTATAAAGGAAAGTTATGTGCATTTATAAAGAATAAATTAAGCATATCCTTAACTTTCTCAGTGAAATTAACAGACTTTAAGGGGCTTAATTTTTGCATAGTCCTGTGGCCTTGTCAAAGGTATTTTTATTTTATCATTTCCATCCTTGTTCTTAGACACAGTTCCTGTTACATGTTGCATGATGTAAAACTTCAGTGAATCTGGCCATGTGAGGGAACAGTATTTTGGGTGCTCTCTTATTTACCCAACTCATCACTATTCAGAAACAATGAACTTTTTAAAGCTTTATAAGATGATGTTTGAGCATCCGTATTCACTGGCTCGGCCATAAGGAATATGGCAGCAAAAAACATCAGTTAGCACTGAGGGGCCTGGATTCTTCCATACTCCCAAAGTTTATTTTAAAAAGTCTCTTGTGTGAAAATTGGATTTTTAAAAATGAAGTTTCCTAGCATGAGAAGGGGAAATATTCATGGATGCCCCTTTGTGTATATGTAGGTGTATGCTTATGAATACAAAAAGGGAAAGTATATAGGGGAGATGGTGTGTCCTGGCTATGAATTGGGAGGGAGATGTCATTTCATGTCTACAGGAAAGGCATCTGGAGTTTGTGAGAGGGGAAAGTTGTGGTTGTATGGCCTGTCTCCTAACAGTTGTGGTGTTATCTACCACAACTGGCCCAGCCAATAATGTGACTGCTGAAGGCTTCTCCATCCATCAGTATGATATTCACATAAAAATGCTACCCACTCCTGGAACAAGGCAATGGAATTTCTATTTGGAGCACAGAGTGAAAATTGATTTAAACTGGTGGAGAATTTGGGGATTGATGCAGATTTTAATCCTCCTTTAATATATACCTCCAAATCACCTGTCGATTTATGGCGACCCAGTGAATTTCATAGGTTTTCTCATGCAAAGAATACTCAGAGATGGTTTGGCCATTTCCTTCCACTGAAATATGACCTGCAGCATCTGGTATTCATTGGTGGTCTCCCATCCAAGTACTAACTAGGGCTGACCCTGCTTAGCTTATAAGATCAGATGGGATCTGCTGCCTTTAGGGTATTAAGGATTCCTCCATTAGTACAAATAGTTAGAATGTGTGTTTGTGCTGTTACACTTACTATAAGCATCCATGCTGTTTTCAATCTTCAGATGAATGGCTTTCATACCTAAATGAAGCATTTTCTTTAATATTCAAGTCCTTATAATTTACACAATATCTTTTACTTTGACTGCTTTAAGCAGTTAAATAACATTCAAAATGTATGTACTCAGGGAATATAAGATTTTTCCATAAGTTTGTATTAAATTGTATTAAAAAGCTCAGCAGGCATACTGGATTCTTCAGCAGTTCCAGGTTCTTACTAGTGCTTGGAAGCTGTGCACCATGTATAAAAGGCCCTGAGAATATAATGCAGAATGGGAGTGGCCCATGAGAGAATCAATTCAAGTCCAGTATTGTAAATTTTTACTATGGCCATATATTACTAGTAATTACTAATGCAGTATGACCCCTGTATCTGTGGGACTGGTAACTATGGTTTCACAGACCTGAATCTGGAAAAAAAAGGTCTCTGTAAGCATCTTTACATCCTCCAGCATGACTCTGGTCAAGTTCTTGCAAGTGAACATTGAGTCACACTGAAGGACCTCAGGATGCCTAGAGAGATCTCTCTAGGCACCTGTATGTCCTTCAACCAACTACTACTTAAAATGTGGTCAACCTCTGTCAGAAATACAGTGTTAGCTGTTTACTGTGGTTTTACTTATCCATGGTAATCATGGGAACAGACGTCCATGGATATAGGGGTCATCCGTTGTTGTGAGCCTTCAAATCATTCCAACTTATGGGGATCCTAAAGTGAAGCTATCATGGGGTTTTCTTGGCAAGAGGTTTGTTCAGAGGTTTGCCATTGCCTTCTCTTGAGGCAACCAAACCCTGGTCTCCAGAGTCATAGGCCAACACTCAAACCACTACACCACACTGGTGTATAGTACAGTAGTCATACTGTACTATTATATTGCTCTTGTTTGCCACTGTAATTTGGTCACAAATATTTTGTCTAAGATGCTGTGCATTTTTAGTTTAACCGGCATAGATATGCTGGATGCCAGAATCACACAGGTAGTTGCCCATGCAGTAGTCAATTATCCCAGTACCCCAAACCCCCAAAGTAAAGGAGGTCACTCTGTGTGCACATGTGAAATGGTTAACTGTACCAAGGAAGTCACTTAAACAACTTCTGAGAAAGTACAAGCTTGCATCACTATTTTTACACTACCACTGTGCTCCTCCTGCCTGGATTCCAGTCTCTGTTACTGACATTGTTCCCTCTAGTTTGATCATGGTAGTATATTTTTGGCACAGCTGAACTGAGTCAGAAATTAGGGTATAGTTGCTTTCTTTGGAATAATATTTACAGCCTGTCCAAAGTCCATGGATCTCTCTGGGTTTATAACAAGTTTGAATGGCCTGCAAAAGCTTGTTACACTGCTAATTTCTCCAGATCCTTAAAAAAACAACACTCCCTGCCTTGTATACTCTTTGAAAGTATGAAAACGTGCACCATTTGTTAAAGCATTTTTAGTGGCATTGTGGTCTCATAGAAAATAGTTGCACAGTGGCACTCTAAGAAGAAATGCAATATGACCATGACTTGTGGCTTGGCATTGGGTATTCTCATACAAATTGCAAGTATTTGCTTTTTTAAAAAAATTAAATGTGCAGATTTATTGTGGGCCTCCTGCTTCTGTTGCTGTTGCAATGTGGCTCTTTACATGGAGCAAGTGGTTCTTGTATAGATATATGTAATAGTAGCAATTGAAGGAAGTTGAAGTAAGTAAATGTAAACAAGCTAAACTTACATCAAATGCTTCTGGCACAGAAGGGATGCTGGAATGTTAGTGAAGCTAGGCATGCAAGTGAAGCTGTTATGTCACCGATCCCAAGTCCTGATCTTTTCACAAGAGCTGCTTCTTTAGCATATTAATAATGCTAAGATCTCAGAAGGCTTTATGGTGAAGCATACCGTTTGGCTTACTTGTATGGTGAAAAATTACTCAACCATGTGTTCAGACATCTTCTCTGCTTCCATTTCAATATATTGCCAGAGATAATTTAGTTGGTCTGGTTTTATCAGATTCTAGATTACTTTAAAATACTTTAAAATAGCCCAGGGCACAGTTTATATTGACCAGCAAAGGAAGCAGAACAGAAGACGGCAGAAGTGAGGAACAGTAAATGAGAGCAGTTCTTCACTTTCTGCAGTCTGCTCAGGAATGTAAGAGAGTAAGTTCCTGCTCTAGGTTTCAGGGCAAGGGAAGTAGTTTAAAATGTAGTAAAGTTAAGTTTCCTGGGAAGTAAATTCCACACTGATGGAAGTTCAGCTAGAGAGGAGAGTATATTGTGATATCTCATGGTAAGAGCAAGTGTAAGTGAACGTCAGTTTTTGTTCAGTTTTTCCAGTTACATTTGAAGTGAGTCTTACACAGCTAATTGATAGTCAGATGTGTGATCCTATAACATTGACACATCTCATAGCTACATTTGATGTTACAGGGCAAAGATTGAAAATGGAAGGACGGTTCAGATGTGTTTCTCCTTCCCTTTGTGCAATATATTATAATATCTAAAGTTGAGGGAGGAACATAGGTCCCTATGTTGAATTCAGCAGCATTACTGTAGAGACAATAGTATCTCCCCAGATGTTGTTAAACTTCAGCTCCTATCAGCACTAGCCAGTGTAGCCAGAGGAGAGATCTAATGGAGAGGCCTGATGACAGATGCAAACTAACAACATCTGGTGGACCACAAGTTCCTCACCCTTTCTGTACAGAGACCTTTCCAATTGGTTTTATTGCAACACATGTAAAGTATTCTGTGTTCCTCTTTTGGTGTTTCTGATTCCTACTGTCTTGGAATTTGTAGAGTTTCCAGGCCTGTGCTAGTTCCTAACTTTCTTCCTTCCCCTCTTCCTTTCTTTTGTTCCTGTATGTGTGCACCAGTATCAGCTCCACACACTGCCAACACCACTTACGTTTTGCTGTGGCTGACAGCAGAAGTGTAGCTTAGAGGCCAACAGCTCAGAAGCAACAGGCAGAAATGCCTTCTCTGCTGGGGTTATTGACCTGGATATGTGTGTGTTCTTTTAAAAAGATCAATGGCTGTGGCTGCTGTTCAGTGATGGCATGCACACCCCATGTACACACGCACAACACCTCTACCTCGTCTCTCTCTCATACACATGTTGTAGAAAGAGATGGAATGGAAGACAGGGGTAGAGAAGGCATGCTCTCACTTGCCACCATGTTTCTCGTTCTTCCTTCTTCTATGGCAGGGACTGTGGGAGGCAGAGAGACAGGCTGGACATGAGCCTGACCCTCCCCAGACAAGCTTGCCCAGCCAACTAGGGTGGATGCCTGAACACGAAAAAGCTCTGGCAGAACCGATGAATATTGCCAGTGAAATGATAAAAGTCCAGGAAACTTTTATGCTAAATGTGCCTGATATATGAGACTGTTTGGCCTTTTTCCTGTTCTTAAAAGTTCTTATATTGATGAATCTGCAAGGATGTGCAATGATTAGGTTTCATTTTGATATACAGCAGCACCAGGGTCTCCATAGGCTTTCATTGACATTTCCTTCTGAGCTCTGTGATGGAACTAAGTAGTAAGGCTGAGTAGTACTCAGGGGTTTGCTTATTCCTATCTTTTTTGGCATTGCATTAGGGACAGTGATATAGGAGCATCCATGGAGAAGTCACTGTACTAGTGGCAGAAAGGACCAATTTAACTATTCCGAGTCCTTTTAGTTTAATTTGTGCTAATAATGAAAAGCATCTTTGTTCTTCCTCCCTCCCTCCCTCCCTCCTGCTCTCTGTCTGCATGCATTTTTAACAGTTGCTACAAATTCATCTATTTTCAGCAAAACTTTCTATATTCTCACAGAGTATCTAAAAGTAAAAGTAAAGGTAAATGTTTCCAAAGTATCCAAAGGTAATTTTTTAAGGTGGGAGGGAACTATTCAGTTTCCAAACTAGCCTCTGAGTGCAAAGGATTTCCTACAAGTTGGGAAGAAAGAAGTTGTGATGGGAGATCCACAATGGAGGCAGAAGGATGGGAAGAGAGAAAGAAATGGAGGAGAAGGAGGCAACTGCTGGAATAAAGGAGGGAAGAGAGAATTAAATGGATGTATGAAGAGTGTGAGTGAGTGTGAACGAGATACACGCTGACTCAATTGTGGAGCGACTTCAGGTCCTACCAGTCCTATACAGTCCCTCAGGCAAGGAAAAAGACTCAAGAGTTCCCCATCTGCATTATATAGTTTCTGTAAGCATTCCTTCTAGTCTCTGGGTAGTCCCACTTATAGCATCCATGCTCCAAGGGCTCATGAACTCAAGAGCGGTGCCTCAATGGGCTTCGATATCAGCTTTTGAGTTTGGTACATCTCTGTCTGAACTATAATTACTGCCCTATAATTACAGCTTAAACAAAGTGCAAAGAAATACTGTCAATTTTCATGTGATTTCTATAACTGGTCATTAAAAAAAGATATAAAAACTCAAATTTCAAAGTTAAAAGTTTCTTTTTGGGTGGGGGCATCGTGTGGCTT
>NC_056529.1:11568137-11599781 GCF_019175285.1 Sceloporus undulatus | reverse complement strand
TTCAATTAATTTCTTTACTCGGCATCATAGTCTCTCTCTCTCTCTCTCTCTCTCTCTCTCTCTCTCTCTCTATATATATATATATATATATATATGTCTCTGTGTGTGTAGAAATGAGTGTGTGTGTATGTATATATATGTATATGTCTGTCTGTCTATCTATCTATCTATCTATCTATCTATCTATCTATCTATCTATCTATCTATCTATCATCTATCATCTAACTATCTATCATCTATCTATCTATCTATCTATCTATCTATCTATCTATCTATCTATCTATCTATCTGTGTTTTGTGTTGAGGGTTACTGGACAATTTTAAACTGGCAATGTTCTTCTTAGGTCCAAAACACACTGAAGAACTAATCCAGTTTGAGACTGCTTTAACTGCCTTGGCTCAGTGCTAGAGAATCCTAGGAACTGTAGTTTTGTGAGACATCTAGCTTTCTTTGTCAGAGAGCTCTGGTGCCACAATAAACTACAATTCCCAGGGCGGTTAAAGTGGTCTCAAACCAGATGATTTCTGCAGTGTGTTTTGGACCTTAGAATTAAAACAAAAAAGTTCCTTGCTTTAATGAACCTGTTCATAAATATGCTGTAGGAATATGATACCTTTTTTTAATGTTGTCAAAACTGTGCGTGTTAAGTCTCCTTTCAGAAGCAAGTAGAGTAATGACACTGAAACATCGTGGGGACTTTAATAATACCATAATAGGTCTACTAGCTGATGAAACATTGAACGCAACAGGGTTATTACTAGAAAGAGTGCTATAAAAAGAATTCTGATATATCTGGGTCATTATAAAGATGTATGTGCTTTACTTATATTTATGCAAGTGCAAAAAGTTGCATTTTTTCCAGGTAAATTCCTTACAACAGTAAAAATATTTGCATCACACTGTCAGAAAAGTAGTTCATGAAGCCTAGTGTATTTGGCCCATCCTAGTCAAAAATTGTCATGCTAATATTGGAGACCAGGGATGCATAGCCATTTTGATCCTGAAGGCAGCATCTTGTGTAGACTCAGGGTCAGGGCTGCTTGGCACACTATTTTATTCTGCAGGGATGAAGAGGCACTATTGCATTTTGTACCATATCTATGAAAAGCATTTAAGGAATGCGCTTTGAACCTTAGATGAAGTGAGATTTCCTTAAAGAGGAATATAACAGCATTTCGTCTACATTATTCTTGTAGAATGTAGATTTAATGTGGAATTCTGGTTTAGCGTAATGCTCATGATTATCAGGAATTGTATGCCCAACATCCCTTTGCCACAAGAAGGCAATTGAAAGCTTGTGTTTCTAATTTGCAGTGTTTCCAATTTTGTTAGTCTTAACTATGATTTAAGAAAAGAAACCATCTTCAAACTATAGTTTACAATCCCAGCTTGCTTTCCTAAACTATAGTTAATACCACAGTGTTTGGGTCCCATCTTCTTCTTGCCGGCAACACTGGAGGATGAGAAGGGAGAGGAAAGAGTGCAAATCCAAAAGTCATATTCTTGTGGTTTTGTGTTACACATCAGATCTGCTGTTGGTTTATGTGTTTAAGCTTGTTAGTTTTATCTTCTTTTTGTGGCATGTTGCATAGATAGATTTGCATTTTACATGTTACCAAAATGGAATTTGGCACATTACTTTTTAGCTGCACAGTCTTACCTTGATATATTATGTGCCAGTTTATATAGTCAATGGTGTCTCCACTGCGTTCTCTTGGTGAACATTAGGCATATGAAAGTTGAACTTTTTAAGTTTCCTTTATCATAAATTGATGAATTTTTGCTTAAAAACAAATTCAAAAGTGTTATTTCCCCCAAGTCTTTTAAAAAAGGCCATCCCCCAAATCAAAAATTAATATTACATTATTAGTGCGTACAAGGTATATTATGTAGTGTAGTATGTATTGTATAACTAGCTATGCAAGTATATAATAGAAACACTTATATTCAATTATTCATAATTTTACAATTTATACATTTATAGAACTCCTATTTTGAGCTTTATAAACATGGTTTAAATGATTTAGAACACATTTAAACCTGGTTTTTTAATATTTCGTTAATAGTGTAAAGCAATGTTGCACATGAAAAGTTACAATACCATATAGAAGAACAAACATACTTGGACCAAAAATCATGTTCAATTTCAGTAGTCACATAAAGAAAGAAGTAATGTTAGAGAAGTATAATGAAATGAAAACATGGTTTGTTAATGGTACAGATAAAATCGTAGATATACCAGGATGGAGAGACGATATGAAGTTTTTGTTTCATTTAACACGGGTTTTCCAATTCTAAGAAGAAAAAGGTAATTTTCCTTTCACCAACTTTCACAAAATCCCGAACATCAGTAATGCCAGGTGGAAATCAAGAGCAATTCTTGCCATCCTGGCATTTATTTTAATATCATCAACACCTACTTTGCAAAAAGTTAGCAGATTTATTTCGTATGAGTGGGCAGATTATTGGTTCACAGATCAAACATATAATGAAAGTGAATTTGAAAACTTGTCTGCAGTACTGACACCTTACAATATAGCTCTGCAAACATTGACGAATCATTGGAAACAGGAGCCATCAGTTATAGAAATACCAAGAAGTAATCAGTGCACAGAAAGAGCTATTAAAAGTGATGCAAGAAGTGTGTGAAGTTTGCAAAGAAAAGGACAAACTGCAACTACAGTTCATCTTAAGTAATAAGAAATAAAAAAATGTTGCGTTTTGTAAAGGTATAGTGTTTAAATGTTTATAGTACAACAGAACATGTTTGTTATGTGATCAATAAATAGGCTACTATGTTGCTTCTATAGAAAAAATGTGTACTCTGTTGTTTTTAATTTGGGGAATGAACTTTTTTTTAATACAGGTAAGAATTAATAGGTTTTTAATTGTTTTTAGACAAAGGTTCATCGAAAAATGATATAGGAGCATGCGGTTGTGAAACTTTCATAGCCCTAGTGAACATATTGCATGAGTTTCTGAAGGGTCTCAACAAAGTGTGTTTCTTCTTGGGGGAAATGGTCCAAAACAGATTTTCCCTTTTTCATGTCAGGTGAAAAATGTGTTGCTTGCCATTGCAAAAATTGCCCCTAAGAAGTGATGGATTTGTGAATGTATTATTGCATACCATTGCTTAGAGATGAAATTAACTGGCTTTATAATATGAAGTTACAAGAAGATATGTTTCCATCGTTTGGGTGTCTGTTAGTGACTAGTGGAGATTGTTAAGCTCAGCTTCCAGTTTACAAATGTTTTATGAATTTCTTACTAAGATTAGCAGGTCTATTATGCTTTATACTACTGTTAAAGTAAAATGTCAATGTAATTGCTACGAATGTGGGTGGTAATATTATATTGATGGAAAGGTTTAAAATCCTGTTCAGCACCATTTTGTTTTCTCTTCACTTGTTTGGCATTTCACAGGGCATGCAAAATGAAGTCACTTGCACTTTGCAGTTGCCATGCCCCCATAATAATACTGCAGATCTTGAGTGGGAAGGAAGGATATTTCAGTGCTGAATATTAAACAAACCATAAACACCCTGTTAGCACTTCTAAATTTTGATTCCTTTTTCTACCAATTTGATTTTATAAACATCTAAATTTGACACTTGATGAATAAAGCAAGCATCTGTATACAGTCCAAAGAAAAAAGAAGGGGAAGAATGATTATTTTTAAAAAGAATGCTATTCAAAATACATAAAGTGTCGTTTTGATTGTGCCAGGATTCAGATTGGAATTCTGTCCCAGATCCAACAAGTACCTGTTGACATCTGCTGAAATAAACATGTGTGGCTGAGAGAGACTTTAATTGCATTGGTTTTATACATTAATTTCTTTTCTTTACAAGAAACAAGCACTTGCTATGGGCCAGTTCACACACTGCCATTTAAGCAGCCACAGCCTTTCTTGGCCCACACACATATTTTTAATGCAGTCCACATTATCAGGTTAATGCAGCCAGGTATATGATAAGTGAATATTCTCCAGTGTCCTGATTTGGCAGTGACAGTCCTGATTAATTCTCCATAGTCCCACTTTATCCATTGCATTAAAGTGTCCCAGTTTCTCTTTCTTCCTGCCACTTTTTCTCTTTGTCCTCAGCTTGTTTCAAGTGCTGCAAACTGAATGCAAAAGTAATTTGTACTCAGTTAACGGGAGGAGAGGAGACGAGGGACTTGTAGGCTCAGGCAAAAGCAAACTCCTGTACTCTCTCCTAGTTTGTGTGTTTTTCCTTATTAATATTTTTTGCTATCTTGACTGGAAGCTTTCAGTCACAAGAGTGAAAGTACCTGTAATTAGAACATAAAATCATCATTGATTAGAATCAATGGTTAAATCAATTTTGGTTAAAAGATTTCTTCTTCTCTTATCCTAAATTTATATTTAGGCATTTATGGATGGAGTGAGCAAAACTCACAGAAGCTTTTGTAAATACAGTTGGATCTATTATTATTATTATTATTATTATTATTATTATTATTATTATTTACCTTTATTTATAAAGTGCTGTCTGTATCAACAGAATTACCTGTCCACAGGTTGACTTTTTTTTTAAAAAATGTCCCAAAAGTGAACCTTGATTTTGCTATTTTATATGAGGGACATCATTTTACTTCCCCATTGTATATAATGGGATTTGAGCATCCATGCATTTTGGGATCCATGGGGGGGGGGGGGTCCCCAAACCAAAACCTCAGTAGTTACCAAGAACCTAGTGTAAGACATGGTTTTAAGTGTCACAGTTAAAAATGCTGTTAGGTAGAGGTAAAGATTTGTGAATCATACCCAGTTATTATTATGGAAGTTTCTGCTTTGCTTTTCCTTAGAAATAAATAACCAGGAAATATGGATAGCAAAGCTCAAGAGGTTAGAGATCCAATGTGGTATAGTGGTTTGAGTGTTGGACTATGACTCTGGAGACCAGGGTTTGATTCCAAGCTCAGACATGAAATCCAATGGGTTACTTTGGGCAAGTCACATGCTCTCAGCCTCAGTGGAAGACAATGACAAACCTCCTCTGAACAAATTTGCCAAGAAAAACCCATGATAGGTTTGGCTTAGGGCTGCCATAAGCTAGAAACGACTTGGATGGATGGATAGCAAATCCACAAAAAGTGCAGTGTGTCCTGATACCTTCTCTTTTCTCAAAAACCTCTGAACATTTCAGAACAAATTAGTAAGTTTCCTTGACATCAACTTGGAAATGTTATTCAGTATTCGAACAACTGTTTTCTCTTGTTGATCTGTAGCCCTTGCCTTGCTCTGCCTCATCATGACCTGCAAATGGCACTCCCTGGTAATGCTCTTTTTCTTGTAGGCCTGTTCCTCCATTATACTTGGTTGACCAATCTGAGATCATTTTTATGAGGGTGTCCACAGCTTCAGATGACATTTCTTAAAACATGAAATATTCTAGTGCAGGCTGCTTAAACTGTGGCATGTTTGAAGGTCCATCACATCCTGAGCAGGAGCAATAGGAAGTCTATGAAACTTCTTTTTTAACTTGTGAAAACATATATCTGTTTCAAACTTCTACAGTTAACATAACACCATTTAAGCATTTCTTACCTTCAATGAACTTACTTATGCTAAGATGACAAAAGGAATTGGATACACTCTGTAAATCATGATGCAAACAGCTTTCTAAATCAGGACAAATGTGTGGTTAAATCATCATATGAATGTTTAAACAACCATGTATATACAGATCTGGGAGCCATTTCCCTTATTCTATATACACTTTGAAGTACGACATTGACAGTTGTTTTGTTGTATGGTTGTTGCAACTATCTAAAGTAGATTAGACGGCTGTGGAAACAAGCTCGGTCCAACTGCTGTTTGACATTCTCATTCTATGCAGTCTGCATTCATGCATCTCTTTCAACTCAACCTATATATGCATGTTCTTGTACCTTTGTTTGAATGCCTCATGGCTTATTTTTGGGATGGGATGGGGGCAGAAAAGGGACTATTTTGATTTTAAGTTGGATAGTTTTCTATTCCAGTTTGTCCTGTTTGGACAAGAGCGTCACACATTTCAGCCAAGCCAAATGTTTCTAATTACAGAAACATAACGTTTTATAAATGCAATGCCAGACCTTGATGTTGGGCCATGTTGAAATTTCATTAATATATCCTTTGTAAGAATTTCTTTAGGTGATGTTTTCATGTTTGAGTAACTAGCCTGACCGATTTATTTAGGCTTAACTATAATCTTTGTCCAGAACAGAGAAAGAGATCCTTGAATTTATTCTCTATGTTCTTCTGCGTCTGATAGGAAAGGCAACTGGATTCACCATAGTGAGGAGGGGTAAAGTCTCTGTAGTCTTCTCTTGTTGACATGTGGGGATAAAAGAGGAACATCTGGTCAACAGCATCCCAGTTGGGTTATCTTTGTGGTCAATATTGTCTCAGAACTGTGATAATCATGACTTGGGGGAGTCAGTGTATAAATCCATTAAACAGCTTTTAAGTCTCTACATGGAAATAACCCCCAATGGAATGAGTTTCAGAGGACATTTCTCTACCATACACTTCAGAGTTTACATATCATGTCTATGCTAGAGAAGGTCAACTTACATATTTTTAAAAACATTTCTATCCTGCTTCTCTATATGTGTACCCAGAATACTGCAGAACAAACACAGTAAGCAAAAACCAAAACAAGTGTCATGAGAAGACGGATAGAAAACGGTGTGCTATTTGTCAGCTATTGGGAGTGATCTGATGAAAATTTTCCCTTTGCCTCCTATTTATCAAAATCACTTCCTTTGCCATGAATTGTAGATGAGCACTTTCTATAATACAGACTTTTGTAATACAAGTGTATACAATGCAACTTATTTTCTTCCCCTTTTTGTTCAATGAGCCCAAAGTTGTGTCTTGGGACATTATCACATAAGGCAGGTAAAGCACAATTGCACCAGGATAATAGCATCTTTGGATGCGGCTTATCACATGATGCCACCTCTCTTCTGTTGTTCTTCCATAGGAGACTATTTGGAAAGCATTTCTTTTTATTAACAAAATAATCCATCGATGATGTCCGTGATTTGCTATTGTTCTGCTGTATTTTCTAGTGCAATACTTCAGATCCACTATAGTGATGATATTGGTGTTCTAGCACCTTTGCAGACCTTTAAGAAAGCTATCCTAAAACACTGTACTGAAGTGTCTAACACATATTGAAGTAGTATAGGAAACCCAACCTCCATTTCTTATAACTTCCACTGGAAAATAATGCTGTAAGAGGGGCATAGGAGGAACCCCACATTTTGGGTGGTTGGGTGGTCATTACACCTCAATGTGCATCACACCTCAAGGCATTCCTCCACAGCAGTCTCTGCTTATAAACACATATATATATATCATTGCACAAAAGATAGAGATGCTACAAGTAGATAGGGAGTGAGAGAACGAGATGAACAAAACAGAAAGTGTGCATCAGGAAAACAGCAGAGAGAGATCCCTCATAGTTCACTGTTAGCAAGAAGGAGTCTTAGGATTTACAATCTAAAACATTGGCTGCAGGCAATCTAATATGATATTCAATGTGGAGACTCACCCATAATTGAGGATGGATTTGAACCCTGTCCTCTACATCTAAATTCAGTAGTTAAATCTGTTGAACTCAACAAACTGTTCTGCTGCCTCTTTTGAACTGATTCAGAGACCTAGGCACAGCATAAAACTTAGTAGGAAAGGCAACTCAGAGGCACATTCAGTCTAGGATTAGCTGGTGGGACTCTTGAGTGTCATCTGAACATTGATTTTTTGTCAGATAATGCAATTATGCTTAATGGAGGGCACAGCTCAAGAGTTGCATAGTTTAACTAGCGTGCTCCATTTTATGCACTGTACCATGCTCCCTGAGTGGCTGCTCAGTGCTGAATTGCTGGAATGTTTTTCTAAAGTGATCATGAATTGCCAAATGGACAAAGCTCATGTAACTCCTCGGTTTTATTCCCTGCCTCTGTGAACCACCTCTGTGCCTTTTGTTGAGAGGGTGGAACAGAGAGAAGGAAAGGGATGAAGCACATTGACAAATATCACACACCTTGTTCAGCAGAACATAGCACTTGCTGTCAGATAGTCAAGGTTCTGCTTGCTTAGGTTCCAGCACAGGTTAGAGGATAACGTTCATTAGCAGCAGAACAATGATATTGAAATAGTCACTTCAATTGGAATGTGTGCAATTTATCCTCAGTAATTAGTACAGTTCAAAATAAAAAAAAATGTATAGCTTTTAGTTTTAGGCTCTGTACAAATGATAAGTACAAATTTAGTTAGTGAGTGTTGCCTATATGGTACAAGTGAGGTAAGGATTAAATGTATTTTAAATAATGACCATGTTGTGTTGTTGTTGTTGTTGTTGTTGTTGTTGTTGTTGTGTTTTCAAGTAGTTTCCAACTTATGGTGACCCTAAGCCGAACCTATCATGGGGCTTTCTTGGTGGGATTTCTTAAGAGGAGGTTTGCCATTGCCTTCCCTGAGGCTGAGAGTATGTGACTTGCCCAAGGTCACCCAGTGAGTTTAACGGCTGCACGGAGACTAGAACCCTGGTCTTCAGAGACATAGTCCAACACTCAAACCACTGCACCACACTGGCTCTCAATGACCATGTTACCAAAGTGATAAATACTAGAGTTTCATATTTACACTTTCAAAGGCCCTTGTCAAGAAGGACTAAAGAGTACTCATGTAGTCACTTTTGAACATTGTTGATGTGACAGATGAGACAAAGTAGAAAAGAGTCTGTTTTGAATGGAATCCAGTTCAGTTGAGTTCTTTGCAGACTTAAGATAGTCTAAAGCAGATTTAGAGTCTTTCCCGAAAATGTCATGAGCCTGTGGTGTTCCGAGTACCCATTGGAAAGCACTCAAAACAGTCTTGAATTATGAATGCTAGGGATGTCTCCCTTTAGTTGTGATGCTGAGGCAATTTATGTGGCTTGGAATAAGATGCAGAATTTTGAAAACAAACAACTCGTAAAATATATTTCGGTTTACATTATGTATCTACGAAGTACAACCCATTTGGCATCCCTGTTCGATAAGCGACTTTCCCCTTCGTTTATGAGCACTTGACATTCTCGTTCTATGCCCTGTGTTCAGGCTATAGGTTAATATTGGATGCTTCTGTCTTAAAAACCAAAGGGTCTGTGAACAGAGAGCTCATAAGATGCCTTCTTGGCTTCCTGCCTAGAGTCTGTTCCATTTAATCTCACTTCCATGGTTGTGGCATCTGCAGTGCCGGCACCTGTGACTGCACAGCTGTGGCACCATGGAAAGTGCTAAGAGTTTGGAAGCACTCCTGTGATGAGATGTTTTCCCCAAGGCATAGTAACACATCTTCCCCTTGGCTGACATTAGGCCAAATTCTGCCGTTGCTTCCTACGTGAAAAGGGGCAAAAATATATCAGAAATCTTTTCATTTCATGTGCATAAATTTGTCAAAGTTATGTATGACTTGCAGCATGATGGAAATAATTTCTTTTTCACCCGTGTGTAACAGTATCCTCCCCTCCCTGCCCCCTCCCACCTCAAGTTTTAACATAATCCCTGAGAGAATTGTTTTCCAAATAGTTAGGGTCATGTTTCTTCCCTTGAGTGCTGACTGAATGTATGACAAGCTTTGCAAGGTGTCAGTTGGTTGATGGGCAGTGTGAGAAATTGGTGCAGATTTTTTAAATATATATATCAGATTTGTTCATTTACTTTAGTCTTCCTACGGAGATGAAAATCATATGAGTCGTGTCAAGTGAAAGTTAGCTCAATCAGTCTTTGCTGTTTTCCAAACTGGAAATCTTAACAGAAAAACCTGTTGTTTGGTGACAGTGCCAAGATGTTTCCACCCAAAAGTGTTGAATCCTGATGAAAGCATCTATTCTAACAACATTTCCATCCTGACAAGCTCAAAATGAAGTCGATAGGCGCAGGACCTTCTAGTATCCAGTGGGATTTTTCTGGGCTACAGTTTCAGAAGTATCAGAGGTCGACTGAGATCCTCCATCAGAGACTCTGATAATGCAACTTTTATGATGTTGCTGACATCCATGCTAGTGAATAGTGATGATGCACAGCCAAAGATCTAAATACCATAAAGGTAACAGATCCGATCCAATTTTGGAATCTAAGTAGGTTCAGCTCTGGTTAGCACTTGGCTGGGAGACTACCAATGAATACCAGGTGCTGGTTATTTATCAGAGGAAGGAACTGGCAAAACCACCTCTGAGGATTTCTTGCCTAAGGAAACCTTATCAGGACATGTTGTGCATTGGGACATGCACATCGGGACACATTGCACATTGTACCACAGCCTTGCTTCAACTTATACAATGGTCCTGATGCATAGCTAGGTCTCTGCTCGCCTCTTGAGAATACAAATGCTGCACAATAGCACAATTCAACTTGACATGATTATAAATTGGTTTACAATGACACAACTTCCCAACAAGATACCAGGATGCCAATATTTTGGATAAATAATTTACAGGAGGGAAATTTAACAGGCTCCAGAAGGCAGTTAAAGAACTGAAGTTAAAGAGTAAAAGTAAAAGTTAAAATGTGATACTAAATCTATTCATTTATTTGGTCTTGGATCCTTTGGGAAATTATACTGTATATACTCATGTATAAGTCTAGAAATTTGAGATTAAAAATTGACCCAAAAAACCTGGCTTGACTTATCCATGGGTCAATGCAAAATAGGAACCATCTCCCTCTTTGAGTAGAATGGCAAACGGTAAGAGCTTAGTTCATCCTGGGAGAACCTAAAAGAAGCACCAACCTCCTCTATTCTCTCCACTGTGGTGCTGCTTCTGGCCTTTTTCAATGCTTTGACAGCGTTCTTTGGCATCATTTTTCTTTCCTTCATCCTTTATATCCCTTGTTGCATGTCTCTAAGTTTTATCCTAAATTTATATATGGGTTATATCAAAATTCATAATTTTGGTCCCAAAACTTGCCTTCGATTTATACATAAGGTCGACTTATAGTTCGTATTATAATGTAAGTTAGGAGCAACTCAACTCATAAGCTTGCACTGAAAGCATGAAACTATCCTTTTTAAATCATCAAGCCTGCTGAAGAGATTTGAAGAACTTGAAAGCTTGCACAAATATGGATTTTTTGTTGGTCCTAATAAAGCCATTGGTATATGTGGATTTTGTATTTTGTTCTGCTTTCATAGACCAGGTTTTTGCGTATATTGCCAAAGTGAATGTACATAGTCATGCAGAGACAATATGAACAACAGACCAAAGAAGACAGGAAAATCAATAACACAAAACTGTTTGAATCTTGTTGGCTTAATAGTTATGAGGGGAAAAAATTCTTTTCAATCCATAACAGCATTCTGTCTGTGTAGAGGATAAACACAAGTATAAGGCTCTTGTTCAGTGTTAACTGGCATCTCAAATGAGAATGGATGGCAGGGTAAAGCCCTAAATTAACTATTGGGCAGTGTGATGTTAAGCAACCTTGTTCCCAAGTGGATCATTTTAATAAAGTATTCTGTCTCTACAATTATGATAAAATGTATTCATGACAAACCTTCCTTTGTTCATGTTGCATATTAATATCATAAATGTTTTATAAGTGCTAGAGAAAGGAAGGGAGAGAAAGGAGAAGGAGGAGAGAGAGAGAAAAACAAATACTTATTTGTATAATACCTATGTGGTACTCCAACACAGATAACCCCACTAAAATGCTCTGTGCAAGATAGGATTCTCCTTCACATATTTGTTTCCTCTTCCATCCTGGTTGTCCGTACTCAACTGAATTGGCTTCTTCATCAACCAAAGATAGTGAATACCATACAGGAGAAGAAAAGAGATGATGCTAAAGTCCCAGGCCTACGTTTTGTCTCAGATGTTGCTTCTGTTATCAGTTAAGGTGGTCTGGAGCAGGGGTTCCCAACCTGAGGTGCAGGAGTACAACAAAGAGTGGTTTGTGTCTTTGAGTGACAAGTCACAAGTCATCACTCAGTCGTTTCTGAATAATTTAGAATCCAATGCCCAATTCAGATTTACATTTTATGCACTGTTTTAAAAGCTTACCTTGAAAAATTCAGTTTCTTCACCCACAGTATATATATATATATATATGTGGTTCAGTTTGTGGTTCAAAAATTAGAAATTAAACGTCTCCATCTTCAAATGTGATGTTCCTTTTTTTAGGGGATGAGAACATTAATCAAACATTTCCTAGGGGTGTGAGGCATAGAAAAGGATGGGAACCATTATTCTAGAGGGATCTCAAAGCAGGCAGAGGCCACCCATCTTTTTTGGCCAGCCAAGGAGGACTAGGAACAAAGGGCAATAAAAGACAGTTATTGAAATTTCAGCTCCATTAGCAGCAGAAAAGTAACTTGAATGATCTATTTTCTGCATTTTGGTTAGCCAATAATGATATCACTCTTTTGTGGATTTTGTATTGTATTGTGTTTTGCTTCATGGACAACATGGTTATCCTTCAATTTGTTTCCTGAACTGTATTGCTTATTCTCCTTTGCTCATTACCCTACTGTTCCTGCATCCCCTGTTGATGCTACTACCTGAGCGATCCCACAGGAGTAGCTAGAAGACCCACCAGCTGACTTGTACAGAGGTTTGAAACTAATAGTCTATCTGTTTGTGAATTGGACAGGCCCTGTTATAGCATATGTACTTAATATGATTAGTTTCCCACTCTGCTTTTTTTTGGGGGAAAGTTATCAGATCTGTAGTGGATTGACTTTAGCTGTAAATGACTGGTGAGTTAAAGAGAACTATGGTATGCAAGAACATGTTGCAAATTACTGAAACTTCTGATTGATAATCAGATATGTTTCTGGGCTACTGTTGGATCCGCAGACACTAATGGTTGGTTGAGTAAGATCACTGATAGCACTTAGTTACGGTATATACTTATGTATAACTCTAGAAATTTTAGTCAAAAAATTGACCCCAAAAACATGGATCGATTTATCCATGAGTCAATGTAAGTACTGTACTTTAACTCTTTTATATATATAAAAAAGGAGCCACTCCCTTTCTCTGAGAAGAGTGGTAAAAGGTGAGTGCTTAGTCCATCTTGGGAGTTCCTAAAAGAAGCTCTGATCCTCTCTACTCTTTTATCCATCCAGCTTTTGGGGGGAGCACAAACAGTTATGCCTGCCAGAATTTTGTAAGTTCTTTGGCATCATTTTCCTTTGCTACTTGCCCCTGGTTTACCCTTAACGTATCCAAAGGTCATAGCAAAAGTCATCGTTTTGGCCACAAAACCTGCCTTTGACTTATACATGAGGTTGATTTATAGTTGAGTATTTGCAGCATGTTTGGGGTCAGGTGATAACATGTGAGTGATTTTCTTTAAGAATGTGTGCGTGTGCATGTACTTTCAAGTCACCTGTCAATTTATGGCAACCCCATGGGTTTTCTTAGGCAAGGAATATTCAGAAATCTTTTGCCATTTCCTTCCACTGAAACATAGGCGCGTTACAGACGGGCCCATGAGGCGCCGTCATTGCACCGTCATTACATGTGAGGGGCGGCACTTCCTGATGTGCCTTGCCCCTCGCACGTAATGACTACGTCAAAACTAGCACCTCGCAGTGTCTCTTCCGGGGCCAAGGAAGGAGCGCGATTTTCGCGCTCCTTCTTTGCTGCGTCCAGGAACCGCGCGGTTTGGATGCTGCGGTTCCCGGATGCAGCAACCAGCAGCGGTGGGAGACTGCCCCTTCTGGGCCGTCTGTAATGCACCATAGTCAACAGCACCTGGTATTCACTGGCAGCCTCCAATCCAAGTACTAACCAAAGCTGACCTGGCTTAGCTTCCAAGATCAGACAGGATCTGCTGAATTTAGGGTATTTAGGCCATTTCTTTAAGGGTACAAAGGCTACATTATAATCATCCCCCCCACTGAAGTTCCTTTTATTAATACTCCAGGCAATTTATATTTAAAAACAATACTCTGTGTCTCTTTCTTGTCGTCTGCAGGTAACCTGTTGCATTTTATTGTTGAAGAGTGTTTACAACACTATTAAAATTGTACTTTTGAAATATTTCCATAGACGGTGTGTTAGAAGCTGCTCAGAACATTATATATTATTGATGTTGTCTTAATTGTGTTATTGACTTCTCATGCATGCTTCCATAAGAATGCTGTTATTGGACATTTTTATAAGATTGCTTCTGCTTTTCACATCAAAAATGGCTTCTAAACATTATCCATTAAGGCCATGAAAATCCCTTATACAGCTTCATATAGGCCATCTTTCTTGTTTTATCATTGTTTTGTTTGCTCATCTTCCATTTGTTCTCTTTCTATAATGGTTGGGTTGACAGAAAATCAGATATGTCTTTGGGCTGGTTTAGGTCACCCAGTAAACCAAAGATCTATGGAAACTCTGGCTTATCAGTTATAAGCAGTATGCTGGTACGTATTTCCAAGTCACTCTTGCTCACATTGGGAATGGCTAAACAATGCACAGAGTTTTGCTTTGTGGCTAGAATATTATGTCATCCAAATGCATGCATGGCTGCCTTTTTGGTTTGTTTCTCCTGCAACAAACCAATGAAACCCCCCCCCCCCCCCCAAAAAAAAAGCCTGATTTCTTCTTCTGGTTTGTTGGGGACACACAGAACAGATTGGAGATATAATTCCACACTAATTTCATTCTGTTTGTTTCTGCCTGTGAGAGAGTCTTGAAAAACTGTGCCATTTTTTTGGGAGCCTATTTGTGGTTCAGGACTTATTCTACACAAAATTCACATTTTAAAAAAGTTTGCACAGAAAAAAGCATTTGTTCAAAGCATTTGTTCAAAGAATATTCATTGCCTAAGAAAACCCATGAAATTCACTGGGTCACCCTAAATTGACAGGTGACTTTGCACACGCACACATCCTTAAAGAAAATGGTGTTTTGTGTACAGAAAATAACATGTCTCCATAGAAATACAAAGGGAATGCTGCTTCAGGAGCAACAAATGTTGTAGTTGCGGAATTATTATATGCACAACTCATATGTAGGGTTTCTATTTTTTAGGCAATGCTGTTTTCTGTGCAACACCTGATGGCTTTTTACTTTGCGTTGTGCTGAAAATAATGCCAAATTATCCCTCTCCTATGCATGCAATAGATTACTGAATTTAACTTGAATCCTATTGTGGGAGAAAGGCAGTATATGAATCCTTGAAATGAATGAATGAATGAATGATAGCAGACATGACCAGAAATGTTAGTTTGATACTATATTTTTTAAAAAAACCTTTGATTGTTTTAACCGTCCCCGCAAAATTAAGCAGTGAAAAATTATTTCCAAGTAGACAACCAGAGGTAGGAGCAAGGTGAAATCATTATTATTATCATCTGATACCTCCTCCTTTCAAGATACCAGGGATTTCACTTGGGAGGTTCTGCCAGCAAAGTAGGTGCTCTGGCACTGACTTTTTGGTTTTGGTTTCAGTGCCACCAAATCATAGTTTGGATAACATCACACTGTCACAGATATATTGGTCACCTGTTTCTGAAAATGATTCATAGAGGTGGAAGTGTTGCCCTTTACAACATAGCTTTTTTTAAAGAGTTATTTAAAAGTTGTGTTTTTCTTCTTCTTCTAATGACTTTTATTTACAGTCCTATTCTTTCTAAATTTACTTGGCAATGAGACCCACTTGTGGGACTTGTGAGTAAATACGTATAAGACTCAGTATTTCATTCTTGCATAAGATGCTACTGAATAGTTTAAAAAGTTGTCCCTTTGCTTTGAAATGATTACTTTTTTCTGCACTGTAAATCTACAGTGCTAAGGCATGCAGAATGCAAGACTATTGTTCACAAAGTCTGTATCAAGGGACTCAGTGTTCTACCAAGTTTGTGCACAGGGCATTTGAATTTTCCTGGAAACTTACAACACAAGTTTAATTGAAAGGTGTGCTGGCTGTAAAGAGTCAGGAGTAGGGAGAAGCCTCTTATAGCGATAGCAATAGCACTTAAATTTCTATACATTTCTATACTGCTTTATAGTGCTAAGCACTCATTTATTGGCTGAACTGACCTTTTGCTGGCTGTTCTGGATTTGTCGACACAACTGCTCTGCCAGCTGTGCTCAGCTGGGAGAAGATAAAAAAAATGAGCAGAGCGTTGGAAGGAGGGAGAAGATGAGGTATTTTATTCTACAGCAAAATCTCTACAACACAGGGACACAGCCACCATATCTAGTCAATCATTTATTTATGACCATAGACCAAATATAAAATAAAGTGCATAAAATTCATATAATACACAAAAATACTGTACATAAATACAACTAAACACAGCTAAAATGCATAAGCCACTAAATACAGATACAACACGGGGACACAGCCACCATACTGGAACAAAATACAGTGAGCTCTTGGTATCCGCTGGGGTTTGGTTCTAACCCTTGGCCCACTGTGGGTCACTGGCAGGAGAGGGCTGGAGGCATCATCATTCAGCATCCCATTGGTCAGTACTCCAGAACTCCTTTTCAGTAAGTTGCCTGCATTTGGGGTGAGTGTTAGGGGAATTTGATGTTGCGGCAATGGTGCCATGATCATAAATATTAATCTGAAACTGTTACAAGGTTGTAAGGACATTACAATGGGCCCTTGTTATCCACTGCAGATTGGTTACAGGACCTCCCGTGGATACCAAAATCCATGGATACTCAAGTCCCATTAAATATAATGGCATAGTAAAATGGGGAAAATCAAGGTTTGCCTATGGGAATTGGTATATTTTCAGTCCATGGATACTTGAATCCATGGATAAAAAAAATCTATGGATAAGGAGGGCTGACTGTAATTTCCAACATGACTAGATTGGGAAAGTCCTGGATTTAGCACAGCTCCAACTGACCTAGTGTTGACTAAGCTGACCCTTGATGAGTTAGGACTGCAGATTTAGGCTTGATTGAAATGTGATATTGGGTATGTTCAGCTTCACTTTTACATTGAGCTCACAGCTGTTACACATGTAGTGTTAACATAGGCTGTTACAATCTGCAACTCTTTTGTACGATCCCCATTCTCGCCACAGTCATGCTACTAAAAATAAAATGGGAACATGCCGCTTTCAAGTCAGCCATCATCGCATCTCCTTTCATTCGTGTGACCAGGACTGCTGCCTCTATTGTGCTCTCTTCCTTAATCCTGCCTTATGCCATACCCAGCATGCCTTTAGGTTTTTAAATTATTTTCCCCCATTTTTTTCATGCAGTTCCAGAGCTTTACTACTGTGATTGAAGTAATATTAAAAAAAAAGTATAAATTCCTAATAACAAACCTTGATTTTTGCCATTTTATGTAAGGGACATGCTTTTACAATAATAATAATAATAATAATAAATTCCTCACCTTGGAATGCCATAAAAGGATGCCATACATCCTTTAATAATAATAATAATAATAATAATAATAATAATAATAATAATAATAAATATTTATTTATATCCCGCCTCTTCCAATTGAGTATTGAGGCGGGTAACAACAAAGTAAATACAATATACAACAATAAAAACAACATGCTACCCCTCAGCTATCCCTGAATTCCTTACAGACAGTAGCAAAAGCATTCTGTATCAATTTGCCAAACTGGAAAGAGAAACGTTTGTAACATTCGCATTGCAGCATTTGCAAAGGAAAAAAGCGCCCTGCAAAGTGCCGTGCTGTTGGAAGCAAGGAAATGAAAGCAAAAGTGAACAGGAAGGCAGCCGCATTGTGTCTATATATCTATCTACCTGAACTTGACCCTTTGTCCTTTTCCTTCCTTCCTTCCTTCTCCTCCTCCTGCTCTGTTACCCAGATTGCCCTCCATGGCCCCCTTCTTCCTTTCCAGCTCCTTCATCCCCCTCCTCCTCCTGCTCCTCCTCCGTCACCCATTCTCTTGGCACCCTTTGGCTCCTTCCTTCTCCTGCTCCGTTACCCCGATTGCCCTCCATGGCCCCCCTTCTTCCACCCCTGGCTCCTTCATCATCCTCCTCCGTCACTCTTGGCACCCTTTCTCCAGTTGCACCCTCTGCCCTCCCTCTGACCTAAACCCCTCCCATGAACTTGACCCGATCATGATCGGGGGCAAGTTCATATTCGCTGAACCCGTTTTTAAAAAAAGGTACAGCTTTTACCCTGCTTCCAAATGACCCACGCTAAGGGGCATTTGCCCCGAAACAGGTGTGGAAGCCTCAGATTCTCTTGTGGGAGATTTGGGGTGAATATGAACTTCACGTGCATAATTTGGTTCTTGATCCAGGGTAAAAGGTAGTCTGAATGGTCCCTTAGACAGGTTCATATAGGAAGATACAGTCTTTTAGATATTTTGGATCCACACTGGATTTTGGTCAACTTGGGCTTTAGTTGTGCATATTAATGTCTTTTCTTTTGGTATCTGATTTTTTTGAATTGTCACAAAGAATGAAAAAGTAGGGAGTGCATTCTGCTTTCAGGAAGGCCTGTGGCTTTTAGCTCATTCCATAATTTTAGCTTTCATTTTTTGGGGTGGTGGCGGAATCATATATCACTCTGATTAAATGTCTTTTTCTTTTTCCCTTGAAAACATCTCTTGGATGGGGGGGAAAAAGCAGCACAGAAACCTATTATCTAACAAATGTACAGCAGTTAGAGTTGGCACAAGCCACTATCATTTTAATGGCAGGGACCTCTCTCGTTCTGTTGACTGTGATTGAATCCCATCTTCTGCTTTTATATCATTAAAATGTTCATCCCTGTTTTATGGTTTTTAAGTTGGGCATCATTATGATAGATGAGCTCATTGTTCATTAAGATATATATATATATGTATGTATATATATATATATATATCCATAGAAGTCATTCTTCTCTGTTGTTTATTACTATTAAAGCTTTCATGGTAGCATCAGTAAAAAAAAAAAAAGGGGGGGGGGAAGCATTCTAGTATTTCCACCTTATTTTTGCCCCCTCTCTTTACTAATATTGACTACTAA
The DNA here is from genome assembly GCF_019175285.1 of Sceloporus undulatus. Lineage (NCBI taxonomy): Eukaryota > Metazoa > Chordata > Lepidosauria > Squamata > Phrynosomatidae > Sceloporus > Sceloporus undulatus. The sequence goes on along the minus strand of NC_056529.1, from coordinate 11,580,812 downwards.
TGGCAGACAGTTATAAGCATAAGTAAGGCTGGAGTGACTGAACCCTGCAGTGTGGTCTTTATATTCAACAACACACTGTCACAAGCACAAGAGTTCTATTGTGGGCTTGCACTTTCCTCCATAAAAGCAGCATTACTGTCCTTGTTTGCTTGCCAAAGGTGGTCGGCTTTAAAAAGGGGGAGGAAAGGAAAGAAAGAAAGCAGCCTTCCATATTTTTGTTGTTCGTTGTTGTCAATATGCAGGGACCAACTGGTAATAAGTAATAGGCATGACCTGTATGGTTGTACAAGCAGTCTCGAGCTCCTTAGCTTGTTGAATCACTGTGATGTTTGGGGATGTACGTTCTTTGAAGATTACTTCTAAAGAAATGCATTCAAATCCTTAATTCGAGATTCTGTCTATTCCTGTGGTGTTTACATTCCGGTATGGCAGAAGATCACTGGGGGGAAAGAAAAAGGAAAGCTGGAAATGCACTTTAAAAGGGGGGATTCTAAAAGCAGGTTGCCTTCAAAGATTCATCCTTCTGCCTCCTTCTCTTTACTTGCATTCAACAACAGTTAGTGTCCTGTGTAGGACAAGAATATACAACAGGGTATGACTTACAAGAGTTTGCTGCACTGCTGTTATGTATGGAGCCACAATGCCAAAATGCTTCACAGCATGCTTGCGATAGACTCTTCTAACTATTTCAGCAATGTCATTTTATATTAAAACAGGTGCAAAGTTTGTGATTCCTGGCACTAAAGTCTCGTCTTTCCTCAGCATTTTTACTTGCTTCTCCAAAAACAAAGCTGGAGCCTACATTTCACACATGTACGGCATTGTGATGCCAAGGCACACCTATATTTAGTGTGGTCACATTTCTTGGTTTGTTTGGTTTTTTTTGCTATTAATATGTGGCATGTTGAAGGTACATAAGAGACTGCATAAGTTGGCCTAAGAAGTAGGCCCAGTTCTCCATCAGTTTCAGCCATGCAGTAATATGTTAATGCATTTCAAAATTACTTGTATATTTTCTTTGTTATGTCAATAATATGCAAAACAGTATTTAGCCTGGGTAGCCACATGATTTAATTCATGATACTAAAAGGAAGCAAAATATAATTTTTAACTCCCTTCCAGCTCTGTTCTGCTAGTCAAAGTATTGGTTTTCACCTGAGTTCACAATGAAGCATGCCCTCCAACATTTCACGGATGAAAACTCAGACATATGTGGCTAAGCAGTATCAGAGTGTGGTCAAACAGCAGATGTCATTAATGCTGAGAACACAAAGCAAGAAGAGTCTGGAGCAGTTTGCTTTTGTCTGATCCTGCTGGGAAGGGCAAGCTTCCATCGCCCTCAAACTACTTTTGCACTTTGAACTCAGTTTACAGCAATTGATGGAAGCTGAGGACAAGGAGAAGGAGGAGAGAGAAACTGGGACATTTCAAAACCGGTTGAAAAAGTAGGACAATGAAGGATTAACTGGAACTATCCTTGCCAAGTCAGGACATTTGGGGAGTATGCAATTAACATCTGTATGGCTTCATTGCTCAATAAATTGTTCTGGTTGTCACATGGTACTTGCATGCATGAAAGCCTGATCTCATGCACACACTTGCCATAAGTCCTGTTTAGGTTTCACCTCGTTGAAGAGGCTGGGCTATATATGTTTTTGCAGTGCTGTGGTAGTGACCCATTCAAGGTGAATTTACATACAACATTCAGCATTGTTATGTGGAATTAATAACATTTCCCTTTCCACACTGTGATTCTAGCATACAGACCTGCCCTAAATGTTCCAGTTTGAGGATTATTTTCTATTTGTTGTTGCTGTTGTGTGTCTTCAAGCCATTTCTGACTTATGGCAATCCTAAGGCGAACCTGTCACTGGGTTTTCTTGGCAAGTCTCTTCAGAGGTAGTTTGCCATTGCCATCCTCTGAGGCTGAGAGTGTGTGACTTGAGCAAGGTTACCCAGGAGGTTTATATAGCTGAACTAGGATTTGAACTCTGGTTTCCAGAGTTGTAATCTAACACTCAAACCACTAAACCAAGCTGGCTGTCATTCATACTACATTTCAAAAATTTTTTTTACATGTTATAACATCATTCCATAATATTATGTGTTGTTAGGTAGTGATGTGAATATTTGACTGTGCCACAGCCAAAAAACCTCCCACAGGCCTCCCACACCAATGACTTGAGAAGTGCACATGTCCCCAGGTGCCTGTGAGAACCAATGGCATGTAGTGTTGCAGACTAGGAAAGGAAGGCTTGATTTAATTCACTTGCAGCTGTGTCCTTGAGCATCACACAGTTGTTGTAAGGGATGGAAAGGAATGAGGCGGACCCCTGAAAGGATATTCCAGACCAGACTGTATCATCTTGTCCTCAGCTGAAGGGCCAGCTAGACTGGAAGATGGTACAGGACTCCTGGAACTATCCAGATGGAATCTGTTTAACATTGGAATTCCAGTCTTCCAAAACGATGGATGCTATATAGAGTTGGGTGTAACAAGCACCTGTGGATTCGACAAGTGGACAAAACAAATTGTCAGCCAGTGAAACCTGTGCATGAACTTATGTAAATGATTCTGCACATGGTTATGGTGCTCATGAAATATTCTGAAGCTTGGTGCACTGTCTCTCATCAATCATTGCCATCAAATTAACTGCTTATCCTCCTCTGTCTTTTCCTTTCCCCTCCCCTCCTTCCACTTAGAAAGTAAGATCCGGTTTCTAAGCCAGCACTCTTGCAGTATGTCTCTTTATACAGCACAATGCAAAAGATACTGGGAAACAGTGTCTCTTTCCAGAAAATATAACATAATAAATGCTGAATCCTGCTGCTCTCTGTCAATTAATCAGTATTCTCCTTTTGTTTTCTTTGCTTCTATGCACACTTTCCAAAAACCAAGTCTCAATGAAATCAATGGGTTTTATTTTGGTATACACACAGAGAGAATTCCTTGTAGAAGTGTGTTGTTTGTGTGTTTGTGGAGTTTCACACCTCTCCTTGTACTCTCAAGTCTGTAGTCTGCATAGACCTAATGGAAAAACATAGTACAGAGTAGATGTATATAAGTACTTCCAAAAGGGTGAATTGTTGCTCTTGTGGTAGTTGCCTGAAAACTTTGGTTGCAAAAATCTGAAATAAAACCCAAATGGCATTTATGGTTTTACAGTCTGATAGTTCAGCCCCCCGCCCATGAACTCCTTAATTGAGAAGGCCAGGCTATGTGAGATTAAAATTCTGATAAACAAAATGTTTTTCCTACTTGTTGTCATTGTACGCCTTCAAGTCATTTTCCAATGCATGGCAACCCTGAGCCTAACCTATCCCAGGGGTTTTTCTTGACCAGATTTCTTCAAAGGTGGTTTGTCATTGCCATCCTCTGAGGCTGAGAGCATGTGACTTGCCCAAGCTCACCCAGCCAATTTCCTGATACAGAATACTGACCAACAATTTCGCTATGAATATTTGAATGTTGCAGATATCAGGCACCTTGTAAGATAGATTTCCCCCCTTCTGTCTGATCTAGAATAGAATGACTCTTTTGATACTGTATGTGCTGCAACATGAGGTGTATCTCATTTTTTTAAAAAAAGGTGTGCTTTGATTCTTCAGAACTATTGCCTTTATTAATATGCAAATGAGTGTAGATTTAATAGCTTAATTAATTGATTAAACTTGTATGATTAATTGACTAAGATTCATTGAATCAGGTGACAGACCTAATCTGAAAGTATTCCATGCACTATGGCAACAGTTAGTTGCCATTGCGCCATGTACTTAACCTTCAGATAAGTACACCCAACTGCAAAGTTTATTTCAACTTCTTTCCTTTTTCATTTCCTTTTTGCAACTTTTTGCAATACCTTGCCTGCTGCAGAGATCTGGTGATCTTGACACAATTCTGTCCTCTTTCTGGTTGGCCTAATAAAGAAATTGCCCTAATGTAGATTTTAGATGCTCTATGATCTCTTTGTAACCCCACTCAAACAATAGGTGCTCTCTGTCACAGACATTTAGTCACTGGTGCAGCCTATTTGAGGACTTGGACCTGATTTGTGCTTTATTCAATACATGTATCTGGTATAGTCATACAGTGGGACCTAGTTATGCACTGGGGCTTGGTTCCAGGATCCCCCGTGAATAACAAAATCCATGGATGCTCAAGTCCCATTAAATACAATGGCAGAGCAAAATGGTGTCCCTTATATAAAATGGAAAATCAAGGTTTGCTATCAGGAATTTATACTTTTTTGGAATATTTTCAAACCGTGGATGCTTGAACCCATGGATAAAAAAATCTGTGTATAAGGAGGGTTGACTGTACTAGCATTTGTAGTGCTGGCTCCCTGGAGGTGTGAAGGAGGACCTTGTATCTCAAACCTGGGGCAGTAGCTACTTACTGGGGAATTGTGCTGTGGATTCCTTGCTTGAGGATGTGCACTATATTCCCAAGCACCTGGAGTCACATATTAGTACAGTGCACCTGCATCATGTGTGGCTTGCAGCATATGCTGGAAGCCATGCGGGAAGAAGAAGCAGTGCAGTGCACTGGAAAAAGTAATGGCTCATGCGCCTATAATGTGCACACCATGGGACGCTGCAGGCCAACACATGTCAACACAGGCACAAGCCCCATTATCTTTAATGGGGCTTGAGCATCCACGGAATTTCCCTTATGTGGGGCAGGATTCTGGAACGGATCACCCGCGTAAGGGAAGGGATCACTGTATATGTGCCTTCAAGTTGCTTGTCAACTTGCAGAGATCCTATTAATTTCATAGAGTCTTCTTAGGCAAGGTGGTTTTGCCAGTTCCTTCCTCTGAAATATAGCCTATAGCATCTGGTATTTGTTGATGGTCTCCGATCCAAGTAGTAATCAGGGCTGAACCTGCTTAGCTTCCAAAATCAGATAGGATCTGGTGCCTTTAGATTATTTCTCTCTCTAGTTGCATGCTTGCCCCTTCAGAAAGTATAGTATTTGGTACTGCAGACACCAATCAACATGCAGAAATACCTTGAAGTGTAATTTCTTCTGAATATTTCTAATTTTTTTAAAGCAACCTCATACTTTATATGGCATATTTACTTACCATGATTCCATTGATGTGGTTTTTTGCTGAAGTAAACATGTAAATAGTAGGATACAACACCACTCCCAACACCATCCTCACCAGTACCACCTTTCATATTGGTGTAGAATTTTTTACTGTTCAAAAGACATCATATGCATTAACAGGTTGTAAGCCTTACAAAAACTGTAGCTTAAATCCATTTTATTATCTCCACTTAAGCTCATCCACTGAGTTCACCACTAGGCATGTGTGATGTAGTCACATATGCACCAAACATTTGTGCAATACCGCTGTTGTGTTTGCATTTCAGAGTGCCTTTATTTTAGAATTATTTTCATATTCCTTTTAAGTACAGCAGAGGCAAATAAATAAATAAAAATAAAATAAAAGTAAAAATAAAAAGCAAAAGGTTGTATGTGGTAAAATAGTGTGACATGCAGTGTGTGCTTATCATGTTGGTTGTCGTACAGCTGCATTAAACAGTAGATGCCGAAATAGGTGCAGACTTGATCATATAATATAGTATAGCTGAAAGGTTTAGGAAAGGAGAAGAAAAGGAGAATCATCAGTCCCAAATAATTGGTTAAAGGTTTCCAGTGTCCTTTAAAAATCACTTTTATGCAGGAACAGTTTAACCAAAATGAGGGGAAAAAAGGGGGACATGTAGCCTTTCAGGCTACGATGATTAGTATTAAGATGAGTTGCACTTTAGCTAGGCTGAAACTTGTTCATAACAGAATGTTAAATACGTACTGAAAAGAAAGATTATGTCTATCTAGTTACACCATTCCTTGATATATGCACCATGTCACAGTGCCATTGTCTCCTGGGTAAAGACTGAGAGTTCAAATACCCACTATCTCTCCCCTGGTGCTCCAAATGCTCTGCTTTGAAGTTTTTATAATCCATCTGTCATCTTCTAGCAGGGAGGGCACATGTTCTGTACCACTCAATTATAGAATTCTCTTTTGCCAGCTACAATGAGACAGGAAAGAATGTTATGGGTGGTTGAGAGAAACTGTCAGATATACTAAATTCCTTGGATTCATATGGATGATGTTATTCCAGTGTATGAACACAGCATGTGTTATTGTTAAAATATATTAAGAATACATTTTCTATTGTATAGTTTATGCCTTTCCTTTTTTTTTACCTCTTATCCACAGTATGAATAAAATTAGGATGAATATAGGATTATTCACCTTAACATTATATCTTCATATGGATGCACAGATCAATTAAATTTGTTTCTGTTACCAAACTAAAATTCATAAATAAATTTGCATGTACTTTGGCAACACCAAAAAGGTTGGGTTATTTTGATGTGGAGGGAAAAATAATAACCAAGGATTTCTAAACTGGAAATGTTTGCCATACAATTGGTTTGTATGATGCTGTGAATTAGAGGCTGGAAATGACATATAATACCATCTGGCGAAATCAGAAATAGTGTTTCATTAGGTGGTGAACAACAAAACACTAGAAAAAAATCCTGGAAGTATATTTAATATTTAGCTTAAAGAAATCTACCTAAGAAAAGGCTGGATCGCTTGATAGCACAGTGACTTTTCATGTACTGAGTCCCTGGAGAGATTCAATTTGTTGTCTTATGTGAAATGAGTTTGATGATCTCAGCTCAGTCCCTGGTGGATATTAATTCACTTTATAAAACATCCCACACAATTTAGCACAGAGTAGCATCATTTGCAATATTTTCAGCATCCCACCTCCCTTTCTTCTTCTTTTATTTATTTATTTTTGCTTGTGATAGAAAAGAGCAGGTGATAACAATGAGATTTATTCTTTTATTCATTTAGCCAATTGTCATTATTCACTATGAAAATGGCATAAGACAATTCTAAGGAAAATAACCTTTCCACTTCAACTGTATTATAACAACTGCAAATAAAACGTGGCATGCATATGGGTAGACTATGACACACACAGGTTTGTCTTCAGCCTGTGTTCCCAGTCTTAATAATTCAGGTATATAATTCTCCATGAAATGCTTGAAAAGAATTACAAGGGTTAACCTAGCAAACTGTTTAGCACTCCTCTCTCTGCCTCCCAAAATTGCCTTGTTTTTTTCAACACTCATGTCCTTGAGCAGCAAGGTATTGCCAATTCAAAGCGTTCAATTTCCAAATCTTTTCTTTTCTGTTATGAATTGAGGTTTAGGGACAAGCGTGGAGTGTCACTTTAGGTTACCTATCCTATTTTTTTAAGCATCATTTTGGTCTTTTGGTTCTGATGTACTGTATAGGTTGAACTGTTGAATCACATCTGGGCATAAGGTAGGTTGCCTTGATGCTACCAATGCCACCATGAGAAGCAGCATGATGTAGTGATTTGAGTGTTGGACATCTCTCTGGAGACCAGGGTTCAAATCTCTGCTCAGCCATGGAAACTCGCGGGGCTACCTTGGGCAAGTTACTCTTAGCCTCAAAGGAGGACAAAGGCAAACCCCACTCTGAACAACACTTGCCAAGAAATCTCAATCATAGGGTAATCCCAGTGATAGGTTTGACTTAGGTTTGCAACATGTCAGAAATGACTTGAAGGCACAGAACAACAACAACAATAGTTGGCATTATTGGAGCTATTAAAAATATAGAAAGGGAGTAAAAGATAGAGCCATTGTGCTGTAGTGTTTTGAGCACTGGACACCAGAGTATAACTATATACTGAATGCAAACATTGGTTTTCTTCATAGGTATTGGTCTACTCTGAAAGTATAAAACTCAGTTCAGATATTCTTTCCTTTAATGTCCCTGCCTATATGTGTCCTTGATGCAAGTCAAACCAAAAGTGTAACATTTAGCCATTGCATCAAGTGAGGATGGATGAAGTGCAACCTGCAGGATGTCCCCCAAGGCTGTTTTTCTTACCCTCAAGTGTCTGTAAGTAAAATATAGATACAGCTGGCCCTCCATATCCATGAATGCTTTATCCATGGATTTAACCATTCATAATTTGAAAACTTTTTTAAAAAAATATAAATTAAAAAAAATCCTTGATTTTACCATTTTATATAAGGGACACCATTTTATTTAATGGGACTTGAATATTCATGGATTTTAGTACCAGCAAGGGGTCCTGGAACCAAATTTGCCTTAAATATTGGTAGCAACTGATTGATTACCAAGGGCCCAAGTACAGTACTTGCACATTAAAATAATTAATATGTGTGTGCCTCTGTGTGTGTGTATGTGTCTGTCTATCTATCTATTAGAAAATGAAGAGCGGGCCAGCAGAAACTTGTAAGCTTTCAGACTACAGTGTGTTGATAATGAGCTCAAAAGAGGTGAGGGTTGGGAATAATTTTAAAGAAAGCCCCCCAAATCAGGCAGACCATGTGAATCTGCCAATTCACTCAGATGCATCTGAGCAACTGAGACATGATGAAAGTATCAGTTCAAAACAAACAAGGAAAAGAGGGACTGGGGAGAGAGGGCATTGGCCCACTGAAGCCCCTGACAGTTTATAGTAAGTATCTTGGAGGGCAACATTAGGTGGTAAAGATGCCTGCTGTGAAACTAAAACACTAATGAATCTATTAAAACATTTGGAGAAACATGTCTCCTCTGATAAAATATAACCAGTTATTTGGACTGGAAGAATTAAAAGGATTCAGCAGAATCTCATACTTGAGATCTTGAGCAAAACTGAGACTATTGTGGTGGTCCTTGTGATGTCCCTGAGGCAGGGCAGGCCAGGCTTGGTGAGTAAACTAGAACTGCTGATTGTGCAAATGGGGATGGGGTAATCTGGGTAGCAGTGCCCAGAATGTGTGAATAAAACCTATTTAGACAGGTAATGTGGCTGCCAGAGCCAGAGGGGTAGCCAGAGCCAGAGGGGTAGCATTTCCACACAACGCAGTGTCAAAAAGCAAGGTAAAGCTGTGGTGCTGTGGTTATTGTGCCCTTTTCCAGGGTGCAAAAAGGAACCACTGTTTGCAGCTTCTTTTTGCACCCTGGAAAGTCCAGATCAGGGTTGTAGCATGCAGTTGCAATGGCCCTGATCTGGCACAACTGAAGGCGGCTGCAGACTGCCCAGCCCCTTAGCTAGCAAGGTCACATGTTTAAGTCTTTATAACCTTAAAATAACACCTTAAACCTGACCTAGTAGTACATATGCAAGTAATGCAGGGTTTTTTTTTCAGGAGAGAGATCATGTGCTGCCACTAGGTTGCTCTTGTTAAAAGCTTAGTTAAAGCACTCTGCGCTAGCTATAGTTTCCAGTCCATCTTGCAGGGCTGTCCCATAGAGTATGCAATGCAGTAATCAACTCTTTACTGTGCCATGTAGCCAAGCTATCACAAAGCTACAGCCAAGCTTTGTCCACATTCTCAGGCTGCATCAATTGAAAGTGATCCACAGAACTGGGCTAGATGCCGCACTGGCCATAATAACATCAACCAGGTTATTGTAGAAATTAGTGATTTGATTTTCAAAGTGTTTGGCAAGAAGTTCACAGCAAGCCTCTGAAGGATCTAGGCCTTCACTGTTTACAGAATTGATCATCATGGGATGCAGGAAGTAACAAATGTTTGAACAAGTATTCCTGTGAGTGTTAAATCTGTAGTCTGCCTAGTGGCTTTATATAGGAAATGATGGTGACAAGAAGATAAAAGGAAAAAGCAAGAATTTGCCTATGGACAATTATGGACCAATGGCTTAGATAGTGATGACAGATGCTTCTTCTAGTGGCTGTTTCAGCTATTCTGATTTACACAACACACATCACTGGATCAATTTCAGTTGGCATGAAGAAAGCCAGAAGTTTTTAATGTGCATTGGGAATAAAATATATTTCTGAATGAAGTTTTCTAGATGCTCATCCAATGAAAGTCATTAAGCTGGGTTCAGTTTTTCCAGCTGACTACACAGTATATTTCTCTCTGACCATCAAGGATGATTTTTCCAAACAGATTTTGGATTTGTTGACAAAACTACAATGGTGACAAAGAGATCAATGAAACATTGAATGTCACATGCTCTTTCTTAAGTGGCTGCAAGCAAGTAGAGACAGGTGGAGGTTCTATGACTAGGCAAATTGATACAACTGGTCATAAATTGGTGGTTGTACATCCTCCCTTCCAAAACATTATTCAAAGTGGACAAATGTGAATGATTCACCCACACCAACCTGTTCTCAGTTTGAGATTAGTAGCAGAGGTCTTGCTTCCTTCCCTGCCTTTGAGAATTGGGCTGGTGAGTATGAGAAAGAGACTTTTTCTGCAGTGACCTCTGTATCTCGGTAATGTATTACAATATCAGCTGAAGAACATGAAACCTATTTGCTACAGCATAACACCCCCCCCCCCCAAATATTTCACCGATGAAACCCAGGACACATAGAACAGAGAATTTTGGATAATGATGGTGAAACTTTTAGAGATGGAGGGGCTGTGCAGACTGATATCTTTGGCCAGCCTGGGGGTAGAGTCAGGATGTGGTATCTACACAACACAATCCCCGACTCCACCCACAGGCTGGTGTGATGCTATGCACTGCACCACGTAGTGCGCGGCATCACAGTGCTCCTCTGGCACTGCATCTAGATGATGCAGTGCCAAAGGAGAGCCATAAAACTGAGGTGCCAGCAGCTACGGTACCCCTTCCAGGGCGCTAAAAGGAGTCACTTTTGTGGCTCCTTTTTGTGCGACAGAAAAGTCCGATTGGGGCCATGGTGTGTGGTGGCTGCGGTCCTGATCTGGTCAAGATGGAGGTGCCTGCAGGCCGCCACTTCAGAGGCTGTCTGCACAGTCCCTGAGTGCCCAAACTCAAAGGTGTTCCTACACAGGGTGTTACCTGGTGCCGTGAAGTGAGATTTCTGGGGGGGCGACATGGAATAGGACTTGGGGCAGGGGCGGTACTTTCGGGGATAGGACTTCCCCAGAGATAGCTGAAGGCACCTGTTCCTCTTCTTCCCCATGACTTCCCTTGTCTTTAGCTGTCTCGGGGGTGGCATCTGAAGACATGGGAGGGTGGGGGGGTAGAGGAGGTATAGGTGCACACTTACTCTTCTGCTGCCCTCCTGTCTCTCTGTGTGTCCTCAAAAATGGCTTCGCAGGCCAAAGAGGGCACACGTGTCATAGGTTCACCACCACAGGGATAGGAGATGCTGTGGCATTTTGTTGTTCCTGAGCCAACCCTCTCCTCTGCCTCTTGTTGAGTTAATTGAATGCAAAATACTTTTTTATTTTCAACTCAATTATTTGTTTGTTTTAGTGCATTTGTGGTATCATATCTGTCTCAACATTTACATTGACTTTTATAAATACTAAGTTCATTGTTTAATTTCTTATATCTGATTACCTACCTTGAGAGGGTTTTGAACCACAGATAGTGGCCTTAAATTTAAATATTTTAAATAAAATGAATTATGAATAAGATAAATGTGAGAACCCTGTAAACTTGCATGTGGTCACTCTATCAGGCAGGGAATATCAAATAGTGTCTTTCCTGCTTGATGATGACAGATATTATGCCAAATTGGATAAATCCAGCCTATTCTAAACTGAATAAGGGCTGCAGAATGTCAATAATTGTAGTAGTGGTATCACCCACAGCATTTAATATTGTATCATAGTAATGTTCACAGCATTTAATGTTGGATAGCATGGTGGGACAGAGTTAATTTAATATTATCAAGAATCAAATGGAATAAAAATGTGTGTGCTATATTTGGTCTTCTTTACGGATTAGCATTTCCAGTTTTTCTTATTAGCATTTACACATTCTTGATTGTTTCATCAGACACATTAGTAGACAATAAGGTAAGTACACATGCAGAACTTTGATTACCATCAGGACTACATTTTCAGGTGCAATTGACAGCGAGTGCTTCATGTATTGCTGTACCAAATCCTATCTTCTTTACCCAAGAATTATTCCTCTTGGCCAAACTCTGATCATATTTAACATAGAAAGATTGGATGTTGTTAGCTGATACGTGGCAGGAGAACACAAAAAGCTCTTTGTCTTTCTTTCCAGCCTCCCCCACCTCTAAGAAGCCAGCTTGTGTATTAAATATTTTCTCATTATTTCTGTTTTTGCAGCCAGCAACAAGTTTCAGAAATGATAGAATGGTTCACAGATCTGTCCATACATATTATAGCGTATAACAATTTGGACAGTCTTCTTTGCATGCATACACACACACACACACAAAGCATGGTGCCAATGACAGAGGAAGTACAGGAAAAGAGCTTTACATGATTAGAATTTTTGCAGCAGCAGGATCCCCCCCTTTTCCTTCTAAATTTGAAATAACACAGGAAATAGAGGATTATTTTCCCTATGTGGCTTCTGTTTTCCTTTTCATTATTCATCATTTTCTTGTAATGTTTTACTTTTCCTGATTTCTTTTATTTTCTGTCTTTGCTTTTCTGTCTCACAGGTGTGTGGTAACAATGATAGCCCTTTGCTGCTGTTCTTGTGTGCCTTCAAGTCACTTCTGACATATGCCATCTCTAAGGCAAACCTATCATAGGGTTGGTTTTTTGTGGGGGGGGGGGGGTTGGAAAGATTTGTTCTCACAAACATAAAAATGTGGATATGGAAGATGTTTACTTGTTGAAGACATTTTGTTGACTTAAGAA
>NC_056529.1:11533137-11563137 GCF_019175285.1 Sceloporus undulatus | reverse complement strand
CTTGGGCTGTCCTACTTTGGACACATCATGAGAAGGCACAACTCAATGGAAAAAACCAATAATGCTAGGAAAGGTGGAGGGAAGCACAAAGAGAAGAAGGTCACATGCTAACTAAATGGATGGACTCCATTAGGGAGGTCACAGGTATGACTTTGTAGGACCTAAGCAGAGTAATGGAGGATAGGGATTCTTGAAAATGTCTCATCTACAGGGTTGCCATGGATGGAAATCGACTTAAGAACAGTTAACAACAACAAAGTGGGCTTACACCTGGGGAAAGAATGAAATATATACAGTTCCCTCCCTCTCCATGTAGTGTGTTTTTGATAAAGGCTTACCCCTCTAAATAGTAAAATAAAATTTAAAAAATCAGGGATATAGCTGTAAGCTCTGTAGTTAATGCCAATGTGGTTTATCACAGAGAATCTAATAATACCAAACGGTTGTTCACGCAACCCGCAGATATATGGATCACTCATAGCATTGGTTGCTTTTGCAAGGTAAAATGAATTTGTCCCAATCAGGAAGCGAACGCAGAAATTTGTTGTACTTTCTTACTGAAAATCCTTCCTGCATTTCCTCCAAGCTCAGAAAACTTCAAACAATTTATGCTTTGCTGTAGACATAACAGCAATAGGAACTGTAGTCATGCACTGCAGAAAATGTTAAGGAAGAGTTATAATAATCAAGATGGGAGGTTATGATAACAGGCAAAAGTTGGCAGTCTGTGTAGAGGAAGAAAGGACTTGGCCTTGAAAAGGTTCTCTGAGGAAGGTAGGGTCAATGTGCAATATGGATAAGAAGATGGCTATGAGACAAAGGCGGAGAAGCAGTTTGGATGGAAGGAAAGGGATTTGATTGCCAGCAATAGTAAAGAAGCCAGGAAAAGAAAAGGAACTGTGAGGGAAAAGAGCAAAGGGAGAAATTTACAGTACAGTCCTATACATGAAAAGGAAGATCTGTTGGACTCACTGGAGTTTGTGGGTATAAGATTGCAGCCCTAAGGTGTACAAGACAAATAAGCCATTCTGTACAAAGTCCCATTGGCAGCCATCATCAAATAACAGAAATCTTCCCTCTAGCATCACTGAATTGTTCCAGGAGAGGGAATTTCCTCTGAATGGAAATTTTGCGTGTGTTGCACTGTCAAACAACTCTTTTGAAAGCAAAACTCATAGATGTGGACACCGCCAAAAAGACGAATAAAATAGATCCAGGAGCAACTCAAGCTTAAACTGTCCTTAAACCACAATGACTAAACTGAGGCAATTGTTCTTTGGACCCATCATGAAATGACAAGAGCATGATAAGCTGGGGTAAAGATTTTACAAAGGATGACTCTTGACAAAGATTTAAAAAAAGAACTTATGAAGTTTTAATATTTGGGAATATTTATCTAAATAGTTTTTAAAATCTTTCAGGTTTTTTGAAAAAGCCTCTAAGGCAGCTTATGGGGTTTAAGTACAGTACGCCCTTTCCTTATGTACGGAAACTGTTCCGGACTCTCCCCTCATGTAAGAGAAATACTGTGAATGCTAGAACCCCATTGAAAACCATGGGCCTTGTGCCCACGGTGGAACGCAGTGCATGAGCCATGGACATGTGCACCATTGCCTCTTCCGGCATGTGGCTTTCAGCGTACGCCCATGTATGGTATGGGTGCACTGTAAAACAATGTAATATAATTCAGAGACATAGCCATGTTAGGACCTTATCACATGGAGAAAAAAGACCTGAAATAGATTTGGTATTGCAAATTCAAAAGTGGGTATTACCACATATAAAATCGCCTGGGTCCCAGCCATGCTCAGCCAGCCACTTTACAAAAATGGGAGCTTTCCGTTTTTGCAAAGCGAGCGGCTGAGCATAGCTGGGACCAGGGTTTCAGTTGCCTGGCGGCAGCAGTGGTAATTTTATGTAAGGTAATACCCTCTTTTGAATGTACAATCCTGAACCTATTTTGTGTCTTTTTCTCCATGTTATAAGGTCTTTAGTCTGGCATATCAATATGGAAAGAGGTGTTGCACCTTTGAGACTAACTGTGCAAAAGATGTAGTAGCACATGCTTTTGTAGGCTTTGTCCACTTCCTGAGATTCATTGCTCACCTCTTCCCAGGCCAGCTGGCCACCCATTTGCCAGGTGAGACCAGGAAAGAGCTGCTGGGGGCAGACGGGGGAGCAAACCATGCAGCAAGGGGAGGCAGGGACAGAGAGGTGGGTCTTCTTGTTTGGACTTCCCTGGTGCTGGGGCTCCCTCAGTGGAGAGATCCAGGGAGGTAGGGGAAACTGGATGTGGTGTGGGCCCCATGCCTGTCCATGGCATCAACACCACACCATCACCCCCATAACTGGTGAGGAGCTTGACCGAGAGAGACTGACTGGCTTAACCCCCTCCCCATGTCATACCAGTATCATAGTAGATTGAGAGTTCTACTTTTCTTATTTATGATAGCTAATTTTGTGCACAGTATCACTTGTACTTACTTCTTCTATGATCATTGAATACATTAGAAACAATCAAATAAATATGTCCAGGATCCAATAGTGTACTTCCTCTGGATCCTGCTGCTTTTGCCAGAATCAGGTGATTCCCTTTGATCGGGAAGATGGGGAAATGCTCTGGAGCAGATTTTGGCTGGGAAAACAGACTTGGAAGAGAAGAAAATCCCAAACCATTTAACACTGAGTGAGCAATTTTTCTGTTGGAGCTTGGTTTCCATTTAGTTAGAGCTTGCCTTCAAGGAGCACTAATTCCTAAAATGTGAGATCACCTTATTATATGTAGGCAGTCTTCACAGGTCATTCTAGTTTCCCTTTGAAATATAAAATATTAGTAATGTTATATAACACTTGTGAATGCCATGGTACTAATCTGTTGTACTTATTTGAGTTTACTGCATTGAAAACTAGCCCTAGCTGGACTCCAGCCTGTTGTGACACTAAAATATTCACCCTTAATCAAGTAATAAAAATAAATGCAGAAATGTGTTTTTAAGAATAGCTTTGAATTCTGTCCTAGCATTCAGGATGAGGGTTTTAATTAAAATAAGTGGGTTTTAAAATAAGTAGGCTTGTCTATGAACAAAAGAGATGGCAAACTTCATAAAACATTAGGGATTTTTAATGATCAAATGTCTTTCTTTTCTTTGATTCATCAGCATTTGGTCATCTTGAAAAATGACTTGTATGAGCACGCTTCCCTCTATACATTTTACCTTCCCTGTTTTTCTATTGTCTTCCCATGTATATTGATGCCCATCTGCTCCTAATGAAAAATACCTACATTTACAGCAGACACACAAGTGTACCTTGGGATAAATGTATTATTTATAAAGACCCATCATCACACCCACCCCTCACAGTTACATTTTATGCTTCGTGTTGGTGTACTCCTGTGTCTTGTTGGCAACGCAATTAGTTGCACCATGGGAAGCTACCAGGTTCAAAGCCAGCCATGTAAAATCTATTTCATCCCTTATTAATACGTGGGCCTTTAACATAAAATAAAATAAAATTAGATATAAAATAAAATATAAAGTAAAATATAAAATAAAATATAAAATAAAAGCCACCCCGGCACCCCTTTGCAAATAATGTAGCACTACTCTTGAAAAGGAAAGGCATATGTGATAGCAGCTCGGCCATTGTGTCCTGTCTTTTATAATTAATTATATTTATATAAACACATGCAAAATACATATGTCCTCAATCAGAAGTTTGGTGTTAAATGTGCAGCCATAGGTACTCAAGACAGAAATATTTACTGTGACAGTAGAACTGGGATTTTAAACATTGGTACCTTGGAAATAAAGTGACCAATTTTACTTCCTAACTTTTCACAGAATTGAAAATGATGAGATTATGCGGTTGAAAGGGATGAAAATCTCAACCCATTTAACTCCCTGCTAAAAGTAAGGAATGGCAATTCCTTTCTAACAAAATAAGTGGCACAATTTAGACCGTAAATGCTTTCCAAGGAGTGGTCATGGTTACAAAAGCTTTAGGTTTCCCCTCGACCTCAAATATACTTAGATCTCTGATGCTTAAATGTTGGACTACACAGGCCTTTGATCTGATCAACCATAAATATATCCTCCAACATTTCACTAATGAAAACGGGGACATCTGTGGCCAATCAGCAGAAGAATATGATCAAGATGGCAAAAGTTATTAATGTGAACGCATAGTAATTTAGGAGAGGTTACAGCAGTTTGCTTTAGCCTGAGCCTACTGGGAAAGGCACAACTCTGTCCCCTCCCCATCTCTTCGCTCTGCTGAGTTATGAGTGCATTCCTTTCTGCCTTGAACACAGTTTGCACCAATTGAGGTAAACTGAGAATGTAAGGGGAAAGAAGGAGGTGTGGAGAGAAACTGATAAATTTTAAAAGCATCTAAAAAGTGGGATGACAGAGGATTAATCTGCATTGTCCTTGCCAAACTGGGACAGTTGGTATGTATGCATAAGGTCTTCTCTTACATTCTTAATATCTTTTATTCACTGATTCACATTTCTGCAATCATTAATATGATTGTTGTAGTGTCTTCAAGGAAAACACATTAACATTCTTTTGCAAGGTACAAAAACACATTCGCTTAAGAGAAGAATAAAATTGAGGGTCTCAGTTTATCCGACCATTTAGTTAAAAAATAAATAAATCAGTGTACATTTATCATATTTTTGTGAATGGCTCTAGTGACTGACACACATCAGTGTGTTTGTGAGTATGTGCTTACAAGTTACCTGTTGATATATGGTGACTTCATACAGTTTTCTTTGGCAAGGGACTCTGATAGAGGTGCTTTCCCCACTCTTTCTTCATTGGTGGTCTCTCATCCAAGTACTAAACAAGTCTGACCCCGCTTAGATTCCAAGATCAGATGGGCTCTGGTGCCTTTGAAGTATTTAGGGCCTCAGAGAAAGCAATACCATTGCTAAAATGAAGCATCCATTTTGGAGGTGTGAGTCCTCTTGAAGAAAATAAAGCAAAGCAATTGGGAAATCTGGGATATGAAAAAAAAATCTTGAGAATCAGAATAATGAATATGTCAGTGATGCAACTGTATATAATTTACCTAGCAGTTCAGTCAAGGTAAGTAACTTGTCAAACCCATCAATCTGCTCTGAGTAAGGCAGAAGGTCTGGTAAATCTTTTGTATTTAATTGCCAGGCTTTTGTAATCTGTGCTTTACGGATGGACATAAAGGATCCTGACAGATCATAGGTCCTATAGTAGAATCAAGAACTGGACAGACATAAAAGCAATTTGCAAGACCAACTGAACATGGTAAGGTGGGGTAAAGATTTTACAAAGAATTAAAACTTTTGAAATTTCAACCATTGGGAATATTTATGTAAAATAGTTTGTCACACCTTTCAGATTTTTTTTAAAAAACTTTAAGGCAGTTTATAGGATTTGTAATAAAATAAAATAATGCAAGATAAATACAAAAGTACAAACATCAAACCTGAAGAACATACAGGAGAATGGCTGGCATCCTGTTTGTAAATTCCAACTAGAGTAGACTCATAAAGTGAATTGTTTACTGATACGTCAACACATAGATAGAGCACATTATTCAAATGGGTCTGCTCTAGCTAGGACATAGAATCATAAAATCATAGAATCATAGAGTTGGAATAGTCTACAAGGGCCATTCAATCCAACCCCTGCCATGCAGGAAATCTAAAGCAAAGCGTCCCCGACAGATGGCCATCCAGCCTCTGTTTAAAGATCTCTAAGGAAGGAGACTTCACTACACTCCAAGGGAGTGTGTTCCACTGTCGAACAGCCCTTACTGTCAGGACGTTCCTCCTAATGTTGAGATGGAATCTCTTACCCTGGAGCTTGCATCCATTGCTCCGGATCCTAATCTCTGGAGGAGCAGAAAACAAGTTAGCTCCCTCCTCAGTATGACATCCCTTCAAGTATTTAAACAGGGCTATCATATCACCTCTTAACCTTCTTTTCTCCAGGCTAAACATCCCCAGCTCCCTGAGTTGTTCTTCATAGGGCATGGTTTCCAGATCCTTCACCATTTTATTCGCCCTCCTTAGGACACATGGCTCTAGTTTCTCAACATCCTTTTTGAAACTGTGGTGCCTAGAACTGGACACAATACTCCAGGTGGGGCTGACCAGAGCAGAATAGAGTGGCACTATGACTTCCCTTGATCTAGACACTATACGTCTATTGATGCAGCCTAAAAGGCTTATAGGAAACTAAAACGACTAAGCAACAGTATCATAAAGGTAAACAGAAAGGTCTTCTGAATCTTTAATGGCCATTATATTATGCACAAACCAAGCTACCCTAAAGACCATTCTGTGGAGGTCCCACTTCAAGAAGAGACTCAGGCTTTGTCTGCATGGGCTCTGAAATCATCCTGTTTGGATGAAGTAAATTCCAAACTCTGGTTCTGGCATGAACAGTTCAGATGACATCTGGCACATTCTTCACCAGAACCAGGCTGTATCCTCTATTAGGGAGCCCTGGAGGTACAGTGGTTCAATGCTGGTACTGTAGCCAAAATGTTGTGAGTTTGATCCCGCAGGGCTCCAGGTTGATTCAGCTTTCCATCCTTCCACTCAGAATTGTGATGGTCAGAGATGGAATTTTTCAATTGAATAATAGCAGCAAGTATGATAATAAGTTAATAATGTTCCTTCAGGGCTGTTACTTCAGGACTGCAATAACAGTAATAAGTAGTGATCTGATGGGTATTCAGAGGGACGAGTAAAGTAACAACTTCCTTTGGAAAAATTACATTCTGATCATTCTGAGCTGATATGGGTTATTTGCATAGAAAATATTGGTTCATAACTGAGTAGAGGCACGGGATTTCTTACCACTACATATCTAACTACCATTTTTCTTCTAACATATTGTCTCCTATAAGTAAACAAGAATTCAGTCTTACATGAGACTGTCAGTGTGGTGCAGGTGAAAGTGAGCACTTGACGTTTTATAGTGTCTTACATTTACTGAAAAATCAGAGCTAAAAGAAACCTGACAACAACTTTCAGCTGATGGTTTCTGAAAGCTAAGTGTTCAATAGCCCTCAACATTTCCAATTTCTTCCTTATGGCACATAAGAAGGTGCATGCTAGCCAACTGAACAAAGCCTAGTGGAAGTAAAGCTTGTGAAGGGCCTCTTAATGCATGTGCTTTAGATGGACAGAAAATGTTCCTGAGCTGTGAAGTTTTTGTTTCAGTCTTTCACGTCTCCCACTTTTTAGAAAGTGGACAGGGTTGATGATGGTAAGAGAGTGATGAAATTATTTGAAGGGGGAATACTATTGCAGTTTGGGATAGGGATGGAAGAATTGCTCCATGTAATTTTCATGTGTTTTTAAGTCAGTTGTCTTTTTCTTTTTTCTTTTCTTTTTTGCAGGAACATTTACACTTAGATATATCTGTGTGTTTTAAATGTGTTTTCTCCCAAAATACACATTTCTAGATATTTTATTTCAACAAGTAGATTTTTATTACACAGAGTATATGTTAAAATTGATTGTGTTTGAGCCATAAATTGTGTTGTAAAATTTGCAATATATGAAGCCTGATGGATGACTAAAGCTCAAATCTGCACATTTGTCCTGGAGCTTCAGAGAAGGTCAGTTTCAATCAGAATTTTCAAAGCTAAAATAACTCAAGATTCCCTAGTTTTAGATTCTTATGTTGACCCTTCCCCCAAGACAATGCATCTTTGATGAAAAGTCAATTTTAATCTGTGTTTGAAAGTAAGAAGTAAAATGAGGGTAGGAATACCATAGGGGCTTTGTTTTGGCTGAAAAATATATATGAAAAGAACAGTTAAGCATTATGTGATAAATATGTTCTCTGTGGCAGTAGGAAGACTCTCTTTTCTACAAGAGGAGTGGGAAAAACCAAATAAGTCCTCCTGAGCCATAGTCTTTAGGGAGCATCATCCCTTGACAAAGATTTCTGACAAAAATGAAAAAAGGGACTTTCTGCTCTTTTAAAGCCAAGCAACACAGTTTGGTTAAAACATTTTCAACTGAGGCTGGATCCACACTAGCAAAAATATTCATACTCATCTTGAATCCATTGCTGTTGGGACATACGATGCACACCTGTTTTCACAGTGAAAGCACTTCTTTTAGGCTTCCAGGCTCATGGCTGAATCCAAGAGTATCCCCAAACTGCAAACTTGAGTTTTCATGGTTAGTTTAACTCCATCTAACAAAGGCTGAATTCCTGCTCTCAGATCTGTCTTTGGACTGACCAGGAGGACCACTTTGCCCTCATCCACTCCATTACAGCTGCTAGGCACCAGTTAGGTATGGAAACAGCTTTCTTGGAACTAGGTGGAAAGAAGTAATAGAACTGGGTATCATGAACATACTGGTGAAGGCCCATGGAAAAATTAGGAAAAAAACCCACAATTTTTTTGTCCATGTTTTCCCTTAATCTTGCTAAAATAATACTATGATTCAGGAAAAACATGGACAAAAATATTTTCCCCTAATTTTTCCCCAGGCCTCACATTTTTAGAGACACCTGACCTCCAAGCTCCAGTCAACCAGAAATTTCATTTATATATTAAATTGCATAGGGGACAAAATAGAACCCTGAATGGCCAAGGAGTCAAACTGGAATCTCCCAGTACCATTCTCTAAGAGCACCCCTCCAATAAAGAACAGAGGCATTGCTGTTTATAATAACCATGAGTTTCTGTTAAATGGTATCTGGACACACACATGCTGCAGGGCACACTTGGCACCTTGCTGTCTATGCTGGATGGGATGATGGTAATGGATGGGATGATGGAAAGACTGACAGTTCTTTTATGGAGAGACTCTAAGTCTGCTGAGATTTAGAGCCACTGGGACATTGAATGCCTGCAGGTTGGTGGGGGAATCGGTTATGAGAATCTGCTTCAGAAGGCTGTTGGATCTCTATGGACACTTTCCTGTCAACATAGCAGAAAATTCTGTTAGAAGTCTCGTTGATCTTTTGAATGAAGAATGCCTATGATTGTTCCTGAGTGTCCCCTCTTGTAGAGTGTGCCCAAACCGGATCTCTGGCAGGAATGAGATGGGTGAGACTGCATTTACAACAACATTGATAGAAAACTTGAAAAAAGTTACCAAGCATGGGTTAGAACCTCTTTAAAGAACTATTTCATGGCAGTGGAAGCAGCAATCATTCTTCTCTACTACCACTAAGTTTGCAAAACAAACAGTGCAGCAAGCTTTTTTTGAATGATCGTGTGCTTATTACTCTATGGCCCATGATAAGAGAATGCAGACCACTTGACAGCTTGGCGTGAAGAATTTGCACAGCCCTTTGCTGATAAAATTGCTCAGCTCTTTTACGACTTGGGCACTATACACTATACGACAGCTGCAGAAGATATCATTTTGGTCTTTGCATACTTTTCTGTCTGTAAAGCTTGAAGATGTAGACATGGTGAGAGTCAGTAGGTGTGCAGTAGACCATTGCTCTTCCTGGCTCTTAACACTTGCCAAGTGGTTGAAGGGACTGATCAATGCCTCTTCACAGCAAGGCAGGGGCCCAGCGTGACTAAAAGAAGCAGTTATAAGAGCTTTATTATTGTTTCTGTTTTTAAAGAGCCCTCCCTGAATCCCATCATACTAAATAATACACTTGGTACGTGCCCAATATTCCATTACTAGACAGGATACTGGGGTAACTGGTGTCTTCCCAGCTCTAGAAGTTCTTGGATGAAAAGGATTATCTTCATCAGTTTCAATCTGTTTTCTGGCTTCCTTATAGGATGGGGACACTTTTTGGCTCTGGAACACTTTAGGAATGACCCTGTTCTTTCCATTGGCAGTCAAAGCCTTAGAGAATATAATAATAAAAATAATACAAATAAAATTATTCCCACAGGCTTTTGGGAACCGTTTTGAAATGAAGGGATTTAGCAGGGTTCTGTACTGTTTTTTTAATTTATGTTCTAAATTTGTTCTAATGTTACTGATATTTTAATTACTTTTTAGTTATGATCTCTTGTATGTTTTTATTTATACTGTATTTTTATACAGTCCCAGTTCTAGGGAAGGGAATAATATAAATAAAGATGATGCCAATGTCCTTCTTGCTGCACTACATGTTTCTTTAAATAAGTAGCACCCAAAGGTGTTATTTACTTAGGTTGCAGCTACACAATAGTAATAATGCAGGTTGACAATTGCCCTGGCTCCATCCTAAAGAATTCTGAAGTTGGTAGTTTTGTGAGGCACCAAAACTTTTGGCAGAGAAGTCTAAAGGCATTGTAAATCTACAAATCCCAGGATTCCATAGGCTTGGAGCTACAACACTTAAAATGGTGTCAAGTGACATTATTTCTACAGTGTAATTTGTAATTTGAATGCTTACTTTGGGGTTAGGTGAGGAGTTATGCAAGATAATTAATTCTGAACATATTAGTTCAAATCACCTTTATCAACATATACGTTCATTTTTGATATCTCCAGTTCTTGCTGTTTCATCAAATTTGACAAGGTATGATAATCTGAAAGGGGCCATATGTGTGCATGTAGTCACTTTCTCACAAAGACTTAACCCCAGAACAGTTTGAGAATAGCTTTCCATATATAGTGTTGACATGTTTGCTCCTATCACATTACTAAGAATTTAAACGGTGGTACATAGTGGTCACTTCTTTTTATCAATTGTCCTCAAACTTGTTTGTGATGTTTGATTAAGAGACAGTTATAAGAACTTTGCTTTTGGTTTTGATAAAAGCCCTCCCTGAGTCTCTCTATACTAACTAATTATCGACAATTGTATAATATTCCCAAATCATTGATTTTTCTCTATGGAGATCAAATCCTGTTCACACAGGCTTGGAAGTTCATTCTCTTAACCTCTCTGGCTGCTCTGACTGTAAGAGGGAATCCAGTGCAGCACTGCAAATTTCCTTATGCATACAGCTTCCACCTGCAACATGGAGCTGGTAGCTGGAAGTAAAACCCACTGTTACTTTCCCATGTCCTAGTATAAACAATTCTCCTGCTTATCCAAACTTCGCTTATCCAAATATGTTGGAAGTTAGCTGGTGTGTAGAACTACAGTGTGTGTGCCAAGGCACTGGGTTGATAGTTACTCATGATGTAAGACATCAAGACAGGCATGATTCACTACCAGTTTGGATGGAACTAAGCGAGACTAAAATAATGAAGTACCTAAAGTCGAATGTATATTAAACTATGATGATGTTGGACATATATAACATATAATCCATCAAGGCATATCTAGCCAACCAAGCATTTACAGAAATCCATCAGGGACTCAGTAAACTACTTTTCCTTTCTGTCAGCATGATATTTTTGAAATTGGTATGTCAGATACTTGTAAGACCATAAGACCTAGCTAGTAGACTATGTTTGGCTTTGCATGGACTTAGTATTATTTTGATGTAAATATTTCTTTGTCTGGAATAGAGTTCTCAGGTTGATGATATGCTGGAATTATCTTTGAGCTACAGTTGCTCTCCTACATTCATGGGAGTTAGGGGCATGACAGTGGAAAAACCATAACTATAAATAAATATAAACAAAAATTACAAATGCTATATTTTTAAACTAGAGAGGACACTTCTGTAGGAATCTCAATGTCCTCCATTGTGACTCTGTGCTCAACCTCTGCCAGAAGTCATAGAGGCAACATATTAATCAAATCCATGAATCATCAAATTTGCAAAGGTAAAACTAGTTAATGTGTGTGAGGGGGTGACCATATAGCTGGACTTTGGGGTGATGACTGTTGGGTGAGTGATTGGTGTAGAAATATGTGCAACAGGCAGGGGTATGGAAATAGCCATGTTAGTATTGTATTATTTGGCAGCATATACCGGGAATTTCACACAAGCAGTCTGTGATTTGGACATGTATTTCTAAAGCCAGCATTCACTCATTTTGGTCCAATCTGCACTGCAGAAATAATGCGGTTTCACATTCCTTGACTCCATCCAATAGAATCCTGGGATTTGTAGTTTACTGTGGCACCAGAGCTTTCTGGCAGAGAAGGCTAAATATATCTCAGAACTACACATCTCAGAATTTCAAAGCAGTTAAGGTGGTATAAAATTGCATTATTCCTACAGTACAGATGCATCCTTAGTCTAAGTCCAGGTTGTGTGTGTGTGTTGTTATCTTTGTTACACATACAGCTGTACGTAAATGACCTTTGCAGTGCATTAATACGCAAGAGTTAAATCAGGGCTCTGGAGTCAGTATGTCAAACTTTTGACTCCAGCATCAACTTTTTTTTACTGCCTGATTCCAATTCCAATTCCTTCATGAACGGCAAATGCGTATTAATTAAAAATAACAAATTTCCTGTAGTAAAATGGTAGCATAAGACATTTTATCACCATCACGTGGCTCATCGGGCTACTTAGATTGACAGACCATTAAATATATTTATTTGATTAAAATTTATGAACAAGAAAACTTTTCTAAAATTGTATGGCAGTAAATATGCAACACACTATGCATTTAATGTTATGAGCTTTTATTTTTGGACTTGGTACATTTCTACTGCCTCCAGCTCTTCCTGAAAAGTTTTTGGACCAATTCCATGACTCTGACTCCACAGCCCTGAGTTAGCAAAGGTTAATTTTCAGCAGTGTAAATGTACACATCCCTTAGTCATATCCTGAATAATGCTCAGAGTTGCAAGCAAACAAGGGAGGCATTGTGCAAGCCAACAGACAACATCTACTATATATTATCATCATTTTATTTTATTTTTATCTGCTGGAAAATTTTGAATGCTTTGCCTGAGAACTTGGGCCGTGTCTGCATGGTACAAATAACACATCCGTCTCCCCACCACCCTCCTGGCGATCAGTCCAGATTACATAAGACCTATTCTCTGATTCTGGTGAAGGCTGTCTTGATGGTGTATGGCCAATTCAGTATGATATACCACTCCTGAAACATACTGTATCTTAAAAACTCATCTTTTGCTCCATATCTTCCAGAGCTCTCCAGAACAATTCTGGGTGGCTGTTTGCAGTGTGTCCCACTGGCACCAATTGATCCCTCTGAGATCAGAATGTTGTGCCCAGCCATATGATAGATGCTGGGTTCCTCGTTTTTGGCCTCAGAAGAAGTGATTTGTTCAGCTGCCAACAGGCAGCACAGTAGGATGCATGTGTGAACAGCTGCCCAACATCGCTCTGGAATACCCAGGTAATGGGGGGACTTCGGGGAAGATTTGGGGCCAGAATACACCAGGCTGCTACTGGAATATTCTGGCCCATGTAGGCATGGCACTGGTCTGCTCATTTGAAACATAGGTTTTGTGCCACCAGCAACAACAGAATGCTTTTATATATTGGGAAAAAATGATATACTAAGGAAGGTGGTTTGTATGATATCATATCATGTTAAGTGTGCCAGGAGCTGGTGGTGGTCTATGTGAGGTTGTCCTTGTCATGGAATGCATTATGGGAGATCATGCTTTTGAGTGTATATATATATGCACGTGTGTGTGTGTGTGTGTGTGTGTGTATTACTTCCATTATAAGACCATTATTCCATTTAATAAGAAATAGTTTTTTCCCCACCAGGATAATACCCTGCATACAGAATTTCAAAGCATCTGTAATATTAATTGTTGAAGGAGGATCAATCAGCCAATTGCATGTTTGTGTAACCTCCCCCCTCACATTCATATATTTCTCCCCATGTCCAGTACATGTACATTCATATTAAAGTGCACCATCCACATGGTAATGTGCACCGTAGTGGCTTTGGGCATAGGAAGGAGAGGAGGAGAAAAAGAGTTTGAGACAATTAGAGATGACCACAATTGTATTGATTACAGCTTTGTATGGTTTGATGCATAATAAAGTGCATGCCAGTCAATGGTCTTAACATCCTGCTGGAAAACCTTCTGGGTCCCACCACACTTTTAGCTGCTAGGTGCTTTGCCCCTCCCAGACTGGGAAGTGAGGCCAACATGCCAGCCCTTGAGCTGACCAGTTGCCTATGGGCCTGACTTGCTAGGACCCTCCTTTGGAAGCAGATAAGACTTCTAGGTCTTTCCAGAAATGGATCCATACTAGTTGTAACAATATCTAAGACATGAAGGTTGTGAGGGGAGAAAAACAGCATGCATTAATATTGTGAAAACAGAAGATATTTGGTTTGGGGAAGGTGAAAATTCCAAAAGCAAGAGGCGTATTATGTCCCATTGCCATCGGTTACTAGTGGCAAAGGCAGGTAAATAGTGTAGGAAGGCAGGTGGGGAAATCGGACAAAGAGGTGAGGTATTTTGCCAGGAAAACCCTGTGTTAGGTTCACCTTAGGGTTGGCATAAGTCAGACTTAAAGTCACACACCAATGCCAAAGCTAGGTTGAAGGCAAGCATGCTATCAGAGGTTTGACCTCCAGCCCCCACTCAGAGGTACTGGTGGGGTTTCTTAAGATGTTGTCAGGTAAAGCCATCCTAGAAGATGGCACTGATGCACCCAAACCTGGCCCAGACAAGCCTGTCATGAACTAGAGATCCCTAGGTCAGGGAGAACCTAAGCAAGCTGATAGACTTGTAGTGATTTTGGCGGAATAGAATCTGTCACCCACATCTATCTAATATCCTTTGGCAACTCTTTAAGAATTGGTCATCTGGTTGCTAAACATATGTGGCACATATTTTACCCTGTAATTGGCCCTTTACAATAATCTGGGACCAAACTGAGTTGCGCCGATCCTTTCTGAAACTGAGAATTGCAGTGTTTGATAAGAACTTCAGTAACTGCAGCGCCAGGGAAATATCATTACTGTTTTATCATTCTGTTCGCTGAGCTCAAATAGAATTATCATGTGAATTGTTTCCCCTCCATCCCCTTGAGATCGCAGTTCTGTTGTGCTTTACACTTGTTTCAACCATGCCATGAATTTAGGCTGCCTTTCCCAACAAAGGTCACAGTGTGACCAGCCATAAATAGTCATCTGTGTTAACAAAACACTTTAGTCCCATCTGTAACCCATTCTGATGCAAGTGTAAATCTCATATAGACAAATATGTTTTTCAGACTGGATTTACATACATTTTATGGATTAGAATTAGACACTATGCTTTTATTATAGTCCAGGGCTAACTAGGTTAAAGGGTTTTCCTTGAACATTCATGCAGACTTTTCTTTAGAAAAGATTTTTTTCCCTTTTGCATCTTTTTCCACACATTAAAAACAAGCCCTCGCTATATAAAATCAAAGAGAAAAGGGGCTGAGAAACAACAATAATTTAAAAGCAGTACACAGACCTTGGCGTTCACAAGTTTTAAGGATTTAGAGCCTCTTTTTGGCTTTGCGAAATTAAAAGGTTAGCTATGAATAACCACAATCATATCTTTTCTTTTGTCCATATTTAATTCAAATGAGATTGCTCCATATTGACTTCTAATGCTAAAAGGCCACCCATCATGGAATCCCTGCAGCCAATGAAGCAAGCAAGTGAATGCTTTCTTAAATGATGCTAATCAGTCTAGAGAGGCTTGCCCTCTATCCCCATCAGTATTCCGTAATTCAGATGTGCTGATAACCTGAAATTGAATGTGTCAGTATGCAGACATGTGAAGAAAAAAGGAAACTAGAAGGCAAAAGAGACAGCTAGAGAGACAATGTCTATTTGTGATCCCCCCCCTCCTTTCAGAGTTGAGATGGAAAAAAGGAGCGTTGCAAGTTGCTCTCAAAATTTTTATTGCAAGCTTTAAGGAGATGTGTTAAATGAATAAATAGGCTAGACACTTCATTTCCATAAACTGCCTGGCAAATAATAATGAAGATTTCTTTTTTTATTAAAAAAAAAAAAAGAAACACAGAAATGCATTTTTAAATGTGAGATCTTTATATTTGTAAAACTCACTGTTCAGATATTAGCATTTCAAGCTAAAATTTGGAAAACAATCTTGCCATTGTTGTGAAGAGGAGTGCCTGCCTCTGCTGTGTCTCCAGCCATCTGTATTAAAATTGTGTTTATCAAAATGCTGGTCAAATTATTTAAAGTAGATGTGGTGTTAGATTTACGCAGGCGTTATGGACTTCAGAAGCAACAAGAGATGTAATGATTTGTTGATGTTTTCAAACATTGACTGACTTTCTGCATGTATGTGCATATATTGGAGGGAATTCTGTTCAGTAAATTTGATGTATGCTTTTATTTCTTTGTCAGATTTGCTTCTCACCTTACCTCCAAGAAGTTTAGGATGGTGTAAAATGGGCAAGATCATCACAACCACATTGTAAGGTAGGTTGGCAGAAGCACAGACTTGTATCTGGGTGTCTTTGGTCCAATACTGTGTATGTTTTTGTGTTGTCTGTCATTAGATAAAGTATGGTTGAAGATTTGAAGTGGAGAAGTATCATTCGAATGGCTATTATGGTATTAGAGCTGTCATATGAGGCAGAGGTCTGGGAGATAAGCATTTAATCCCAGCTAATTCATTTCTTCTGTGAGGGTGGATACACAGGTTGTATTTCTAGTGAGTACACATTGCAGTATCATAGGTATGTATATATGATCAATACATATTGTGGAAACTGTAGTCACACGCATTTGTCCATGGCTGGCATCCAGAGTGAATGCATAGTTAACCAAAGTCGTGGAGATATTTCAAGCACCACCATTCAGTGAATGTGTAAAGCAGGGTTGATACTTATACCTATTAAGAATGTAGAATTTGGAACATCCTTGAATGGTTTTGTATTTGCAGGTACCTTGGCATCACACACTTCACATGTTGGCGTTGTGAGACGAATGGGTGTGATGGTTATAGATGGCATGGAGCAGAGTGAGATCTCATAAAACTCAAGAGCGGTTTGATATTAAAGATGGTGACATATTAATTGTCATCAAACCAATTTATTAGCTAAGTAAGACTAATATGGATTGGATGAAAATGAATATGAAAGGCCGGTGCCCCTGTTCTTGCATAAGTATTTAAGCAGAGCAGAAGCTCACTACAGGAAACAAGATAGAGGTACTTTTGAGCATTCACATTATCCGAAACAATTAACTCTAGCTAGATTTCTACTTTGACTGGACCCCTGCCTTGTAGTTTATTGTGGTTAATCTAGCTCTGCTTGAATAGGTTCTTTCTTTTTCTTAGTATGCCGATAGTGTAGAGCTCTTACTTTCTTCATTTTTCCATCTATAGCAAAGGAGATGTCAATAATACATTAAAATAAATTAATAGCTTTCATTGACATGTCCAGAAAGATAATGCTGGTAGATTTTCTTTCTCCCCACCCATTAGACACTTCCAATGTGAACGCATGTGATGGAGAAATTATGGCAATAAGTCAGTAACTTTCATGCTCAAAGACAGTAGCAGATTTGCTCCCCCTCTCCTCTGTCTGAGGCATTTTAAGAGGCCTGTCCATTTTGAGCACTGCGATTCAAAGTGCCAAATGGGGCAGTATGGTCTTAAATGCGCAAACATAAAATGACTGAGTGCATCCCACGCAGAGGAACAGGAAGGAGTCCACATATGCATATTAGATCAGTGGGGACCTCTTAATGTGTCTGCTTGTTTAGTAAGAGCATGAACTTGTTTCTCTACCTTTGGGGAACTTGGGATGAACATTAATCTCTAAAAATATAAATTATACTGATGAAAGACATAAAGTGAGCACAATGGAAATGTAAGGTTCTTATCTCACCATGTGACTGAACACTTGGACTCATTAAACATAATGTCATTGATTGGCTGGTGCAAAAAAAAATGGTCTGAAGGTTTGAATATATTTGCTTATATTGACATAGAGACACAATGCTTGGAACCGAGGCTCTGTTTACATGCGATCGCTTACTGTAGTTCAGAGCTAGAGTGCCTTCTTGCTAATTCTGTCTAATTGAACTGATTTTATTTGATTATTTCATGCACACATACTTGTATGCAAGCATGTGTGCATATGCATGTGCGTGCACACACACATGCATACAAAGATACTGCACTGATAAAGAAAGAACTCTGGTTAAATAATCCACTTTTGTCTGACAACAGAATCGGTTATAGAGGTGCAAATATGCAGAAAGCTATTTGGAAATGCATCCTCGTAGTTGTCAGGTTTTATTATGCAGGAAGGTGTCATGTTTGTTACGAAGCTGAGTGCAGATGGCAGAGTGGAAGAAATGGATCACTAATTTTAACAATGATTAATGAACAGAGATAGAAAATGAATTACATTGGACTATTGGAGGCAAGGAATATTTTTGAGAAAATTTTGACTCATCTGCTCTGCTGTTCTCTGTAAATTATTTTCTGAAATTCTATATGTTGTCAACAGTTGACTGCATTTTCCATTACTGTCTATTTCTGTTCTTAAGTACTTTTGTGTTATTAGAGATACATAATTTCAAAATACCAATACATTCCTGATTACTTAGAGGAAATATATGTAAGACTATGAATGTTCCAAAGACCCTAGCCATAAATATCCTGTTTTATAATAATCTTCCTTCCTTCCTTCCTTCCTTCCTTCCTTCCTTCCTTCCTTCCTTCCTTCCTTCCTTTCTTCCTCATCTCATCACTGCATTAAGAATGTTTGGTGTGAGAAGAGAAATAGATGTGGGAGAGGTGAAATTATTCAGAATGCCGATGAATAAAAATACATATGCAAAAGTTTTAAAGTATATATGTCATGGAGGCAGGCTTTATTTTGTCATCTGTCTTCTAGCCTTAAATGCCTACTTCTGCTTTTGTCCATTCAGATAGTTTCATCTAACCTGGAGCTCTTTCACACTACACAATTACATTGTTATTTTCTCTTGTGTATCCTCCAACTGTCCCAACTTTCATCCCAGTTTTTCAGCTGCTTCTACACTGTCCCAGTTGGTCTCTTCCCACTTTGTGCCTTTGTCTTCATCTTACTTGACTCACAGCAACACAAAAGTGCAACAGTACTTTGCATTCAATTAACTGAAGAGAGAGGAGAGGAGGGAGCTGAATCTTGCCTTCCCAGTAAGCTCAGGCAAAAGCAGACTGCTGCAGCCTCTCCTAGCTTATGTATTCTTCCCGACTGATAATTTTTGCCATCTTGACCACACACTGATGTGATTTGGCCACACATTGCCAAGTGTTCATCTGGGAAAGGTTGGAAGATAGGCACTTTATCTGCTGTGGCAACATTTTGTGGAGTCCTAGAGCCTGCAGTCTGGTGAAGTATTTAGAAACCTTCAGCTGAGAATGCTGAATTTTCATCCTTAAACTGCAAACAACAGGATCCTATAGAGTGGAACCATGACAGTTAAAGTGGAATCATACTGCTATACCTGTAGAGTGTGAAAGTGCCCCTGTTTTAACCTGGCTTCCTTTCCCCTCCAAAAAAGGCTTTAGTCTACATCGGTTATGAATCTAATAAATGAACCTAGTATTTGTCCATTTTGATCAATGGAGGATTCATTAAAATAAAATCCTTGTTCTTAGTTAATAATATGATCCAGCCATCAAAGCCATAGCAATTGGGAAGGTGAACTGGGTTCCTGACCAAGCAGAGAATTTAAAAAATGACTTCCTTACTCAGAGTGTACCACTTTTAGTCTCTGCAGTATTTATTTTTATACTGTCTAAGTCTATTTGTCTATATTGCTTACATCTGAAAATTTCAAATCAGTGTGCAATAATAACAAAATACAGAAGAGAAAAGCTATATAAAATGAAGACAATGCATTTACATTAAGCCAGTAAAGTTGTGGTGCTCTTTATTATTTGTTTGTTTTACATACATTTTTCACATGGTAGAAGGGATAGGATGGCCATTCATGTATCTCTCCTGCCCCCAGAAAATAAAAAGGGGAACAAAGGAGACAAAGACTTTCATTAAATATGAATGTGCTTATCCATGTGTACATATGCAAAATTAGGAATAATTATTGCAGTTTAGAAAAACATAAAGTAATCTCAACCTACAGGTAAGTGGTAAGTGGTCCATTAGCTAGTTGTTGATGTAGATTCTTAAGGCTCTTTATGCTACTTCTCATGTTTTCTTTTCTTTAATCTAAATTTGAACTGAATATACTTTTAGATTCAGAATCCCTCTAAATAAGACCACTATCCCGCAAGAACTCTTCACACAGAGGACTGCTGTTTCTAAAGTAGATGCCCACTGCTTACGAAGGGGCTCTCTTAGTTTGATTCTTAAATGGAGGATCAAAAGCCCTATATGTATTTAAGGTATTTATAGAAAGTCTTTCAGACTGAAAGCAGGCATCCATGATGCTGACAAAAAGTAAAATTTAATACAGATTACACATATTATTTTTTAAACGCAATGATGATTTTTGAAGACTCCCAGGCAGATGGGGTGAGGATGATGATGCAAAATGTTCACCTTGTGTATGTGTGTGTGTGTGTGTGTGTGTGTGCATGCTCATGTGCATCATACCTCCATTGATTTGGGGGAATCAGTCTTAATTAATCCTCTGTTGTCCCATTTTTTCAGCTGCTTTTAAAATGTTCCACTTTCTTCTCTCACTTCCTCCTTTGTCTTTGTCTTATTTCAGTTGCTGCAAACTGAGTTCGAAGTGCAAAAAGTAGTTTGCACTTCACTAATTCAGTGAAGGAGAAGGGAAAAGCGAAGGGAGGAGAGGAGAGGAGGAATCTTGCCCTCCCCCATAAAGTCAGGCAAAACAAAAACTACTAAATCCTCTCGTAGTTGGTGTGGTCTTCTTCACTAATAACTTGTGTGGTCTTGACCACACGCTGATGTTGCATGGCCACACATGTCCTGGTTTTCATCTATGAAATGTTGAAGGATATGTGTATGTACACAATATTAACTATATTGGTGTGACACATATAAGTTTATCACACAGGGCTCCTGGCACGCAAATGGAATGGTACAAAAGGGGCTGGGCATGGAACGGAACGGGTGAGGAACGCATTTTACCGCACACCAGAATGCCACCAGAAGTCTCCGTTTCATTTCATTCCCCATCCGTCCCAGAGGAGGCGATTTTTGAGAACTGTTCAGAACAGTTGCCTACATAGAGAAAGCCGAACAGCTTGCAAGAAGGAAGATTGTGTTTTACTACTTATAAGAGAAATGGAACAGGGACTTCTGGTAGTGGTGGAGGCATTGTGGTGTGTGGTAAAATGTGTCCCCTACCCATTCCGTTTCCCTTCCTGGCCCCTTTTGTACCGTTCCATTTGCATGCCAGGTGCCCTGTGTGATAAACATATGCATCTAGTTCATAGCTAATAGTTAATTTGTCATTAACTCTGTTGGAAACTACATCATTTATGACCCGTTTTCTCATATTAACACTAAACTTGTATGAATTAGTATCTGGACCTGCCTCTTTTTCAATGAAGGCATCCATAAAGATCGGAATCTCCTAATATGAGAATATGAGAGCCATCTTGTAAATGGTTACTTGGTCATTCAACTTTAGCAAGTAGAACTCACTTTTGGGCAACTAAACAGAGAAACCTTACAAACTTAATGTTTACTTTAAAGCTTCTTTTAGGCTTTGTATAGACAATCTGGTTAGTAAAAGTATTTGTCTAGTGACCTTTCTGGACTTAATAGTACGACAATCTTAATAATTGCTGCCATTGCTCAAATGACACATAGTGGGGAGTTACCTGTCGCTTTGAAAGTTTCAGACCTGATTCCTCATAAGCAATATGGCATTAAGTGACCAGTCCTTGTTGTTGTTTGCGTTCAAGTCATTTCTGACTATGGTCACCCTAAGGTGATGCTATCTTGGGGTTTTCTTGGCAAGATTTGTTCAGAGCAAGTGTCAGGTTTCATTGCCTCAGTCTGAGGGTGAGAGTGCATGACTTGCCAAAGGCCACCCAATGAGTTTCTGTGGGCAAGTGTGGATTTGAACTTTGGTCTCCAGGAGTTCTAGTTCAACATTCAAACCATTATACAATGGTGGTTCTCAGTCACTTATGGCTTATTTATAGTTACACCTTGTGAACAGAAGACCTCGCTGTGATCTTCACAACGTATTAAAGAAGACTCTTCTTTCTCCCCTTTTCATCGTTCTGTTCTGGGCATATAGTCAGGCATAAAGATTGATCTGAAGTTTATTCCTAGTTTGAAATAGAAGATGGGATTGTGATTTCTTTTACAATTCTTTCTACGTGGCTGCCTCAGGATTGCTAAAACAAAAGCTGAAGAAAAATTTAAACATCTTTATGAATGATTCGGTGTCTAGTATTTTGCATGTAATTATGGTCCTGATGGGAACATATTTTAGAAAAACAACTACGGGAACAATATGAATCCTGCTCAGGTTACATAGCATATGCTAAACACTGAGAAAACATACACAGTGCTTTAGTGAACAAGGTAGGGAAATGCTCCAGGGAGCCAATTTAGAATGTGACTTAAGGCAAGCATTGCTTTTTGTGCCTTTTCTCCCTAAACAGATAAAATAGCAGCATTACTTGGCTTTCCCATGTAGGAGCGAGAGGTGACCCATTCGGGGACAGCATCTACATAGAATGAACATGCAAGTGGCTCAAATGCTGAAGACCCTCCCCTCCTTTTTGGAAAGTATAATGTTAGAATCTCCTTTCTGACATGTGAAGCATGGTGTGCCTCACCTCTGATAATATATGTACATGGTTTATTCCAAACTATCCTAGCTTGGGATCAGAGAAGGTTCTTCAGAATGAGGGATCCAAGCACTGGGGCTTGTAAGTCAGTAACACAATCCACAGCAGAAGTGCAGTAACTATTAGGATCATCTGGCAGGTTGATAGTCAAGGCAGGACATCTTCACCACTGTTTCTGTCCTTCTGCTGGGACATGATATTTTGTTGTTAACTACCCTCAAGTTATCCTGACTCATGGCAACCCTGTGGATGAGACATCTCCAAGATCCCCTATCCTCTATTTTCTGTTATGCATGCAGACATGCTGACACGGAAGTGCACATTTCACCAGCCACTGAATAATTTGGGGCATGACCGTTCATGCTTTTCCCTACCCTTGGGGGGGGGGTGTGGGTGGGCAGAATCAAACCACCATGGATGGGGAAAGTCCACCATATAGATTTCCCTGACAAACACTATCAGATGCTGTACACTAGTTTTGTAATTGTAACAAAACTTGAGATTTTTCTCAGTAGGATTGCCATAATGCCGGGATAGACTTGTCAAAACACATCAAGGCAGATATCATGGACTGCCAAAAAGATAAGTGAATGTGCATTAGAGCAAATCAAACCTGAACTCTCCCTAGAAGCCAAGATGACTAAATTGAGAGTGCCATACTTTGGATATATCACAAGAAAGCAGGACCCGTGAGAAAAGACATTGGTGCTTGATAAGGTTGCAGACAGTAGGAAAAACAGAATACCCCATTGCCAGTTGTCAAGGAAGCCATGGTCCTGAATTTGCAAGACTTGAGCAGAGTTGCTAATAAGAGGGTGACTATGAGGTTTCATTCATATGTCAAAGTCACAATTAACAACAACATGATTAAATATTATTGGATGTCCAAATAGGGACAAAAATACCAATTTCTTTTACATTTACATTAAAACCTATACTATATATATGACAAATAATAGGTAGAAATTAATGCTGAAGTTGTTGAAATGTGTGGAGACACACAACTGAGTTTTATTACTTCCATTTCGTTCGTATTAACACATGTAATAGAAATGAGAGAACTAGGAGAGATTTCAAAGGCATCCAACTTCCAACTTGTGTCTTTGAAAATCTCCCCTGTTGTTATCAATAAAACTACTTCTGTGAAGCTGCTAAAAGTAAATGTTGATCCCATTATTATTCCTACTATGATTATGGAATGTTCGCTTTTTAAACTATTGTAAGTTACTCCACTCTTCAATTCATCTAGTTGTATTATGAAAACAGAGCAAATTTCACAGCAGGTCCACTGCGTGAATGAATCCAGTTATAAGCATTTCTTCCCCAGGATCAGAGCTTTAATTTTGAATATGTTGTCTTTAGCCTCGGAGTATAATATACTGTTTGGTATACAATAAACTGACAAACACAAAGGACATTTAAAATATTCTATTCTGTAGAACCTGCTCTGTCTCTCTTCTTTATTAATAGGTTTCAAAAGCATTGATTGATAAACTGATAAATTGTTTCTTTCCATTCACAGTAAAAATGTAAAATTAAACAGCATTTTAATTAGAAAACATATTTGGGGTACCCATGTTGGCCCTACAGAAAAATATTAGAAAATCCAAAATCTACAAAAGAGCAACACCTTTACTGGCCAACTAAAATGTAGGAAATGCATCATGCAAACTTCAAAATTTCACTGGCATCTTTATCAAGCAAAGATGTTAAAAATCATATAGGAGGGGAAAAAAGGTGATGATAGAACCACAGGCCTACATTCTGTCTCAGAGTGCAACTACACTGTAGAAAATAATTCAGTTTGACACCACTTTAACTCTCATGGGTCCATCCTGCAGAATCCTGGGGTTTGTAATTTTGTGAGGCATCAGCACTCTTTGGCAGAGATGGCTAAAGACCTTGTGAACTGACAAATCCCAAGATTCCATAGGATGGAGCCTCAATACTCAAAGTGGTATCATACTGCATTACATCTACAGTGTAGACGCACCTTCAAATGTTACTCTTTTGCCGGTTAAGATGGCATTGAGGGATTTTTGTGCAGGCAGAGGCCACTTCTTCTTGGCCATGTGAGGATCAGGGACAAAGGGAAATAAAAGACAGGTAATAAACAAATCACATGCTCTCAGCCTCAAGGGAAAGCAATGGCAAATCTCCTCTGAACAAATCTTGCCAAGAAAACCCCATGATAAGTTTCGCCTTCAGATCGCCATAAGTCGGAAGTGACTTGAAGCCACACAACATATGCTCACAGTAAAATTTTGATTCCATTAGCAACAGAAAAGTAACTTCTCTTGAGAACCAGCTGTGTCTATCCTGTGCAATGCTGACTGCTCCTTTCTTCGGCAGAGAACACTGCATTTCTTAAGGAGTATCTGTGCTCTGACATCTTTATCTGTATCCTCAAATCCAGGTAACATACTCAGTGACATATTCACAGTTACCCCTGAATAGGTTTCCTGGATTTGGACTTAATTCTTTGAGGTTTTTACCTCCAATGAATATAAAACACCAGTACGCAGTAGGAATGCACTTTCATAATTTGCCTTTACACAGATCTGATTGCCACAGGTTTTGAAAAACAAAACAAAACCCAAAACCAAAGTAGTTTATTTGAATATAACATCTACTTCAACAACTACAACTACTATCTGCATTAGCATTGTTACAATTATGCTACTAATACTGGCCCAGTGTCTTACCACAAACTGGGAAATTTGCAAAAAAAGGCCTGTCATCCTTCTGTTACTTCAGGTAAATAACTGATTGACCTTTGTGGCATACTGATACTTCACTAATCAGAACCTGAAATCTGTATAACAACACTTCATTTACTTGATAGACAAAAGAACAATTGCTCTTGAAGTAATGTGATTTCTAAATAGACGCTGCCTGTCAAAAATAAATGCATTAGAAGTAAAATGTAGCTCAAGGAGACAATTAGCAAACAGAGGTGACACTGTAAACAGGTGCACCCATTATTCCCAAAGCTTGTGGCAATATATTCACATCTTTTAGACTGATGGAAGATCATGTGACAGTTCGGTGAATTATCTATCTGTATCATCTGACTGATGGAGCTCTCTACAGTTGCAGATCATTTAAAAATGCACCCTGCAAATTACATAGTAGCTGGGGAAAAAATACAGGTTCTTTCCTTGCTTTTTTCTTTTCTTGTCATTTCATTTTGTTTAATGAACAACCCTTTTTTGGGTAAAGGTTTTTGCTGCATTACTCATTGATTGCTGAAGTGTGGCAGTTTCTGCTTCAGAATCCTCTTTCTTTCCTCAGTTTTCTTTCCTTTCCTACCTCCAATAGTCTGTATTCTTTTCCCACTGGGCATACTCACTCTTTACTGTGTTTTTAAGGGTATGTGTATCTACTCCCTCCCCCTCCAGATTTATTTTTAAGTACTTTTACAAATCTTAAGGTTTGTACTTTTACAAACCTGATCTAATGATATTGCCCTCCTTTATGTGAACAGTGCTACTTTGATTTTGGAGGAACTGGCACCTAGAAAACTGAGATAGGGTTCAAATCTGTGCTATTAAAACTGCTGGTCTGTGGGCTGATGCTGGTCCATGGGATATTGGCTGCCAGGACCTAAAGGCACCAGGTCCTGTCTGAGATAGAGGAAAGACCTATGGCCAATGTAGGATCTCAGACATTAGATCCACAGTTAATTCCATCTCTACGACCTTTTGTATTTCGCAGATGTTTTTCTTCAAAGGGCAGTTATCAGCAACACAAGGCATAGGTTTATAAAAAATGTTTTTAAAAAACTTCTGTTAAATCCTAAATATAGTTAACATTTCTTTATTTGATTTTTTCCCTATTAAATTGATATGGGTCTTTATTATTTCAAGCAACCCTGGAGCAATCCTGTTTTTGGGGACATTGCAGGGGTTACATTATAGTATGTACTTGGCTTCAGAAGTATGCCTGGACATGTGGATGGACATGAGTACTGGTGGAGGAAGGAGAAGACATTTGTTGGGGCCAGAGGCTGGTCCTTGTCCTACTGCTCAAGAACACTTGGAACAAGCCTAGAAGCAGTCCTGGAGTCAGTCAGTGGCTGGTGAAACAGAGCTGTACCAGGCAGACAAAGTAGCTTCCCTCGTAATGATGCTGATGGAGACTTACGCTCCACCAATGTGGTGTAGGCTCTTGACCAAAATTAGCTGAGAGTACATTCTGTTGAAAGTTTTTAGGGTAGCTCAGTACAAATGATCACTCTACACTTTTAAGATTTGTTGCCTGGGAGGCCGGCGCTATAAACCACAAGAGACCATGTTGGAAGAAAGGCCACAACTTTATTAACATAATCAAACCAGAACAGTAGGGTTGGCACAAAGCATAAGGTTAGGATCTGAAGCATCGACTAACCCCACGGTTAATCGATAAGCAGCATGCCTGGTGACCGCCAGGCATTGGGATGACCTAGGGGCTAAGGAACGCCAACTGGTCGTCATAACACCAGGCGCTCTCTAATTCTCAAAGCCCCTAGTCACCGGGAGGCATAATCAAGTTGTGGCCTCCGCAATGGCCACAACGCAAGCTCTGCTCGCCCCCGGGTCCCTATTGAATCCCAAACCAGCACTCCATAGCCCTGGTATCCAAACCAACCAGATCCTGGCCTATGCTGCCGCCCCAAGTTGTGACAACAAACCCAGCACCCAAGCGGAGGGTGGGTGGGAGAGCCGAGTGGCAAATGGCTGTGGGGCCTGGCCGCATGGCCCTTATATAGGCCAAGGCCCTACCTCGTCACCTGATGGTGAGGCTCCTCCTCCAGGGCAGCCCAGTCAATAGGCTGCCCTGGAGGACCGGAAGCCCATCATCGAGACTTCCTCCGCCCCTACCAGAGCAGCGCGGGCGGAAAGGGAAGACCCTTCTGCCCAGCGCCACCAATCAGGGCGGAGGGCGACCCCAACCCGGAAGTTGGGGCCAGGGAGCCACGCCGGCTCCCTTCAGCAAAGTGGCCGGCCCACGCAGTCGGGCAGCTGCTTTCTTTGTGGGTAACATAACATGCATTAGTGAGCTCTCTGCCCATGCTTCACTCTGCCTTTTGTTTGCATTAGACAGATGAGTTGCAAAACAGTGAAAAAGAGATACGTTCCAAACTTCTGTTGAGCTTTTAAAAATATATAGTCAGTGACAATCATTTGTGAGTCATTACCATTATCATGGAATAAATGATAGAGATTAATGTAGTTTCCTACATTCTAGCTGCAGGCAGTAGAAAAATACTGTTTTTGGCCTTTAATATTCATGCTTAGAGTGTGCCAATGGAAGAAGGTGCAAGTGCATTAAATTATTACTAAAGATGAAATGTTTCTGATTTGCATTATCCATTGCATAAACCAGTGCAGAACTGGTGTGGAAGTCCCATAAATTGTTATGAATGCACCCTTTAGTTCAGAGATGTAGATCATGATCCCGTGGGTCTCATGTGCTACTGATATATTCTTGTATGGCCTTTGAGCCCAACAGAACTTTACCAACCTCCCCTCCCGAGTTCAAATTAAATAAAATCAACTAAACATATTTTTTACTGAAAATTGTGCTGAGGCATTACATTCTAACACTTAAGAACCACTTATTTTTCCACAGCAGAAAATTGCCTTAAAATAGATTGGAATGAAACTTATAGTTTCTGAAAATGGTGGCAGGCATGCTCTATGCAGGATCGGAAGGATCCAGAAATTGTCCTCTCACCCTCCACTCATGCCTTCCCCTGCTTTAGTTACTCAAACAGAAGTTAGACATGACTAGTGCTTACCATTTCTCATGGGTATGTAAAGTAGTGTAGAGATTTGTCCTAAATATTGGTGCCTGCTGTGCTGTTTTGAAGTAGTAATTGCCAAAGGGACCAAAGAACCATATCAACAGGGGTAATTGCTCTGGAAAAATCTCTCAGTTGCATACTCTCTCTGTCTCTCTTCAGGGTCATCTTCTTTCATAGACACCGTAATCTATCTAGAAAGGCAACATGTTGAACTGATTTTAGTCTTTTATGCTGATAAGGCATACCAGATCTACTTGTTCACTATAGACAATTATATACACACAGAGAGGGTGCTGCGAATTCCCAGCGCAAACGTTTATTTACAGAGCCACAATTCTTGGCATTCCATAGACAGTCAGAATTACTGTTAAAACAAGGTCATAATATATAGACACACACACACACACACACACACACACACACACACACACACATACATAGTGTGTGTGTAATATTTACTGTGGAGTGTGAATGGTTCTGTGACTCTAGTTCATATCATCTGTCACTATTGGTTGATGGGAATTGTAGGTCAACTGTGGAGGGATACAGGTTGTACTTCTCTTTTACTGTATTTAAGAATGCAACAGGGAGAAAATTATGGAACACCTTAAGATTGCCTCTCAGGTGCAATGGTTTGCACAGGGATGGCATGTTTGATAGGATGGAAATGACAGGGTCCTTAGGTGGGAGTGACCATGTTCTCCTGGAGATTGTCATACAGTGGAAAGGCGAAGCCAAGCGTAGTCAAACACCCCTCCCCACCAACTTGAAAGGCTTTGCTTTGTGGGAGGGGACTCTTATGAGCAATCGTATCCCCTGTTCCAGAGATCTACCAGCGCTTCAACAGGATCATCTGCCAGTGCAACAGGGAACTCCCTAAGAACCATCAGGAATCCATCTGGGTCCATAAGCCTCCTGGGAT
Organism: Sceloporus undulatus; assembly: GCF_019175285.1. Classification (NCBI taxonomy): domain Eukaryota; kingdom Metazoa; phylum Chordata; class Lepidosauria; order Squamata; family Phrynosomatidae; genus Sceloporus; species Sceloporus undulatus. Next base: position 11,533,853 of record NC_056529.1, on the reverse strand, counting down.
GGACCATCTTAGTCGGCTCCCAGCGACAGGCCCGCTGTAGCAAGCACCCAGCCTTTATCCCCTTCCCAAGGGGAACAGGTGTTCCTGGCTGGGTACCTGGGGCCTGGTTCTGGCAGAAAGCAGTCTTTGAGGCTAGTAGTCTTAAAAGTTGGACTACATGGCCTTTTTGGTCTCTTCCAACTCTATGATTCTGTGGTTCGATGATTCTATATTTGCCACTCAGAATCAGCATACCAGTCATTATGAGTGATTACTCCTATAAAACATATTATTATTATTATCTAATTTGGTTTGGCAGGATCTGCACAAACAGTTCGACAAGCATTGAACAAAAGCAGCACAAACCCCCCCCCCCCAATAAGAAATGCCACTTCTTTAAGCAATTTCCTGTTCTTCCTCTTGTTGCACACCTCGATTGTTGCTTAAAGTGATATTTTATGTTGATGCTGTTGATATGACGCTCAAGAAGACAAATAAATAGTTGTAATGCTTGTCATCTAATAGTTAAGAACAAGAGTGAAGGGATGGAGGTGCAGTCAAATGTTCAAGTTTGGTCCATCAGGAAAGGGCAGTATGCCTTCTGTAGTGCAAAACACAATTTTTACAGCTGCATTAATTCTGATAATCTTGTTTGGGAATCTTCTTGAGGAATTATACTGTGGTGCTAATTTAGGTGCTATTCTACCACAGGAGTAAATTAAGGTAGCCCTGCTTTC